>NC_138872.1:74150392-74572869 GCF_965194805.1 Balaenoptera borealis
ATATTAAAATCTTTTTTTTATTGTGGTAAAAAACACATAACATAAAATTTACCATCTTAACCATTTTTAAAGTGTACAGGGGCTTCCCTGGTGGCACAGTGGTTGAGAATCTGCCTGCCAATGCAGGGGACACAGGTTCGAGCCTTGGTCCGGGAAGATCCCACATGACACGGAACAACTAAGCCCGTGTGCCACAACTACTGAGCCTGCACTCGAGAGCTCACGAGCCACAGCTACTGAGCCCACGTGCCACAACTACTGAAGCCTGTGCGCCCTAGAGCCCGTGCTCCGCAACAAGAGAAGCCACCGCAGTGAGAAGCCCGCGCACCGCAACGAAGAGTAGCCCCCGCTCGCCACAACTAAAGAAAGCCTGCACGCAGCAATGAAGACCCAATGCAGCCATAAATAAATAAATTAATTAATTAATTAAAAAATAAAAAAGTGTACAGTAGTGTTAACTATGTGCACCTTGTACAACAGATCTCTAGAACTTTTTTGTCTGGCAAAACTGAAACCCTATACCCATTGAATAGCAACTCCTCTTTGCCTCCCTTCCCCCAGCCCCTGGCAACCATCATTCTACTTTCTGGTTCTGAGAGTTTGACTAATTTAGATACCTCATGTAGGTGGAATAATGTCTTTGATTTGCCTTTTCGTGATTGGCTACTTGACATAATGTTCTCAAGGTTCGTCCATGTTGTAGCATGTGATAGAATTTCCTTCTTTTTTAAGGCTATATAATATTCCATTGTATATACCATGTTTTCTTCATCCGTTCATCCTGTGTTTATACATTCATCCTTTCATGGATATTTAGATTGCTTGGCTGTTGTGAATAATGCTGTGAATGTTGTGAATAATGCTTGAATGTTGTGAATAACAACTCTTGGCTGTGGTGAATAATGCTCAGTGAACATGAGTGTGCAGGTATCTCTTCAAGATCCTGTTTTCAGTTCTTTTGGGTGTATACCCAGAAGTGAGATTGCTGGATCATATGATAATTCTATTTCTAATTTTTTGAGGAACCACCATACTGTTTTCCCCAGTAGCTGTGCCATTTTACATTCCCACCAACTGTACACAAGGGTTCCAATTTTTCCACATCCTTGCCAACACTTGCTATTTGTGTTCTTTTTGATGACAGTCATTCTGTCAGGTGTGTGGTGATATCTCCTTGTGGTTTTGATTTGCATTTACCTGATGATTAGTGACATTAAGCATCTTTTCACATGTTGGCTATTTGTACATCTTCTTTGGAGAATTGTCTATTCATGGCCTTTGCTAATTTTTAATTGGATTTTTGTTGTTGTTGAGTTTTAGGAGTTCTTTACATATTCTGGATATTAACCTCTCATCAGATATATGGTTTGCAGATATTTTATCCCATTCTATAGGTTGCCTTTTCACTCTGTTGATTCCTTTCCTGTGTAGGAGTTTTTAAGTTTGATGTAGTCCCATTTGTCTATTTTTGCTCTTGATGCTTGTACTTTTGGTGTCATATCCAAGAAATTGTCTCCAAATCTAATGTTATGAAGTTTTTCCCTGTGTTTTCTTCTAGGAGTTTTATAGTTTCATGTCTTCTGTTTAGGTCTTTAATCCAATATTAGTCCTTCTTAAAGTGTTCTTTATATTATTGGGCAGGAATAAGAAGTTTCTTCTTTAGTATGACAGTAATTTGCAATATTTAAACTTTCTTTTTCCCTCCTTCCCTCCCTCTCTCCTTTCTTCCATTATAGCTTGAAGATGATAGACTCATTCATTTTTTTTTCTTAATTGCTTTGCTGTAAGTAGAATGATAGTGAATTCATTTTCAACAAAACTTTCTTGTTTGCTCTTTGATTAACAGGAAGAAGATGAGCCTTAAGTCTGAACGCCGAGGAATTCATGTGGATCAGTCAGAGCTCCTATGCAAGAAAGGATGTGGTTATTACGGCAACCCTGCTTGGCAGGGTTTCTGCTCCAAGTGCTGGAGGGAGGAGTACCACAAAGCCAGGCAGAAGCAGATTCAGGAGGATTGGGAACTAGCAGAGCGGTAAAAGGACTTAACTAGGGGTGGTTTAACAGTGGTATAACTGGATACATAGCTCTGTCATTGTCAGAATACATTTTTTTCTTCTGTTTTGATCTGTCAGCAAGTCAGTTTAATATTAAGAGAAATGAATTTTTTCCCCTCATTCAGCGTTTAATGAGTAGCTTTCAGTGATTTCTTTATTTTGTCTTTGTCTTAACTTTTAATTGTTCGGTGTTTGGGATGTGTGAGTCTTAGTTCTCTAATAAAGACAGTAAGCTCCTTGGAGTGGAAGAATGGAGATAAACATATTTCGTGGTGAAGATTAAATGAGGTTATTGCACATGACTTTCATCAGGCATTATTTTCCTCCTCCTTTTAATATATCCAGCATGGCATCTGGCACAGTGATGAGCACATAATAACAGAAACCTGTTGATTTGTATATATAATCCTTACATTATGGAAATTTAACTTTTCTTTAAAAAAATGGCATTTGTTAGTATTATGCAGAAATATGATTATGATAAAAATTAAAACATAGAATGTCTGGTGAGCATAGGAACTAATAAAATACCATGAATAATGTTAATCCTTTACCAAAGCATCCTAGAAACTGTGAAGCTTCTCAATAAAAGAAAGACTGCTCTCTGACAGCTTTTGCTGGTTTTTTTTATATTTAATCAGGTATTTGTTGAGTGATTACTTTGCTACCATCTGTGACGAACTCAGTATTATAAAGTACACTTGCTGCCTTCAGTGACTCCATGGTCAGTCAGAGAGAAAATATAGACATAGAACATTAACTATTTCCTCGGGTTTCCCATTGCATTCCGGATAGTCTCTGTAGCTGATCCTATTTTAGAAAGAAAGTAGAGGCCACTAGGCATGAATTCCCTTAGCTTTCTCCCCTGTTATCAAACTGAATTAGTGTCTTTATATTAACTTCTGTTTTGTCTCAGAGAAAGATGTGTCCCTATTCCATTCTCATACCAACACCTCTACCTGTGATTTTGTTGCTGTTTCTTACTGCTTCCAATTGCGACCTTGCTTGAGATTTCCTACAGCACTTTCTCATATTTGAACAGGCATGAGAATCACCTGGAAAGCTTGTAAAAACGATGGTCACTGAACCTCACCCTCAGAATCTCTGACTCTCATAGGTTGGGAGTGAGGCTTGAGAATTTGCATTTTTAACAAGTTCCCAGGTGATGTTGATGCTGCTGTCTGGGGAATCCACTTTGAGAACCATAGTTCTATAGATAGCCTTTGAGATTTACTATAAATACCTCAAATTCAGCTGGTCCAAGGCCAGATTTCTTGCTTTTATTTACTCTAATCCCCACTCCCAGCAGTTCCTCCTGAACCTCCTTCTGTATCAATTAACGACATCACTATTTATTCAGTTGGCTAAAAAACATTAGTCATTCTTAATTTCTCCTTCACCTCCCACACTGTTTACAACTAATTAAGCAAGTTCTGCTTATTCTAGCTAAGAGAAGTGTTTTGAATTTCATCCTCTCCTATTTTCCAGGTTCTTATTTCTCTCACTTAAATCTTTGTAATATATTCTTAATTATTGTCTCTGTCCCTAGTCTCTCTGCCCCTCAAGTTGTCACACAGCTACCTGCATTACCTTTAAAACACACATCAGATAATGGTAATTTACTGGATTGTAGTCCTTCTTGGTTCCCCACCACGTGATGAAATCCAGGATTATAGCAGGCTTGGCAGTCAAGGTTTCTTACCACCTGGTGCCTAACTGTACATCCAGCATCATAGTCCATCCCACCGCCAGTGATCTGACTACGCTGAACGAACTTGGTCCACAACAAAAGCCACATCCTTCACATTTGTAGTACCTTCTTCCTGGAATGCCCTTTTATTTGGCGGAATCCTCTTGATCCTTCTAAGACTGGCCTAAATGTCACCATTATAAAACCTTTATAAAACCACCGTTATACAACCAGATTTAGTTTATTTTTTCCTATGTTCTCATAGCACTTGGGTTTTGCTCTCTACTATAGGCACTGTTACATTATGTGGTAATTATTTACTTGTCTTTTTCTCTCTTCCAACCTTGAGGTTGTCAGGGAAAAGGACTAGACTTTATTTGCTTTATGTAACACTAGTACAATTGCTGAATGAACATGATCCATGGAGAAGGTCCCTTTTGAAGTTTGTAGTAGCACATAGGAGAGCTTCCTATCAGAGACCTCAGACCTGTTTGGTGTATTTAGCCTCTAGTTCTACAAATTTTAGATCCCCAATTCATTGAGTTATTACCTTTAGATACAAGGAGAACTTGGAGAATATCAGGGTTAAACTTAACCTCTTCTTGAATTACAGACTACAGCGGGAGGAAGAAGAGGCCTTTGCCAGCAGTCAGAGCAGCCAAGGGGCCCAATCCCTCACATTTTCCAAGTTTGAAGAAAAGAAAACCAATGAGAAGACCCGCAAGGTTACCACAGTGAAGAAATTCTTCAGTGCTTCATCCAGGGTTGGATCAAAGAAGGGTAATTTTCTGATTCTCTTTTTTCTTTTGTGCCCAAAGAGATATAGAGTAGATCCACGGTGTACGTGGGCTCAGCTTTGTAACTTCTGTAAGCGTTCAGAGAATATCAACGCAGACTTGAGATGTTGGGTTTGAGGTGCAGATGACGTATGAAATCTCTTTGGTTGGAGGACATTGTGTTTTAGAGAACTTATTTACTCTATAGGAGGAATAAAGATAATTAAAATATGTAGTTTTGTTTATAAAATTCATTCCCATCCCATCTGTTTGGATGTTTTATTTTTTGTGCCTTTAATTTTTGGATAGTGGTTTATTCTCCTTTGTTTAATATCCTCACTATCCATACCTTATCAGAAATGACTGTTTCTAGGCTTAAAGTTGTCTAAAAAAGAAGTTTTCTGAGAGCTTATTAGAGAGACAACCTGTGTGTTGAGGAAATACTATGTAGAGAACATGTAGGAAAAGGCTCACTCTTGTATGTACTTGACCTTATTCATCCTACTTCTTAAGATTCCATATTAAACAAGCAGGAAGATTCTCACTAGTGAGCAGATAGGCTAGTTGGAGTGGCCTAGCAGGAAGCAAGAAAGAATGTCTGTTGTTAGGGCTTAGTCTCTGAACCTTTATGTTGGTAATCAGAGCTATGCAGTAAATTTGAAATGGTGAGGGATACTGGGAACCAACACTGATGCTGTCAGTAGAGCTGTTCTCTTAGACACTCCCTTGCACCCCCTCACCCCCTGCCCCCCAACCTGGGGTAATTGTCATGAGATTTTTGGTCTGCTTAAAGGAAGGGGCATAATAATATCACACCTTAAAAAAAAATTAATAATAATAATATCACACCTTAAGATCTTTTCTGGTCTTTCAGATTTAATGACTATTGTTTTTTGTTTTATTAAAAGGAACAATTGCTTATCTAAAAACACAGCACTTCTCTTTAATAGAGACAAACCTTTAAACAATCTTTTTGTTCACGTGATTAATTTGGAGTTGTTCTTGGTTGGCTGTCACTCAGCAGTTTTCTCTACAGTAGTAAGAAGGGAAATAATCAGTACCTGCTAGAGATTAAATGTATTTGATAAGAATGTATTTGGCTCATGATTTATTTATTAGAAGATAGTGTAGTAGGGTGATTAAAACTGTAAGCTCTGGAGTCACCCTGGTTTGAGTCTCAGCTTTGCAGTTTGCTGGCTGTGTGACCTTAAACAAGCTAAGCTCTTTAAGCCCTGTCTATTCTGAGGGACAGTAATACCTATCATAGGCATGTCTTGAGGATTAAATGAGCCAATGTGTGTACAGAGTTCAGCGCAGTAGTACCTGGCACACATAGTTAATCTCCAGTAAGTGTTAGCTATTTTAAAATGCCTGTTGTTTTTCTGACAAAATAATCTCTGCTAGTAAGGGGCTCAAAGGTATTGATCAAAGCCATTGATTCCTGTTTAGCTTAAATTCTGTTTCCTGCTTTGAGAAAGTCTCATTAACCTTATGAATTTATAGATGTATGGTGAAATGGTTTATGACAACAGATGAAATAGTAAAGAAATTGTAAAACCATCAGTCTAACTGCCACATTTTACAGATGACAGTATGAAAGCCCATAAAGGTTAACTAATTTACCCAGGGTCATATAATGAGTTGATGTATTAGACCTCAGGTCTCCTAACTCCTGGTTAAGCTTTTTTCCATTATATCCCTTGACCTTGAAATATGTGTGTTTATCTATAACTGTATCTGTGTCTGTATCTAGATAGATAGATAGATAATGAAGTTTCTATTACTGAAGTGCTTAATAGTCACATACATTCATTGACTATACTTGGCAATTTAAAAAGATCATGTCCTAAGACCTTCTGTACAGTATGCATTATATTATGGAGAGAAGATTTGTACTTTAAAAGAAAAATTTCAAGTGATTTTTATCTTAAAAACTTTTATGTGGAATAGTTCTTACCTTTTTTCTTCTCTTTAGAATGATAGGTTTTTACTTTATATTTTTTTGATCTTTAGCTGTTTTTTTTGTCTATAGAAAGCATATGGTGAGAAAGACCTCAAAGTGTTGGGGAAAAAATTGATGTGTGTGCATTAGAAAAGAGGATGCTGTTGGATCTTTGTTTCACAGATTGCTTATGTAACTCTGCCAGGCGAACTTTGCATTTCAGGCTGATTATTTGTTTGGTCTTTGCATGTGGATAAAGTTAGCCTATACTAAATGCAGTCTTAATTTATTGACTCTAGACTACAATAAACCTTTTGTGTTCTGTATTCTTTATTTCACTTTGTTAATCCAAGATGTCCTTGCTCTTAATATTTTACTTGCTTCTATTGATAGCATGAAAGAAAGCTCTTAAGCCAGGGCAGGTTGGTAGTATATAGAAGACAAATAACCTTCTAAGGGATTTGAAAACTATTTTAACTTCCTGTTAGAATTGGCTGTCCCTCCAGAGGAGGTAAATGGAACAGCTTGACTGTAAAGACTCAGAGAATTTACTTTTAGTTCTTTACTCTCCAAAGTAAGGTTGAGTGAGCTATAGTTTAGAGTAAATAATAGGGGGTCAGCCAGGTCAAAATACTTGCTCGTGTGTTCCAAAATGCCCTTTTCTTTTGGAGCTCAAATAGATGTTGTCACCCAGAGTAGACTCTTTTGTACATCTTTTACAAACTAATCTAAAAGCAGTGCTCTAAGGAGGAATATCTTTTCTTTTTTTTAGAATTAAAATACCAATCTTTCTACTCAGACCTTAGAGTCTAAATACTATTCTTCACTGAAGTGAATTAAGGTTCCTTGGAGAAATGACTGATTCTGGAACTTGAGCTGGGAAAGAAGGGCCCCTCAGAAATGTTGGGGACAGGTCAAAGGCCCAGAAGTCAGCTTGAATGGGTTCCCACTGGCCAAATTTGGGTATTAAAATAAATAAAGACAATAAATGGAGTGTAAATGAATAAAACAATAATCCATTAGTCCAACTAATAAAATAGATAAATAATTAAATAAAGAAGAGGAGAACCTTACCATAGAATCTTGACTAATAAATATAGGAGTGATGGAGATAGAAAATCACCATTTTGTAGTCATCCTAATAAGAATTGATTCAGACACGTTTCATCAGTGTGGATGCTAAGTCTGGGATGAGAGGAGGGAGTTTCCCGAGGAACAAGTTATGAACATGATTTCAAATTAACTCCCACAACTTATTTATTAATTCCAGGTAGAGAAATGGCAGCTACATAACGATGGGGGGAAATGGACATCCTGTGCCTCTAGATATGATACTTTGAGAAGAACACAACATGAATTGTGTAATATTTAAGCTGAAAATTTATAACCTGAAATCCAGTCATGAGGAAATAGTAGAGAAGACCAAATTGAAGTGCATTGAATAAAATAAACTGGCCTGTATTCTTCAAAATTGTCAGTGTCATAAAAAAACAAAGGAAGTCTGGGGAACATTTCCAAATGAGAGGAGACTAAGTATACATGACCATTAAATGAACCTGTGACCCTCAATTTGATCCTGTGTAGAAAACAAATACTTTTTTTCAATAACTACAGTTAGCAACAGAATATCCTTGTTGCTGAGAAATACTCATACTAAGGGGTAAAGCGCGTGAAACATACAATCTACTCTGAAAAAATTGAGAAAAATAATACACACAGACATGGAACAAAATGTTAAAATTTTGTAAATCTGGAGAAAGGGTATAAAGGAATTCTTTGTAACAATCTTGCAGATTTTCTGTAAATTTGAAGTTATTTCAAAATAAGATTTAAAAAACAAAACTATAATCCTCTTACATTCAGTGCTATCCCAAGACCCGAATTTCAGATGTTAATTAAGTTGAAGCATAGTGTTAATTACATCATTTGAAGAATTACTAATGAATTGCTACTTTAATCATGTGGGCCTCTTTGGTACTTAGATGAAACTGAAGTAACGATTCCCCAGGTTGAATTTGGAACCGGTTTTATAATTGTGCCTGCTTTTACAGTCATTTCTCAGGTACACTCAGCTCGATGGCCTTTTCTTGTCTACTCCAAAAATTTTTTTATCTTGTAAAATCATCTTTTATAATGTTTTGAATATAATGTATTTGGAACATGATCAGCTTCTGACTTTCATTGATAAGGACAATGAGAAATTTTTTCCCTGAACCAAGTATGTGGTTTCTCTTATTTTACAATACCAACTGGATATCCAGCAAGTCAGTCCTGTTCTGACCCTAACTACGCAGAGTCAGCACAGACTCCATAGGTTAAGGGCTGGACCCCACAAGACTGCCGCCACCTCAGATGCCAGTTGCAATCCCCAGGAGTGGGGACACCCGTACTTCTGACCAACCAGCTGTAAATCGGGGGTTCCCACAACCTCCTCCTTAGGTTTGATAATTTGTTAGAACGACTCAGAACTCAGGAGGACAGTTTGTTTATGCTTATGGGCTTATTAAAGAATACAACTCAGGAACAGCCAAATGGAAGAGAGATGCACAGGGCAAGGTAGGGGAGGGGGCACCAAGCTTCCATGCCCTCTGAGCATTTGCTCCCAGCACCTCGATGCGCTCATCAATGTGGAAGCTCCCCAAACCTTGTCATATAAGGGTTTTTATGGAGGTTTCATTTTGTAGGCATGGCTGATCAAATCATTGGCCATTGGTGATCAAAAATATCCATCCCTGGGCCAAAAACCAAATATATATTTTTTTATTATACTACAGACTATCTGCCTTTTAGTCCATATTATACATCTATGGTCAAAACAGCTGAAAAAGTCAGAAGAACTATAATATTCTACTGAACTGTCCTTATTCTATTTGGATAATCTGAGAAACGTGGGATTTTCTGTAAATTTTTTTAACATTGAGATACAAAATATGTTTTTAGTACTAAAATGGTGTTAATCATCTTTACTACATGATCACGCTCTATTTTGATATTGACATTTTTGGGTTGTGTTTACTCTTTCACAGCTATCCTTCAAATAGCCTTTTTGTTGAAGATTTTGCTTTTATAAATTTATTTATTTACTTTTGGCTGCGTTGGGTCTTTGTTGCTGCAAGCGGGCTTTCTCTAGTTGCAGCGAGAGGGGGCTACTCTTTGCACAACTGCGAGCGGTGCGCGGGCTTCTCATTGCAGTGGCTTCTCTAGGCGCGTGGGCTTCAGTGGCTGTGGCATGCGGACTCAGTAGTTATGGCTCGTGGGCTCTAGAGCGCAGGCTCAGTAGTTGTGGTGCACGGGCGTAGTTGCTCTGCGGCATGTGGGATCTTCCCGGACCAGGGCTCGAACCCCTGTCCCCTGCATTGGCAGGTGGATTCTTAACCACTGCGCCACCAGGGAAGCCCCTTGAAGATTTTGCTTTTATAGGTTTACTTTATTGAAGATTTAATTGGATTTAATATGTCATCTGGCTTGCAGACAGCCTTACGTAGTAGGTGCTCAGTTGATACTCGTTGCTTAATTTAAACAGGAATAAATATGCTGTAATGATAGGAGGGAATTATGGTGTGACTGTGAAGAACTTGGGCTTGGGAGTCAAACAGATCTGGATTTAAATCCCCGCTTTTCTTCTTAACCTGTGTAACATGTCTCACGTAAATGACTTAACCTCTAACCTCATTATATTCATGTGTAAAATGATAATTCCACCTACCTAACAAAAAAATTTTATTGGTGTGTACATTTATTATTTCATATGGTTTCAGGAATATAACAAAATTGTTAAGGGTTGATGAGAATGTGGAGTAAAGCACAGTGTCTGCCATGTAGAAAATTGTCATTGAATGATAGCTTAAACATTATCATTATAATTCAAGAGCACATTTTGTTCTGCTGGCAAGACTTTTTAAAACTGAGTGTTTGGATTGGAAAATGGAAAGCTTGATAATCATAACAGACCGGCTATACTTGAAATACAAGCTTTGCTTCTATATTAAAAACACAGGGCTATTTAGACTACTTATATTTAATGAAATTTTTGATAAGATGGAGCTTAAACCTACCATTTTGCTCTGTTTTCTATTTATTCCATCTGGCTATAATTCTTTCTCTCCTCTTTTCTTGCCTTCTTTTTGTGTTTTGTGTGTGTGTTTTTTTTTAATAAATTTATTTATTTATTTTTGGCTGTGTTGGGTCTTTGTTGCTGCGTGCAGGCTTTCTGTAGTTGCGGAGAGCGGGGGCTACTCTTCGTTGCGGTGCGCAGGCTTTTCATTGCGGTGGCTTCTTTTGTTGTGGAGCACGGGCTCCAAGCACGCAGGCTTCAGTAGCTGTGGCTCACAGGCTCTAGAGCGCGCAGGCTCAGTAGTTGTGCTGCATGGTCTTAGTTGCTCCGTGGCATGTGGGATCTTCCCGGACCAGGGCTTGAACCCGTGTCCCCTGCATTGGCAGGCGGATTCTTAACTACTGCGCCACCAGGGAAGCCCTTAAGTAAATTTTTGAATGAGAAAATGTCTTTTATAGTTGCCCACATATTTGCCATTGCTGATACTCTTTGTTCGTGGCTAGTAGGAAAAATGAATTATTTCCTGTCATGTGTGCTCAGGAGATTGTTCTGCCCACTCCTTTACCCAGTTGTGGGTTGTTTTCTCACGTGCATGTGCAGTACTCAGAGATTCAAGGGAACCCCTCTGCAGTTATCTGGAGTTTTTTCTTTACAGCCCATCCTCTATGTGTTTTGCCACACAAACTTTGGCCTTCTTGAGCTCTAAATATTGTTTCCCCAATTCAGCAAGTCTGCTAGGCTCTGTTTGAGTTGCCTCTCCCTGTGCCAAGGCCTAAAAACTCTACCTGCAGTGAGCTGAGGCACTTGTAGGATTTACCATGTTTGTCCCCTTTTCTCAGGGGTTACTCTCCCCATTGCCTGTTGGCCAGTGTCTGAAAACCATTTTTTCGTATGTTTTGTCTGATTTTTCTAGTTGTTAAGGCAGTAGGGTAAACCTAATCCCTGTTGTTCCGTCACGACTAGGAGTGGAATTTATCAGATTGAGTGAAAGATTAAATTCCAAGTATTAAAGAATTTTTTCTAATTGTACAGGGTGTCAAATATAATTTTAGGTTTTCCGTATTGGTAAAAAAATGTTTCAGAAAAGATGTGCCAGTTTTTGTTTTGAGTTAAATTGTGCCTTATTTGCTTAAAAAAAAAAAAAAAGTAGTACATCCAAATGGCTCAAAAATAAAAGGTATATATGGTCCCTCACCCGTCTAGTTCCCAGCCACTACCACCATCCTTCCCCCATATTCAGACAACTTTTGTTGCTAGTTTGTGTATCATTCTTTGCTTTTGTTTTCATTTATAAACACATTTGTTCTTATCCCAATCCTCCTATTTTACATAAAAACACACTACGCATACCCTGCTTTTTTAGCTTAGCAGTATATTTAAGAACTCTTTCCTTATCCGTACATAAAAAGGATACTTTAAAAATTTTAAGCTACGTAATATTCCACTTTATGGATTAGCCAAAGTTTATTTAGTCCCTTCGTAGTGGCCATTTATGCCATCTTCAGACCTCTGCTTTTACAAGTACTAAAATGAGTAGCCTTGTACATATTTCATTTTGTACATGTGCAGTTATGTCAGAGGAAAATTTCTCAGAAATGGAATTGTTGGGTCATAGGATAAATGTATTTTTAATTTTGATGATTATTGCCAAATTGCATTCCATTGCAGGTATGTCATTTTACATTCCCACCTCCATAGTATAAGTGCCTTTTCCCCTATATCCTCATCAACATCAAACTTCAGATTTTTGTTGACTTGTTAATTTTTAAAATGGCATCTAATAATAGTTTGTTTTTCTTTGTCTTTTTTTTTTAATCTTATTGGAGTATAATTACTTTACAATGTGTTAGTTTCTGCCGTACAACAATACTAGTAGGTTTAATTTGCACATTTGTTACCGTGTGTGAGATTGAGTATATCCTATGCTTAAGATCCATCTATGTTTCCCTTCTGTGCAGTGTTAGTATTCTTCACGCATTTTTCTATTGAACCGTTGGATTTTTCTTCCTCTGTATTTATAGGAGTCCTTGTATATTAGGGAGAACAGCCCTTTGTGATGTAGCTTACAGACATTTTTTCCAGTTTGTTGTCTGACTTTTGACAGTATTTTTAGCCATACATATAGTGTGTTTTTATGTGCCCTTCTCTTCTTTATGTTTTCTTTTAATATGATTGAATTCTTTTAGGGCGTCTACATTTTTTTTCATAACTTAAAAAAATATTTTTCTTTAATTTTATTTAATTAATTAATTTATTTATTCATTTATTCGGCTGCGCCAGGTCTTAGTTGTGGCACTCGGGATCTTTTAGTTGCGGCACTCAGGATCTTTTAGTTGCGGCATGCAGAATCTTCATTTGTGGCATGCGGGCTCTTAGTTGCGGCATGTGGGATCTAGTTCCTTGATCAGGGATCAAAGCTGAGCCCCCTGCATTGGGAGCATGGAGTTTTAACCACTGGACCACCAGGGAAGTCCCAGGGCTTCTCCATTTTGAATCATAGTTAGGAAGCACCTGATACTTTAGAAGATAGGCAAATACGTGATTTGGAAAGATAACTATAAAGTTCAATTTTGATTTGCTAACTACTTAATATCAATATGCAGTTTAGAGGGGAAAAGGGGGTTTTTTGTTTGTTTATTTTTTCATATTCTTGTCCATTACGGTTTATTACAGGATATTGAATTTCGTTCCCTGTGCTATACATTATATCCTTGTTGTTTATTTTTATATATGGTAGTTTGCATCTGCTAATCCCAAACTCCCACTTCATCCCTCCCTCACCGTCTCTCCCCTTTGGTAACCATAAGTTTGTTTTCCATGTCTGTGAGTCTGTTTCTGTTTGGTAAATAAGCTTATTTGTGTCCTATTTTAGGTTCCACATATAAGTGATGTATTTGTCTTACTCTTTCTGACTTACTTCACTTAGTATAATAATCTCTAGGTCCATCCATGTTGCTGCAAATGGCATTCTTTCTTTCTTTTTATGGCTGAATAGTATTCCATTGTGGATATACACCACTTCTTTATCCACTCATCTGTTGATGGACATATAGGTTGCTTCCATGTCTTGGCTATTGTACATAGTGCTCCTGTGAACATTGTGGTGCATGTATCTTTTTGAATTACAGTTTTGTCTGGATATATGCCCAGGAGTGGGATTACTGGATCATATGGCAACTCTATTTTTAGTTTCTGGAGGAACCTCCATACTGTTTTCCATAGTGGCTGCACGAATTTACATTTCCACCAACAGTGTAGGAGGGTTCCCTTTTCTCCACACCCTCTCCAGCATTTGTTATTTGTAGACTTCTTAATTGAATTTTTTTTTTTTTTTTGGCCGCACAGTGCTGCATGCAGGATCTTAGTTTCCTGACCAGGGATTGAACCTGTGCTCCCTGCAGTGGAAGCATGGAATCCTAACCACAGGACTGCCAGGGAATTCCTGTAGACTTTTTAATGATGGCCATTCTGACCAGTGTGAGGTGGTACCTCATTGTAGTTTTGATTTGCATTTCTCTAATAATTTAGCAATGGTGAGCATCTTTTCATGTGCCTTTTGGCCATCTGTTTGTCTTCTTTGGAGAAATGTCTGTTTAGGTCTTTTCCCCATTTTTTGATTGGGTGGTTTGTTTTTTTGTTACTGAGTTGTATGAGCTGTTTGTATATTTTGGAAATTAAGCTCTTGTCAGTTGCTTTGTTTGCAAATATTTTCTCCCAGTCCGTAGGTTGTCATTTTGTGCCTTTTGGTTTCCTTTGCTGTGCAAAATATTATGGGTTTGATTAGGTTCCATTTGTTTATTTTTGCTTTTATTTCTATTGCCTTGGGAGACTGACCCAGGAAAACATGGGTGCGATTTATGTCAGAGAATGTTTTCCCTATGTTCTCTTCTAGGAGTTTTATGGTGTCATGTCTTACACTTAAGTCTTAAAGCCATTTTGAGTTTATTTTTGTGTATGGTGTGAGAATGTGTTCTACCTTCGTTGATTTGCGTGTAGCTGTCCAGCTTTCCCAACACCACTTGCTGAAGAGACTATCTTTTCTCCATTGTATATTCTTGCCTCCTTTGTCTTTGTTTTGTTTTGTGTGTGTGTGTGTGTGTGTGTGTGTGTGTGTTTTGTTTTGTTTGTTTTGTGGCTGCACTGCTTGGCATGTGGGATCTTAGTTCCCTAACCAGGGATTGAACCCGCGCCCCCTGCAGTGGAAGCGTGAAGTCTTAACCACTGAACCGCCAGGGAAGTCCCTCTTGCCTCCTTTGTCGAAGATTGACTGTAGGTGTGTGGGTTTATTTCTGGGCTCTCTATTCTGTGCCATTGATCCATATGTCTGTTTTTGTGCCCGTACCACACTGTTTTGATTACTGTAGCTTTGTAGTATTGTCTGAAGTCTCAGAGGGTTATGCCCCAGCTTTGTTCTTTTTACTTAGGATTGCTTTGGCAATTCTGGGTCTTTTATAGTTCCATATAAATTTTAGGATTTTTTGTTCTAGTTCTGTGAAAAATGTCTTGGATAATTTGACAGGGATCACATTAACTCTGTAGATTGCTTTGGGTAGTATGGCCATTTTAACAATATTAGTTCTTCCAATCCAAGAGCATGGGATGTCTTTCCATTTATTTGAATTATCTTCAGTTTTCTTTATCAGTGTTTTATAGTTCTCAGCATGTAAGTCTTTTACTTCCTTGGTCAGGTTTATGCCTAAGTTTTTTTTTTTGTTTTTTTTAATGTGATTTTAAAGGGTTTTTGTTTGTTTTTACTTTTCTGATATTTCATTGTTAGTGTAAAGAAATGCAACAGATTCCTTTATGTTAATCCTGTATCCTGCTACCATGCTGAATTTGTTTATCAGTTCTAGTAGTTTTTGTGTGGAGTCTTCAGGGTTTTCTGTGTATAGTATTATGTCGTCTGCATATAATGACAATTTTACCTCTTCCAGCTTGGGTACCTTTTATTTCTTTTTCTTGTCTGATTTCTGTGGCTAGGACCTCCAATACTATGTTGAATAGAAGTGGTAAGAATGGGTATCCTTGTCTTGTTACAGATTTTAGCAGGAAGGCTTTCAGCATTTCACCGTTGAGTATTATGTTGGTTGTGGGTTTGTCATAAATAGCTTTATTATGTTGAGATATGTTGCCTCTATTGCCATTTTGGTAAGAGTTTTTATTGTGAATAGATGTTGAATTTTATCAAATGCTTTTTCTGCATCTGTTGAGATGATCATGTGGTTTTGTCTTTTCTTTTGTTGATGTGGTGTATCACATTGATCTGTGTATGTTGGAAAAAGGTTTTTTTGAAGTGAGAGGTGGAATTTTTAGTTTGACCTATGTAGTTAAGGTATATTTTTACATAATCTGTGTGTGTTTGTCTCACTTGAATAAACCAGTCGCTCTAATAGGGGTAATGCTTTTATTATCTTAAAACTTTATTGCCACTACATCATTAAAATGTATTTCAGATACTAAAGTTCAAAAAATAAGATTGTAAGAAATTACTCTGAAACAGATTCACAGACATAGAAACAAACTTACAGTTACCAAAGGAGAAAGGGGGTAAGGGAAGAATAAATTAGGAGTTTGGGATTAGCAGATACAAACTATTGTATATAAAATAAACAACAAGATCCTACTGTATAGCACAGGGAACTATATTCAGTATCCTGTAATAAACCATAATGGAAAAGAATATGAAAAAGAATATATTTATATGTATATATAACTGAATCACTTTGCTGTACACAAGAAACTAACACAGCATTGTAAATCAACTATACTTCAGTTAAAAAAAAAGAAATTGCTCTGAGAAAGCATGTAATAGGTTGATTTTAAATTTTAATACCTACAAAAGGTACTTTTTCTTCCTAATTATCTTTTTTTGTGTGTGTATAGAAAAGGATCATGGGTATATGAGATATTTTAATTCCTTTCAGGTATTGCATTAGAGAGCACAATTCAAAATCAGGAGGCTTAGAAGGTGATCAGAGACCAAGTGATATTTCATGTTTTCTGAGAGCACTTACCCTATTACAACACCCTTATCTCTGTGTGTAAAGGTCTTATTTTCCTTTCAGTGTATTTATTTGAAGAGGGCAAAGAGTTGTGTGGCCACCTGATTAGACAGTTTTTTTTTTTTTTTGCTTCTCTTGCCTCTGCTCTGTCATGGTCACTGTGCTACTTGGGATGCATACTTTCACTTTGAGCAGTATGACTTGAAGTTTGAATGGTGGGTAAATAATTGTTCATCTCCACGTAAATAAATTAGCCTTTGCCTTTTTGGCAAATCAAGTGGATTTGGGAAGGTTGTCTAGCATAAGTCATCTATAATTTTTGTGCTTCTACTGATTGTTATTTTACATGTTGACTGGTTTTGTAAATTCATGCAGTCTTTGAGAGAGTTGTTCAAGATAGCAGTGCCATTTCAGTGTTAACGATTAAATATATAGATCAAAGCATGATATATTTTGGCTAAGAAGATACTGATAGAGCACCTTTATTTGAATAGGAGTATCTTGTAGATATGCAGTTTTATCTAATTGTACTTCCTACTCATAAAATAGATTTAGCTTACTTTAAGGAAAATCCAAATATTTAAACATAAAATAATTTAAATTCAAGTTTAAATTTGATTTAGCATAATTTAAATAATCTTAAATTAGATACTGAAAGTAATTCCATGCATGGCTCTTCTGTGTAATGAAACTTACTATGTTTAATTTTCCCAGCAGAAATTCAGGAACCAAAAGCTCCCAGTCCTTCTATAAACCGGCAAACCAGCATTGAAACGGATAGAGTGTCTAAAGAGTTCATAGAATTTCTCAAGACCTTCCACAAGACAGGCCAAGAAATCTATAAGCAGACCAAGCTGTTTTTGGAAGCAATGCATTACAAAAGGGTAGGTTGAGAACCACTTAGAAACATAGAGTTTTGGTTTTAGGAAAGGTCTCAGAGATAATGTAGTGCAACTTTGTCATTTTACAACTGAGAAAATAAAGAACCAGAAATGTTAAGTGACTTACCTGAGAAATGTCACTGAACCAAGTTAAACACGCCTCCCAGGCTAATACTTTTCCTCTGCAACTTAATGGTGTTTGGATCATCTTCGCATGGAACGTCTGACATCAGAGCTACTTGTGTTGTGTACTTTAGTAATAAGCCTTCCTAACTTGTCACCTTGTAAATAGTGTAAACTGCCAAGAGAGCCATAGTAGGCCTTGAACTCTAAGTAACAATCATTAGACCAACAGTAGTCATTTTAGGTTTTTTTAGTTTTGTATTGAATTTTAATTTTCCTCTCCTTGCTCAGGTAGAGAAGGGAAAGCTAAAATTTAAACATTGAAAGGGACCTTAGCAACTATATAGTTACCGTCCCTTTATTTTACAGGTGGGGAAGTTGAGAGCCAGAGAGGATAAGTGACTTGCCCAAGGTCACTTGGATAACACCTTGTGTCTTCCACACATGTGTCTTTGACCTGTACTTTCTAACCCATAATTTCAACAATGAACCACTCTTGCCCACATCTTTTTCCTCTTCATTCCTATTTTCTCCAGTCTTAGTGTATGCCCAGTGGTGAGCAACCTTTTTACCACATATGGATCAAGTCTAGAAAATTAAGTATTTTCAGAATTGCATTAAATTTTTTTCAGCCATTTTGTCTTTATCAGGAAGCATTTAATGTCTCTACTGAGTTTTTTTTTTTTTTTTAATTTCCTCATTCCCAGAAGATATCTCTTTTGGCTGAAATTTCATTCAGCACCTACATAATCCACACACATTGCAGTATTGCAATGTAACGCTTGACTTTTCAACAAATGTTGTTTGCTAAGACTCTTCGGAAGCTGAAGGGTTTATTTTTTTACTCTGTTTTCTTTTTGATTAATCTCATTAGCTACTTAATAGTCCCTTGTAGTCCCTTTTCACATTCTTTAAGAGATATTTCTATTACACACGAGACAGGCAGTGACATCATTAACACAGAATTCATTTATGTTGAACATACAGTTGTCATCAGCTACTTTTTTCTTCTTCGAAGTCACCACAGCAAGAATTTAAATTTTATTGAGAAAATGGGAAGGTGGGGGAGGGAGTGGGGTGCTAAGAAGAAGCTAAAGAAGAATTTACAAGGTTTAGTTTTTTAAACTTATTATTGTTACATATTTAGTTTACATAACTAGAATTTAAGAATCTCACTGTGAGAACCAAGCTTCAAATAGGTTTAAGAGTGGCCATGGACTCAAGGTTGTATATGGTCACCAGTGAAATGAAGAATGTCTAGATTTCTTTGTCATTTGGACGAAAAACTGTATGTGCCCAGGGTAATTTTAAAGCATTATATAGACCCAGCTAGATGTTCACCTTTCCCATCATAACTTGAAAACCATATTTTCTAACTTAATGAGCTCCCTGACTTGGTAAAAAAATTTTTTCCACAAATTTATTCATATGAAAATATTTTCGAAACACACAGACCACAGTTAAATCAAAGTAAATAAGACTCCTAGAGAAACTGTTTTGCTGCCCAAACTGTTTAAATCCTGCCCTTGCTAATTGTTGATAAATCCCTCACATACATTTTCCCCTGTTCTGAAAGTGTAGCTTGCCCCATTTTTAAAAGTATAACCTTTGTAACCCTCTGCTACCTCAAAATTTAGACCCTTTAATTTATTGGATATTGCATTAAAGCTTTTTAATAAATGAACTTTCTGGGTTTTTCAATGCTGTTTTTAAAACACGATTTCTTTATTAGTAGTAGTTCAAATATGCTCTTTTTCCTTGCGAAGGAAGCGGTCAAGCACAATATTAAGACCTTTTGCTGATTTCAGTGTTCTTTTCCCAGCCATTCATTCTGTAAAAGTCTGGTATTGATTATATTATGTACTTAAAGTTTTTCTGATATTAATTCTCCTGAAAAACTGTTTTCTAAACCTGAATGAGGAGAAAGAAAATATAATAATTTAAAATATGGCTATATCTTCTCTTCCCCAAAATAAGTAAAAAGATAGGTGTTCTCCTATATTTTAAAATAGCTTTACAATTCTAAACCATATGTGTGTGCAAGGAGTAGTTTGCCCTGCTATGTAATTACTGTTAGGAGAGCAGAAGCATGTATTCAAAACAAAGAAACTTTAATCAACAAAGTAGGCTTTAATTATGGTAAGAAAATCAGGGGGTTGGGGGAAGTAACCCAGGACCTAATGGTTCTGGGTTAATTTTAAAATTAGAGGCATTAAGGATGAGAAGTGAGGCAACGGGACAATGGGAAAGCATCTGAGGTGATGGAATGTGTACATCATAAGAAAGAAAACTAGGTAAAAGATTGAGTTGATAACTATGTTAAAAGTAATGAATGAAGAAAAATAATCAAGAACATGTCATACAAGGCAGCCTTGATGGCTCAGTGGGTGAGGCTGGTGCGATATAGTCTCCCAGCTTTGACATTGTTTCTCAGGCCCTTTCCTATTGCGCACAGCTGCAAAACAAAAGAACAGTGGCCAGGATGGAAGAGGATGTGGGTCAAAGTGGACCAGAAGAGAGATACTCCTTCTGCAGAGAAGATCCTCATGGATAGGAAGGTCAAGCTAGAAGAGCAGCTGGAAGAGACCATGGGAAATGGTTTTCAGAGCTTCTGCAAGGGCTTGTGAGAGGCTGCAGACATTTTGGAGAAGGCAACACAATGAAGAAGTAAAAGACGATAACCCTCACCTGAAGAGCCTCTATGAGGGCCTCGTAAGGACTAAAGTCCACATTCAGAAGGTGTTCATGAAGCATGGCTTACTTAACTTGAACCAGTTATGGTTCAGGGTTCAGATCTAGCCAAGTTTTGACTCTTATAGGCGTGAGACCTTGTTCCACGTGCTGGTTGAGGGGAAGGAACCGGGCTCAGTGGTGCTAGCTAGTGTGGGGTACAACTGCACGGGCACACCCAAAGGCCCACCCTGCTGCGGGTGGTGAAAGAAATGTAGCAGCCTCTTGAAGAGATTTTATTTTATTTTTTTTTTGTTTAAATGGCAGCTGATTCTTTTTTTAAATACGGTCTTTTTTTTTTTTTTTTTTTTTTATTTATTTTTGGCTGTGTTGGGTCTTCGTTTCTGTGCGAGGGCTTTCTCTAGTTGTGGCAAGTGGGGGCCACTCTTCATCGCGGTGCGCGGGCCTCTCACCGTCGTGGCCTCTCTTGTTGCGGAGCACAGGCTCCAGACGCGCAGGCTCAGCAATCGTGGCTCACGGACCTAGTTGCTCCGCGGCATGTGGGATCTTCCCAGACCAGGGCTCGAACCCGTGTCCCCTGCATTGGCAGGCAGATTCTCAACCACTGCGCCACCAGGGAAGCCCTTGAAGAGATTTTTTAAAACTAGCTGCTATACTCCTTGAAAGCCTGGTTCACTTTACTCATCTATGAGTACTTTTGATCTTTTCCTAAACCTTCTTGGAAAACTCAAGTAACCAATGGCTAAACACACAATTGCATTAAGGAACTTTAATTCGGGAGTCTGTTCACTGATTTTTAGGACTACATGTTTAGTAATGTCACGTACTTGCAGAAGAGGCCAACAGGACACTACTGGGCCTCTAGAGTGTCATGAATAACGCTGTATCTGCTCGAACTCTGGTAACATCAGAGTGTTTTAAATGAATGCAGCGTCTTTGGGAATTCTGCAGTTTGGCTACCTGACTGCACCAACTGCACTGATTCTTCTGCATCTCACTGTAAGATGAGAGTTACTGGAACACTTAGCCCCCTACACATTTCATTCATTGAAGGAAAGGCACAAGTTTAAACATTTCTGTTGCTGAAAAATGATATGATGATGTTTGTACAGAGCATATTTGAGTTCATTTGTAATTTGTAACTACCTAGCTCCTGAAAGTGATAGACTGCAGGCTCTTCCTTAGAGATATGAAATGAACATATGTACCTTAACACTTCTTACCACCTTCATTTTGCCAATAATTGAATTTGACAAAAATCAATTACTTTTGCTCTGTTTTGTTCATCTAAAGGTAGAAATGTTTCAATCTGTATTCAACTAGCTACATGACTAGCTACATTCCCTGATAAGGTGGACTATCTTAAAATCTGAGGACTGCATGCTTGTCATACTTTAAATGTTAATGTTTAATTTTAAGTTTTATTTAGGAGGAGTAAAGCCATAATATGTTTAGTTTCCTAAAAAGAATTATTGAAGGCAGCAGAAAGTAGCAATACAAAAAAAAAAAAAAATGAACATTAAAGTTAAAACCTAAATAGATCAAACAGTTAACTGTAGTACAAAAGAAAATTAATCCGGAAAACAGATCATGGAGATCCAGTTTTTAAAGATGAAATACACAGAAAACATAATTAAGGAAATAGTCAAAGATTTTCAAAATGGGGGTGGAAAAAAAGAAAAAAGATTTCAGCCAGACAGTTAAGAAAGAATACAGAGAACCTCTCGGAATATTGAAAGGAATATACCCACTTGTCAAACTTTTACACTACAAAGAAAAAGTTTTTTAGGAAAAAAAATAAAATGGCTTTACACAGACATTATAGAAAAGATGATCCCAGGCATTGGCTAGAGAATACTTAAAGAAAAGCATTCATTTACACTGCTAGACTGTGTTTTTTCTTAGAAAACTATGAAAAAACCTTTAAAAGAATTTACCAGCACAAACCTGCAATCACATCACTTAGCTCCTTTGGCAAGAACTTTGAAGGATCTGAGAGGTACTCTCCTTGCAAGTTAAAAGTTAGCCTGCCATAGTTTCATGGATATTGGCAGAAGACACAAGCCTCCTGGGTGAGAAAAAAAAGAGGCCAGTTTATTACAGCACTAGCAGTAACGAGAGTATATCAGCGTTTGTACCAATTCCCTACGTATCAATTCCCACAGGGAAGTGCAAAGAAGACCAGGTAATGCCTGCACATGCAGTAAGTTATGATAGAGAATAGGATCTTCTATAGGGCCATGAGCCTGCCTGACCTTTGCCCCAGAGGGAAACATTATTATACGAGACAGTAAACAATCTACCCTTCTCACTTAAGGGAGGCTCTGCCTCTGTCTTCCAGGCCTGTCTGCTATACAGCTATCCTTGAAAAGGGTGCAGAACAAAGGCAGTCAGTGTCTCTCCTCACAAGATGTGTAGACATAGGAGAGGTCTATGTAGAATTGTCTCCCCACATCTTTACAGTATTATGAAGGGTGGAACAATAGGACATGGCCACTTTCATTCTTTCTTTCATTCAGCTAGTGTTGAGCACTGTGCCTGGCTCTGTTGTAGGCACCAAGGATGCGGTAGTGAACAGTGCCCTCATGGAGCTGGCATTTTGGTGGACGAGATAGACAATAAACTACTTTATGATATATAACAGTGGTAAGTCCTCCAAATAATCTAAAGCAGGAAAAGAGGACAGAGTGGCAAGGGAGTTAGTTCACATTACGAATTAAACACTGTACTGAAGTGTAAATCTGTGCAAGAGAAATAGAAATATAAAAAGGAGTTTTCTGAATTGTAACAAAATTAGTGATTGTGTGGAACTGGTGTAGGAATAGGTGATCCATTGCCACCTGTAAAACAGGCCATTTAGGCCTTTAAAAGGAGGTCACGGTTTCTGGTTAGAAGTAAGTACTAGTAATAATCACAAGAATGAAGTGTATTCTTAGTGTTACGATTTGGTGCAAATGAAAGGTAGCCATGTGTAAGCTACCTAAGTAGATAATCCATTGCAGAAAGTACTGAATTATGTGCATTCAGTCTTCCTGTTTAACCTGAATGCCCTCTGAGAGTTTTAATATTTTTTATATTATTGTCTTGTACAGTGGCTGGCAAGTCTATTAACCATGTAGTAAATGTTTTTAGAATGGATAGAAATATCATTTTCCAGAAATTGGGGAAAAATAATCTTACCAGAAAATCCGAGGGAAAACAATACTAATAGAGGTATAAATTTAGCAACATGGGTGAGATAAATCCACAAAATTTAGTTATAGTACAAGATGCCAGAGATAAAAAGCTAAAGAGCCTAGCACATTTTTTTTAAAATAGCAATTTTTAAAGACAATAGCAATAAAAAGATTAAATATTAAATAATAACTTAATCTAATATAGAAAGTTAGAGGCTCATTCAAAGAATTAAAAGACTGTTTCTGGATTTTATCTTGGATTTAGCTGAGGAAGTATAATATCCTGGATCTAGCTGAGGAAAACAAAAAGATAAATTTACAAGTACTTTGCAGGTCAATATGAACACTTAAAATATTAAATTACAATGTTACACTGTTTATTCTAGAAAAAGAAGGAAGCAGGGGTTTGTGAGGGAAGGTTTCTAAATGTAGCAGACTTCAAAATATACTAAACTGAAAGTTACCACAACTAGGTATGATTTTCATATATATATATATATATATATATATATATATATATATATTTTCAATATGTAGAGAGATAGAGAAGAGAAAGAGAGCGGTGAAATAAACTAGGGATTCCAGAAATAAATTCAGTTTCTCAGGAGCAAATTATATGAGAATTGGAAAACAAAGGGGAACAGGATTGCTTTTTACTAATTGCCGCTGAAAAAGGGAAGTTTGTATGCAGATTATTTAAGGTCTGTTTTTCATACTATGAACCTTACATGCCAGCCAAATAAAAGAGCTAAGCAGGAAAAAACTTAGAAGAAAGCAGATTAAGATTTGTTTCACCTACAGAGAGGAGCTAAATTCAGCTGTTGAAGAATTGTTCTTAATGACCAGAGAAAGGTTTAACGGTATTAAAAAAACATTCAGGCAGTAACAAGTGTGCAGTCAAGGTGGTCACAGAGCGCTCTGAGTGCCGTGAGGCCTGCAAAGTTATTTTGACCGAAGGAATGGAGGGCACCTTCTTAGAGGAGGCAAGATGTGGACTGAGCCTTCAAGGAGATAACTGTGGAACTTCCTTGGGCAGCTGTTGGAGGATTGGAGAGGAGTAAAAGTCATCTGGACAGAGAATAATTTCACAGTGTTAGAGAGGCGGGAAAACTAAATGCAGATTCTCAACAATAGGTAACCTGGCAGGGTAAGTGAGGACCAGATCATAAGATAAGACGATCAGTTGAGAAGAGAAAGATCAAACATGGGGAGAGCAGCTGAACTCCAGGTGAGAGATAATGAGGACCCAAACCAGGGAAGGATTGACGGGAGAGACACTGTGAAGGCAGATAGGCAAGGTTTGGTCACTGTCCCTCACCCCAAGGCATCTTTTCTAAGGTAGCCAAAGCATCAGGGTCTGCGTGCTTCATCAGGGCTTTATTGGCCCGTGTCATTGGCCTGTGCAGAGGTGGTCTGTGAGAAGCAGTCCTGTGGAATTTGTCTTGGGCCGTATTCATGCCCATCTGTGATGAAATCTTTATGAGAACCCTTGGAGAAATTCCTGATTTTGGTGTCAGAATTTCACCTGAAGAATTAGTTTGCTTTTACATTTTGGACACTCAGTTATGTGACTCTTCTCATCTTAGTGATGATTGCTAGAAAGTTTAGTTAGAGACAAATTTATGGGCTGACTTTTTGCTAACTTCTGTATCTTCAAGGAATACATTTTTGTGTTATCTTTCCTGGCTCTACTTTCTGTTTCTGTTTCTCTCCGTGTTTTGTTTTGTTTATCATTTTCTAGCTTATTGCGCTGAACTGTGTTTATCTTTTATATAGACTTCAGATATTCTTTGGAAGAAAGTATATGTGAATATATATATTTGTGTTACACGTATAAAATCAGTAAAACCAAATAAAAATGATAAAGCCCAGTGTTAGAGGGGCTGTGGAGAAACACGCACACCTATGTAGCTAATGACTGTACTTGGAGTTTCTGAGGGTTATATATCTAGCAGTGGATATTTAGAGCTGTAAAGTTGTCCAGACTTATTAAGCTGTTAATGCCGCTTTTCAAAATGAATCACAAAGAAATAACCTAAAAGAAACAGTCTTCGCATAGTTGTTTATAGCTGCAATATGTAATTAGTGAAAAAAGGGAAAGAACCCTAATACACAGTGGTAGAAGTGGTTAAATAAATCGGTTAATATAATGGAATATTATAAAGCCGTCAGATAGTTAAGTAGATTAGATAAATCAAAATGTACAGGGGCTTCCCTGGTGGCGCAGTGGTTGAGAATCTGCCTGCCAATACAGGGGACACGGGTTCGAGCCCTGGTCTGGGAGGATCCCACATGCCGCAGAGCGACTAGGCCCGTGAGCCACAATTACTGAGCCTGCACGTCTGGAGCCTGTGCTCCGCAACAAGAGAGGCCACGATGGTGAGAGGCCCGCGCACCGCGATGAAGAGTGGCCCCCACTTGCCGCAACTGGAGAAAGCCCTGGCACAGAAACGAAGACCCAACACAGCCAAAAATAAATAAATAAATAAATAATTGTAAAAAAAATGTACATAAACATGCAAATTATCAAAATATGCATTGTACCCATATAAGAATGTGTATATACAGCAAAAAGAAGTGAGAGGTCATGGAATGTTGTAAATAATATTAATGGACAGGCTTTTCTCCCCTGCAGCATTAATTTAATTTGTAAGTACTTTTGAGATTAGTTCAAGGAGTGGGTTTTGTAAAACTTAGAGCTTTCCTCGTGATCTTTCTTCAGCTACTAAGCAGACTCTTTGTCCCTTTGTTCCAGGATTTCAGCATTGAGGAGCAGTCAGAGTGTACTCAGGATTTTTACCAGAATGTGGCTGAGAGAATGCAGACTCGTGGGAAAGGTGATACCTTGTTGGCCTGCCTTTGAGGGATTGCTGGTAGTCGCATAGGGCCTGCTGCTGAGTCTCTTAGCAGTTTCCCTCTTTCTCAGAAGGCTTGGTTGGTTTGCCTGCTCTGTTCTGTAAATTACTCCACTGACATTCAGGTAGCTGGTGTTATACTAGCAGTGTCTTTGAATACCACCATGTATATCATTCCAAGATAATTAAGCAATTGGATAATTTCTTGAGCAATGTTTAATAATTTCATTAAGGGTAGGGACAGATTAAAACCCCTTGGGAGGCTTCTAAATGAAACCCCCATCTTGGAATTGCCATCTTGGTGAGTCATTATTCATGACCATGTATTCCTCGTGTGAGTTGGGGCAGGAAAGAAATTGAGAACCACTGGCCATGCTTTAGGTTTTTAGGGATTCTTGAGTTTGACTTGCATTGATGTAGATTTTAGGGTGTACTTAGCGTACATGTATGTCTGAGAGATCTGCCCTATATGTATACCTCAGAGCAACCCCTAAGGTTTCATAGGAAACCTCAGAAAAATGAAAGGGTGAGTCTTGCCAGCATTCATCAGTCTTGGGAATTTCATGTGCTTTTCCGATGTAGCAGTAGGGAATGACCCATGCTGAGGTCTTCCCACTTGGCAGGGTGTACAGCTGTTAGGTCCTGCCAAACAGCTTAAGTTAGAAGTAGGGATTCTATAAAAGGCAGCCCCAAAAGTTGAGGTAATTTTTTAAAGGGTACTTTTTAATGTAACATCTTATACTTTTGTTTCTGAGTATATTTAATGTATTTCTGGTAAATTAGTTTTCTGCTACATTGAAAGTGCTGTGAAAACATACTCTTAATTTTAAATGTTCATCCTTCATTCAAATATCCATTGGGGTATTTCAGTGCCTCCGGAAAGAGTTGAGAAGATAATGGATCAGATTGAAAAGTACATCATGACTCGTCTCTATAAATATGTGTTCTGTCCAGAAACTACTGATGATGAGAAGAAAGATCTCGCTATTCAAAAAAGGATCAGGTAGCTGATTGTTCTGCTTTTTCTTGTTATATTTACTACCTCCTGTTGGAAGAACACATTGCAGGAAAACAGGACACTTGAGTTTCAAACCTTCAGAGCAAGTAACAGCTTAGGTACCTGCCATCCTTAGCATATAAACTCCTTTGTGGCGTCAGAAAGAAAAGGAATGTGGTAAATTGACAGGATGAAAAGGCTCAAGTCACCATCTTGCTTATTCATTTGAATCCAGGCAGCTTTAGATAAGAGTCATGTTTGATATGTGAGACTGTTTACATCTCCAAAATCTACAAGGAACAGGAGGAAATTTCATTGTTTTCTCATTTCACTGCACTAACTATCTTGTCAGGCAGGAAGCTGTGAGTATCCCTATCAAGGCAGCGTGTGTCGTTTTTCCTCATTCCTACCACGGGTTTTTACCAGAATGTGACATTCTGATTTGATTCAGCCATTCCTCCAGTCGCATCTTTCCTCTACCACTGGGTTGCTAACACTTTGCAAAGCACCCACTCTTCCATGGCCAGAAGAGTGAGCCCCAGTGCTCTGCATTCCAATGGCAGCAAAACACTGAGGAAAGAGGCCGTCTACATGTGGGAACAGGGCCAAGCCTGAGCGTGATGAGGTGCTTCTGGAGGAGAGGGGCCTAGCAATCGCAAATGGGGTTCCCAGACAGCGGGGCTGGTAGTTGGTAGCTTTGGACTTGATGGTGTCTCACCAGAAGTGAGGAGTTGATCTTGGGAAGATGGAAGGCAGAGCCAGAAGTAACTAGGTGGGCTTTGGACTGAGATGCAGGGTGAGAGTGTTAGTCAAGCAAGTGGTGAGGGTCAGCAGCAGAATCTCTGGAGCAAAGGTACCATGTGGCCAGGAACCTCAGTGATTCAGGCAGAAGTGACACATGCTTGTTGACCTCTTGCTCAGGCTCTGGTGTGCCTCAGAAGTCGAGGGCAGAGCCAAAAAGGCAGCAGTTAGGACAGGGAGCAGCAGAGTCTTCTCAGACCCTCATTCTCCAGTATCAGGTGCTTTGCAGTCATAGGGTAATCTCATTTCAACTGGTAAAATTGTCTTCTGCTTCCTTGTGATAAGTGCAGAAGAGAAGCCTCGTTTTAGGATTCCAGTTACTTCGGCCCATCAGCTGAGCTCCTAGTATGTGCGTGCGCCTAGGATTGCCTGGTTAGTCAGCGGTGCCCCATCCCCATTCCCTTAACTGAGGAAATGGCAAGATAATTGCTTACAGTCCGTCCTTGGAACTTGTTTTCACTGTCTCCCTCTCTCTCTCTCTCTTGGTAGAGCCCTGCACTGGGTTACACCTCAGATGCTTTGTGTCCCTGTTAATGAAGAAATTCCAGAAGTGTCTGATATGGTGGTGAAAGCAATTACAGGTCAGTGGAACAGAGCTTTTATATTTGGATGCTTTTCCCTTGAAGTTAGCATTTGGCTTTATAAATCTATACTTATTTCAGTGAGTAAAAAGACAGTGTTCCTAAAGTACTTTTAAAATACAAACTGCCAAAGCTATGTTGGAATGTGGTAAAAGTGATTTAAGAGTGTTAGTTTTATGAATTTGAAACATGCAGATTGGCAGGTAAACCACTTTCCCCCTTCATTTTCCATGACTTATTTCTTGAGCATTGAACTAAAGTCAAATACAGCTAGGGTAAATTTCTTAAAACTCAGTTGCATTTATATATTCAAAATAATTTTGAGAGGTGGACTTGGTGAGGTAGGGTCATCCCCAAGCTAGAGCTATATATTAAAATGATGCCTCTAGGGACTTCCCTGGTGGCGCAGTGGTTAAGACTCTGCCCTCCCAATGCAGGGGGCCCAGGTTCGATCCCTGGTCGGGGAACTAGATGCCACATGCATGCTGCAGCTAAGAGTTCGCATGCCACAACTAAGGAGCCCTCAAGCCGCCACTAAGGAGCCCATGTGCCGCAACTAAGACCCGGCACAACTAAATAAATAAAATAAAATAAAATATATATATATATTTTTTTTTTAAAGAAATCTAAGAAATCTTTGTCTATGACAAGATCATAAAGTTTAAAAAAAAAATGATGCCTCTAATTGGTTCATCAGAGATGTGCTTTGAATTACTTTTCTGGTTTGTTCAAGAAGTAAATGAAGTGCCCTAAATCGATGTGGCTCTGACATTCTGGACAGGTCCAGGCGTCTAATAAGTCTTCTGTTTCTTATTCATAAGAATAATCCAGCAGAAGTGCAATACAAAAGTTTAAAAAAAAAGAAAACAAAAAAAAAACCTCCTAATGGAGAAGACATCCAACTTGCCCAACTTCTTAATTAAGGAGAAGAGTTGGAAAGACTTGCTGCTTTAGAGACTGTTAATGAAATCCTGCTGGGAAGGAGAGCGGGCCAGCTGATGTTAGCCGTGCTGGAGGCGCGCCATTAAGTAGGCTCCGCTGGTTTTCAGAACCAGAGACTCAAGTTACGGGAAGAAATGGGGGTTTGCTTAACATACTCTCAGGGTTGGAAGGGAGGTGAGGCTGTCACAGAAACTTAGCTTCAAGGCCCCTTTAGGGACTGAATTATCTCTGGTTAACATGATTCTTCCACTTTCTCAGGTTCTGCTTCTCTTTGTACATCTTTGCATTTCAGCTGTCATTAAGAAATGAATTATTTTCTGTATTTCCCTGTGTAGGGTTTAATTGGCCTCACTAAATACTGTCCACTTTGTTGTTCAGAGCTTTTCTTCTAGGCTACTCATGGGTCCCATGAATGACTACTTTGGGTCAAGACCCACCTCCAACCCCACCTTTTGCTCAGGGAACATCCATAAGAGATCAGAGATGAAGCCTGAAACTTGTACTTAAGTTTTCCCCAAAAAATGGTTCTGAAGAACCTAGGGGCAGGACAGGAATAAAGACACAGACGTAAAGAATGGACTTGAGGACACGGGGAGAGGGAAGGGTAAGCTGGGATGAAGTGAGAGAGTAGCACTGACATGTATACACTACCAAATGTAAAATAGATAGCTAGTGGGAAGCAGCTGCATAGCACAGGGAGATCAGCTCCGTGCTTTGTGACCCCTCTAGGTGGTCACAAAGCATGGAGGGTGGGAGGGAGATAGGGAGGGGGGGCGGGAGACGCAAGAGGAAGGAGATATGGGGATATATGTACACATATAGCTGATTCACTTTGTTGTACAGCAGAAACTAACATACCATTGTAAAGCAACTATACTCCAATAAAGATGTTAAAAAAAAGAATTTGAGAGGTGGAACTTTTCTCTTGAGGCATCTAAGATGGTGTTTCAAGAGATCTTTTGATAGTAAAAATACAGCCACAAAATTTTAAAAACCTTCTTACCCTCTCATCTTAGCCCCCTCTTCTTGCCAGTCCAAGTGCAGACACATTCTGTCTCTGAGGACCAAAGTTTATATGATCACTTTCCTCCTACTCTAAACTTGTCAGCCTTAGAAAGGACAGTCTGTAACAACGGTCTTAAATATGGAGATAATCAGTGAAATTTCTCCAAATTGTCCTGTGTGCTACTAATCAGGACTGTCAGTTTTGTTTATAAATACACTGAGCTGAGGCCTTTGCCATTTCTGTTGACCTCTGTCTTCTAGTGGGTAGAACCCCCGGATGCTACTAAATATCCTGCAGTGCACAGGACAGTCCACTACAACAGAATTATCCAGCCCAGATGTCAGTAGTGCCCAGGTTGACTGACCTAGAAGTACAGCCTACTTTGTTTTCAAAGCCCCATTAAAGATAAGCCTGGACATCTGCTAAGATAGAGTACCCACACTCAACCCTGTCTTTCCTACTAATTAAAAGCCCTGAACAGAAGGTGCAAAGCAGTATCTGAGGACTCTGAAAAGTAAATAATAGCAGGTAGATTGGGAAGGGAAGGTCATTACTAGAGGAACAACTAATACAGTGGTGAGTTTCCTGTTTTGTTTACTTTTCTTTCCATGTCTCCTAGTTTAGACTTCAGCGCAGTGCAAATCATGGAACTGCTCATTGGGGTGGGCGATCCAAAAACAAAAAGAAACTTCTCTCAGACTAAAGGATACTTAGGAAGGGTGGTGTTCACTACAAGATGAAGAGTGTGGGAGAAATCCCTTGGGTTTTCCCCTTTATTCTCCTTCCTTTTCCTTCTGTTCTCTTCCTTTTTACACTACTGGCCCTGCTCCTTGGCAGTGGCAGCTACACATGCATCCAGATAAAAAGTACAGATAGGCCTCGGAGATACTGCGGGTTCGGTTCCCGACCACTGCAATAAAGCAAATATCGCAATAAAGTGAGTCACACGAATTTTTTGGTTTCCCAGTGCATAAAATAAAAGTTAGGTTTACACTATACTGTAGTCTGTTCAGTGTGCGGTAGCATTATGTCTTAAAAAACAATATACATACCTTAATTAAAAAATACTTTATTGCTAAAAATGCCAAAGCAGTTACTATGATAACATCAAAGATCATAGATCATGATAGCAAATATAATAGTAATGAAAAGGTTCGAAATATGCAAGAATTACCAAAATGTGACACAGAGACATGAAATGAGCAAATGCTGTTGGAAAAATGGTGCTGAGAGGCTTGCTTGACGCAGGTTGCCACAAACCTTCAATCTGTAAAAAAACACAGTATCTGTGAAGCGCAGTAACATGACGTATGCCTGTAATTCACATTTCATTCATTTTAAAACTTAAAGAATAAAGATTAATGAGAAAATGGTGAAACGTTTGAAATAGACAATGAAAACCAACAGTAAAAGGCAGAAGGCTAAATAGGGTGAAAATGGTATAAAAAATATGCATTTCCCCAGATCTTTTTGGTAATAAGTTCTATTTAAATAGAAAAAGAAAAAGAAATAGACTGAGACATAGTAACAATAATTACAGCCCAGAATTAAAAGATTAAAGGAACTAAACAATAAAACAAACAAAAATTGCATCATTCATACAGTAGACAGGTAAGTGGGGGAATAGAGATATTAATAAGTTACAATAAGGCCTCTGCACTGTCCTGTGTTCCTGTCCCACACACATTAGTCTTCCATGGCTGGTGGCCCTGTGAGGGTTTCCCCAGGTAGCTGACCTCGGGGATGAGAGCTAAGAGCAGAAAGAACTCTGGGGTGCACCACCATCCCACGTAAATCTGCGACTTATATTCCTGCTAATGGCAAGCAATTGGTGTCAAATTAAACTGCCTCAGCTCTTTTCTTTCATGATGTTCTGGACTGCGACAGACGTGTCTGTCTCAGAGGCACGCGCCTGCCCTCCTCTTGTGTTGTGCTGACGGTGCTGAGTTTGTACTTGATCATTCCTCATGGCCTCCTAGACTTTGTGACAAAGAATGAACTTATAAGAGCCCACCATTTGGACTTAGTGGTAGTTAAGGGCACTGAAATAATTTTTTTCTGAGAGAAATAAAATATTGTTTATGAGGTTAAGTGTATACCCATGCTCATCCTCTCTGCTAACCAGCAGGTTATAAGTGTCATAAAGGTGTTGTAGATATTTGTTGCTAGTGGAGATTTACATGCCGCGAGGACTGGCCTCCATGGACCTCCATGTGATGGATTTCAGCCGCTTGCACTTTGATATCCAGTACAGAGATGCCTTGTATCAATATAATAGCCACATTTCTAAAAAGCATTATGCAAATGAGGCCTTCTAAACTGCGTTTTACAATGTATTAAGAGGAAAAAAAACAGTAAAGAGACTCTGCTTATTTCTCTGTGGAGCTCATAAACACTTTACCATCATGATTAAAAGAATGGGCTTTAGAGTCAGATAGACTTGGCTTCAAATCCCCCCTATGTCCCTTTTCATTGTATGATCTTGGGCAAATCACTGAACCTTTCTGAACCTCAGTTCCCGTAATAATAATAGTGCACATGCATAATCTGGGGATGGAGAGAAATATGCTTGTAGAGCACAGTGAGTAGGGCCTGGCTCATCGTCATGTATTCCCTAAGTGTGAGCTAGTGTCTACTGTTGTTACAGTCTAAGTGTTTCATACACTAAGTTAACTGGTGGAGAAGGGGTTAGCGAGGGTACCTCTGTAACTTAATAGATAAGATATGATTATTCTGATGCCTCTTTGATGTAAGGACTTTCTCACTGGAAGCAGCATCTTTTCTCCTCTACAGATATCATTGAAATGGATTCGAAGCGTGTGCCCCGGGATAAGTTGGCCTGCATCACCAAGTGCAGCAAGCACATCTTCAATGCCATCAAGATCACCAAGAACGAGCCAGCTTCAGCTGATGACTTCTTACCCACTCTCATCTACATTGTTTTGAAGGGCAACCCCCCACGCCTTCAGTCCAATATCCAGTATATCACCCGCTTCTGCAACCCAAGCCGATTGATGACCGGAGAGGATGGCTACTATTTCACCAACCTGGTGAGTATTCGGTTTCTTGGTGTTGCGGAGAAGAACCAAGAAGGTATTTATTTTAAGGATGTGACAGGTCACTCACAGGCCTGTGACACATTAGTGCTCCTGAGTTGAGGGGTCAGCATAGCTGAGGATGCTTGCTTGGTGTCACAGAGCACATGTGACCAGGCCATGCACACATGCCACCTCCGGGGACTTGGCCATTGTGGTTCCCCTACAGGACACATGACGGCCACACTGAGGAGTCTCTGCTGCTGCTGGGCATTTGCTCTCTGGGCTCCTGGGTGTCAGAGCCATTCACTTAGTTGGTTGTTTCAGCCATGAATAAGTCAGATCTTGGACTGATTCCTTTATTAAAAGACTTAATATTTATTTTTTGTTTTATTTTTACAAGTTACATCTTAAAACTGAATACTGAGATATTTTAAGAAAGCATCAGGTTAGAGGATGTGAAATGATTTTCAGCTATTGTTTTTTTACAGTGCTAATTAACTCTAGGCAGAACAGTAGTAAAGTATGCACAGCTAAGTCATAAGGCAGAATACTTCCTTTTACTGACCGCTGGATTACTGCCTGTTTGCTTTAGACTAGATTTATTGTCAAGCCAGTGAATTTGAGCCTCGAGACACCCTGTGTTCTCTGTTTCCTGTGCTGGAAGTTGTACAGGCTGATAGGTAGGCAGGGGAGGCCAGGTTACATAAGGAAGCATTTCTGGTGAATTGTCTAAAAAAGATGGGGACTTGAATCACCTACACTCTGCAGCTTCCCAGCCCCCTGACCTACAGCCTTAACTGTGTTTGCATCTTCTTTCTTCATCCTTTTCTTGCCTGACTCAGAGTCTGGCTTCTGCTCCCACTGCCCCAGTGAAACTGCTGTGGCAAAAGTAAAAAATCTGCCAGTTGCCAAATCCCATGGGAACTCTCAGTTTCACTTCACTTCTTTAACACTCCTTATGACTCCTTCCTTCTGGAACTTCTCATGTGCCTTGGCTTCCACAATTCCACTCCATTTTCCTGGGCTCTTCTTAGGCCTCGTGTCCTCCACTTCCCCTCGAATGTGTTATTCCCTGGGGTTCTGTCCTCTGTGCATCTCTCTCCCTAGACTGTCTCCTCTGGTCGTAATTCTGCTGGTCACCTGTACAGTGAGGACCCGCAGGTCACCTGTTTTGACCTCACACTGAGCTCCACTCCCAGCTGTTTATCGTGCCTCAGATTTAATTTGTTCAAAACTGAAACTGCTTTCCCATCAAATGTTTCTTTCTTTTCCAATATACACTATCTCCATTAGTGGCAGTACCGCACATCTGCTCCCCTAAGCCAGGAATGTTAGAATCGTCTTCGATGCCTCCTCTTTCCAGATAACGGGCTGCAGCGATTCCACACACACAGTGTGAGCCCATGGGGCAGGGTCACACGGGCACATTCTCATCAGATGGGTCTGTTGAAATAGATTTGCTAAATATTCTTTAAGGAGGTGATTCGCTTTTTTATGAATAATAAGGTAAGATCCCATGAATGAGTTTCTCAGAAGAAGTTCTGAGAGCTGCCTATTTTCTCCTGTTTATAGTGCATGTTTTTCTTATGAAAATAGCTTTTTGAAAAAAAGTGTGTAAATGGTATGTGCTCCTTGTAGAAAAATTTAATTAATATAAGAAAGTATAACTACCATGTCTGTGTCACTCAACATTTGCATTTGTTGTACTAATAATTGCTACCATTTATTCATTGCTTACTACAGACCTATGAGCTAAGCATGTTACATGTGTTATGTTGTTTAATTCTCACAATAAATCTGGGTGGTATTTCCCCCATTTTACAGATGCAGAAACCACAGAGAGCTAAGGTAACTTTACTAGGGTCACACAACTCTGGGCTGTCAAAGTGACAGAGGTGGCAATTCACTCAGGCTGTCTGATTTCTAAGCTTATTCTTTTAACCGTTTGTTGTTAAAATATCTCTGAGGACCAGAGATCTGTGTGCCACACCAGTACCTGAGGGCATGCTCAGTGGCTGGCCGTGCACTGGGTGGGCCTTGTGGAGCTGGCACGGCCAGCGAAGGGCCTTACGGGGCATGGCCCCCAGATCCTTGGCCCTGGAGCTCCTGGCCACAGCAGGGATTCCTCTGCCCTGCAGCACGGCAGGGAAGCAGAGAGCCTCTGACCTCAAGGAACCACACAGGAAACTCTGTGATAACCATTGCAGAACAAATACTGAAGGTGCCTCTTCAAGTATTTCACTCTGTACAAGACCCTAGGACCTGCAAACAACTCAAGGAGAGGATGGAGTTTCTGACAGACTCGATGAAGATGACAATTAGATTTAATTTTTTTTTTTTTTAAGGAAGAAATGTATTATTGCAGATGGGAGTATAAAGGAAACAACATGAGTGGCTATGAGTTGGTAATTTTTGAAGCTCAAGTCCATGGAGGCTCATGAGATTATTTTGTCAACTTTTGATTCTGTTTTAAATTCTCCATAATAAAAGGATTTTTAACATTCTATTTGAATATTTGTAGCTTTCCTCATACAACTATAATAAATAACATTCTCTTCTTTATATTTATAGTGTTGTGCCGTGGCTTTCATTGAGAAATTAGATGCTCAATCTTTGAATTTAAGTCAGGAAGATTTTGATCGATACATGTCTGGCCAGACTTCTCCCAGGAAGCAGGAATCTGAGAATTGGTCTCCTGATGCTTGTTTAGGTGTTAAGCAGATGTATAAGAATTTGGATCTCCTGTCTCAATTGAATGAACGGCAGGAAAGGATTATGAATGAAGCCAAGAAGCTTGAGAAAGACCTAATAGATTGGACGGATGGAATCGCAAAAGAGGTTCAAGACATTGTTGAGAAATACCCGCTTGAAATTAGGCCCCCAAATCAGTCTTTAGCATCTATTGACTCTGAAAATGTTGAAAATGATAAACTTCCTCCACCGTTGCAACCTCAGGTTTATGCAGGATGATGAAAATTTACATGGATAGTATTTATTTGAGCCTAAATTATAGCCAGCCCTTACTACAGTCCACTGATTGGGGTCTAGAGTATAACTTAATTGCTTATAAATATCAGAGCATTTTTAAAGGTACAGTTTGTGGGGATTGTTTTGTTCATTTTGTTTTGTTTTTCCTGTCTGGGGAGACTTAGTAAAAAAGTACTATTTATTTGAGTCACTGAATAGATTCATTTAAGACTTGTTTGAAAGTTTTGTCTGTAAATCTGTTTTTTCTCCATGATTTTCCTACGTGCTTTCTCTGTGGCATTCAGTGTGTTTTGGATTTGGTTAAATAATTGCCTTTTAAAGGATAAAACAAATGAATGCTACAAAAATGTATGTTTAAGAAAATACAACGGTACCACTGTTCTACAGTTTGAAATAATTTTATAATTGTAAAGATAGAAGATATATTGCTAAGTAAATATGTAAAATTGTAAATATGTAAAAAAAAAAAAAGGAATGGTGTCTGCTGTGCATGGCATGTCATGTGTTAATTTTTTTTTTTTTTAGTTTAAAATGAAATATATTGAATGTTTGCCTTTAACACCATTTTATTTGGTTTGCCCCACTAAAATGAATCTAGAAATATTTAGACATACTCCCCTAAAATGTTAACTCCATCGTTACAATGCGTTAGCCCTAACTTTGAGGTCCTGTACAGAGAATGTGACACTGTTGAGGTTGAGGACACTTTTTAGGTCATATAAAGTTACTGAAGTAACTTGTCAATTGAAGGTTGAACCGTGCTTTCGGCACCTCTTTCCTCCTTTCATTCAGCAAATATTTACTGAGCTCTTGGTAAGGGAGGTGGCCCTGGGTCTGGGTCAGAAGACAGGACTGAATAGGTCTCTGCAGATGAGAGCTGACGGGGAATCCCTCTGAGCTTTACAGTGCAGGGGGGCCTTTCTGCCTCCATGGTGTAATTTTGATTTTATGGACAACCCAGACACACTTCATATAAGCCTCTTTCAGGATTTCTCAACCTCAGTACTATTTGGAGCCTGAGGACTTTTTTGTTTGAGTGCCGCCCCATGCATTGTGTTTAGCGGTGTCCCTGGCCTCTACACCCACTAGATGCTAGTAGCAACCCCCCCAGTTGTGAAAAAGCGTCTCCAGACATTGCCAAATGTCTCCTGGGGGACAGAATTGCCCCCAGTTAGGAACTACTGATCTACTTTGTAAGCAAAGGAGTTTTCCTCCTGGTGGGTAATATGATGTAACCAAAGAATATTGCACCAAATGCACAGTATAACGTGAACTGATAGCTCATTCAGTGAGGCTCTACAGCCCCTGGCAGCGTGGAACCTTTTCTAATCCTAATGGAACCTTTCATAACCTAAATACACCATTATGATCCTCCTTGCATTCAGTGATTTCTACAGATTGTCAGTGTACCTGTGAAATTGTAATTCCCAGGGCACCATTTTTGAACAAGATCACATCACACAAGCAGTTAAGAAAGCTTCCTTTGCTTTTCCAATATCTTTCTAATGGTGTACCACAAATCTGTAGTGCAGTAATTTTTGGAATAAAACTGGGGGTGGGTATAAAACTTTTTACCCTTTACTTAAATTAACGTATAAAATCCATCACGTTGACACATCTATTGTCCTAAAGCACTGAAGACATGAAGCAGTTAACTGAGTCAGCTGATTGCCAAGCTGACTTGGAATGTAATGAGTTACCATCAAATAAGGGGAGAATCTGCTCATAGAAACCTGGGCCCAGATGGTCGTCATAGAAAGCTTTCCTCTTTTTTCTTTTCTATGTACTTTCTAGGTGCTAATCCAGGTATACACACTTTTAATTCTCCTGGGAATATACCGTTGTTTTAGTCGTTGTACATTATGTTTGTTAAATAAAATGCATATCAGCCTCCCCAAAAAGCTGTCTTCTTTTGACTTCTTGCCTATGTTTAAAGTAAATTGTTGAATTGGTTTTTTTGTATATATCTCATATTGGTTGAGTTCTTCATATTTGGACTCTTATATTTCTCTTAAGTTAGCATCAGTACTATGGCCAGAGTTTCTGTTTTCTCAACAAGAAAGTATTGATATTTTATGTACTATAAATGTGATTAGAATAAACTTTTGGAACAGAAGTCCTTATCAATAAAGTTTCCTGATCCATTCCTCTTCCAAATAGGTTAATTCTTGGTTCTTCATCTTAGGAAAATATACATTATTAATATTCTCATGTTATAAAGGTTTCCCTTTTAAGCCACAGCCATCATTATCATACTTAAAAATGAAACAGACATTAAATTAATTAAAATTAAGAACAAGAGAAGGATGTTTGCTGTCACTACAATTAGCCTTTTTCTGACAGTTTTACCCAAGGCACTCAGTCTTCAGACAGAAATAAAGGGGGTTAATCTAACCAATATACAGTTATTGTAGCATGGTGTTTGAGGACATGGACTCCAACTAAAAAGCTTGGATTTGGTTTTGAATTTAGACTCTGCCACTTACTTATTAGCTCTTTGGCCGTGGGCAAGCCTCTCATGTTTCGCATTCCTCATCTGTGAAATGGGGGTAATAATGGTACCTGCTTCAAAGGGTTGTGAGGATTAAATGACTTAGAACAGTACCTAGCAATGCTAAGTGCTCAAGTGATAGCTGTTACTTGTACATGACTTTTATATGTAGAAGACCTAAGAACTGATACTAAAACTTTATTAAATTTTACTAAAATGGTGAGATAAGAAATACTAAAATAGCCATCAAAAATAACTAAAAAATGACTTTTCTATATTCTCATTACTAGCCAGTTAGCAAATTATAATGGGAATTTTATTCACAATAGAAACAAATATAAATCACCTGTAAGTAACAAGAGCTTTTAGCATTTATATGAAACAAAATTACAAAATTGAGTGAGAAACAAAAAAATAAACATACACAGGGCTTGTGCCCAGAAGTTCCCTGCACTTGGACTTTAATGCTCTATCTTTGCCATTTTGGAATTCTTAATTTTATCTTTGGATTTGTGTTTTCAAGTGAAGCCTGATGGGACAGTGGAGCCTGACGGGGGCTTGGAGTCCAACTCATGCACAGTCCTGTCTCCCCCTCCTCAAACCCCAGGCTAGGTTCTCGGTCTCCCTGCTCCCACCCTGTGGACACTCTAGCCAAGGCCTGGGCACTCAGGAACGGTTGGGGCTGGGTGTGCATGCCTGTGGTGTCTTGGGCCAGGGCATGAAGGTGCATCTGGCTGTTAGCTAGCTGGCCATTTGGGAGGGGGTTGGTGGTGAGGACAAACCTCTCGGCCACCCCGATTCAGCATGCTCCTTGGAGAAAAGCCTGAATCCAGGACTGGGGAAGGAAAGAAACAAATGAGAAAGTCCCAGCAAAACAAAGATACGAGGAAGAAACAAGGGGACTTCCCTGGTGGCACAGTGGATAAGACTCCGCGCTGCCAATACAGGGGGCCCGGGTTCGATCCCTGGTCAGGGAGCTAGATCCCACATGCATGCCGCAACTAAGAGTTCACATGCCACAACTAAGGAGCCCACGTGCTGCAACAAAGAGCCAGCAAGCCACAACTAAGAGCCCTGGAGCTGCAACTAAGGAGCCTACCTGCCTCAACTAAGACCCGGTGCAAATAAATAAATAAATAAATAAAATCTTGAAAAAAAAAAACAAATGGAAATGTTAGAACTGAAAACTACAACAACTGAAATTAAAAAAAAAAAAAAACCTCACTGATGGGCTACATATCAGAGGGGAGATGACAGTGAAATGAATTTGCGAACTGAAGATAGATCAATAGAAATTACCCAATCTGCTAAACACAAAATAGACTGAAATTAAAAAGTGATAGCCTCGGGGGCTTCTGGGACAATAATGAGAAATCTAGCATTCTTGTCATCGGAGTCCCAGAAGGAGAGAAGAAAAAGTCTATGGCTAAAAAAATGTTAAAATAAATAGTGTCTGAAAGTTTACCAAATTTGGCCAAAGGCATAAACCTATAGATTCAAGAAGCTGAGTGAACCACAAACAAGATAACCCAAAGAAATCCATGCAAAGACACATCACAAACTTCTCCAAATTAAAGGCAAAACTTAAAAGTAGTTAGCAAGGACACATTACCTATAATGGAGCAATGACTTGCATGACATTGGATTTCTCATCAGAAACCATGGTGCCTAGAAGAAAATGCTGACAATGATGTGGAGAAAGTGAATCACTCATACAATCGTGATGGAAATCTAATATGGTAAAACTACTCTGGAAAATAGTTAACTTCTTGTAAACCAAACATGTAATTATCATGCAACCCACCAACTGCATTGTTGGACTTTTATCCCAGAGAAGTGAAAACTTACATTCACACGAAGGCATATACACAAATGCTCATCGCGCCTTTATTCATGTTAACTCCAAACTGGAAACAATCCAAATATCCTTCAACAGATGAATGATTAAACAAAGTGTGGTACATTCATACAATGGAACACTATTCAGTAATAAAAAGAATGAACTACCGATAAAACTGCTTGGATGGATCTCAAAGGATATATACTGAGTGGAAAAATAACAATCTCAGAGGGTTACATATTGTATGAGTCCATTTATACACATATAATTTTTAAAATATATAACTTAAAATGACAGTTATAGAGATGGGGAACAGATTAGTGGTTTACAGGGATTCAGAATAGGGTGAGAAGGGAGCTGAATGTCATAAGAGAGCAGCACAATGGATTCTTTGGTGTGGAATGGATCCGTGCCGTGTCTGCGGGGGTGATTACACAAATGTACACATGTGATAAAATTGCCTAGAGCTAAACCACAATGTTAGGCAAAACTGGTGAAATCTGTAAAAAACCAGTGTATTGTTGCAGTGTAAATTTCCTGGTTGTGGTATTGTACCATAGTTATGCAAGACCTTACCATTGGAGGGATCTATTATTTCTTACTCCTACATGTGAATCAATGATGATCTCAAAATAAAAAGTTTAATTTTTAAAATCTAAAATCACGTAGAAAAAAGCTAAATGCCCATCAGGTGATGCATGGACAAACAAAAATGGTATATCCATTCAATGGAATACTATTCGGCCATAAAAAAAGTATGAAATACTGATACATTCTACAGCATTGATAAACTTTGAAAACATTATGGTGAGGGAAAGAAGCCAGACATAAAATACCACATATTGTATGATTCCATTTATATGAAATGTCCAGAATAGGCAAATTCATAGAGACAGAAAAGAGATTAGGTTGTCGGGGGCTGGGTGGAGGGGAGAATGGGAGTGACTGCTAAGAGGTACAAGGTTTCTTTTGGGGGTGATGAAAATGATCTGGAATTAGATAGTGATAAGGGTTTCCCACAACTTTGTGAATATACTCAAAATATTGAATTGTACACTTTAAAAGGATGAATTTTATGGTGAGTTGTGTTTTCTCAAAGCTTTAAAATATCAGAATGGCAGCTGTGGAGCTCATTGTTAGCATATAAAATTTTTTTCTGACAAATCCTCCAGGCTGAATTGTGGCATTTACTTTAAGATTTCTGTCTTGACTTCGGGATACTAAAAGGTGATGTGCTTTAAGGAAAATACACTGAGCATAATTTTAGCAGCTTTCCTTTTGTTTTCTTAAAGTTCCCCTGGTGATTTTGCTAAGATATTTATAGGAATAAATATTTGCTGAAAAAAGAAATATGTTAGCAAAGAATACAAACATAAATAGAAGGTAAATAGGCACTTTGCAGTGAAAGTGGATGCTAAAAGTTGATTTCTTTTGCTTAAATAACAATTAAGTTATGCAGATACAAAAAATATATGTATATATGCCAGCAGTGAACAGGTAGAATCAAGTATAAAATACACTACTATTTATAAATGTTCAAAAAACAATTTATTAAGGTATAAATATAATAATACATGTTCTGGACATCAATGCTGAAAACTGCAAAATGCTGATGAAGAAATCAAAAAAGAGCTAAATAAATGGAGAGACATACTGTGTTCATAGATTGGAATACTCAACATAGTAAAGATAGCAATTCTCCCCAAACTTCTATAGGTTTAATGTAATTCCTATCAAATTCTAGCAAAAATTTTTTATAGATATAGATGAGCTTATTCTAAAATTCAAATGAAATGGCAAATGAACTGGAACAGCTAAAAGAAATTTGAAAAAGAAGAATAAAGTGGGAGAAATCACTCTATCCAATTTTAAGATTTGCTATATATTTATAGTAATCTAGACAGTACAATATTAGTGGATAGACACATAGATCAATGGAAAAGAATAAAGAACACAAAATGGACACATACAAGTATGACCAGTTGATTTTTTTCCAACTGATATTTGACAGAGGTGTAAGAGCAATTAAATGGAAGAAGGATAGACTTTCAACAAATGGTGCTGTAGCAATTGGACATCCATCGGCAAAAAAAAAAGAACTTCCACCTAAATATACGTTATAATTTCTATAATACTTTTAGAAGAAAATCTTTGGAAACTTAGGGCGAGGCCAAGAGAATCATAATCCATAAAAGAAAAAAATTGATAAAACTTAATCAAAATTTAAAACTTTGGCTGTATGAAAGACCCTGTTAATAGAATTAAAGGACTAGCTAGAGACTGAAAGAAAAATATTTGCAAATTACATATTCAACAAATAACTAATATCCATGGTAAATATATAAAGAACACTCTGAACTCAACAGTTTTAAAAAGAATTCAGTTAGAAAATGGGCAAAAGTCTTGAAAAGAAACTTAACCAAAGAAGATATATACAAGGCCATTCAATGGGGAAAGAACATAGCGCTGAAACCATAAAACTCCCAGAAGAAAACATAGGGGTAAGCTTTTTGACATTGGTCTTGGTGATGATTTTTTGAATTTGGCACCAAAAGCAAAGGCAACTAAAGCAAAAATGAACAAGAGGGACTACCTCAAATGAAGAAGCGTGTACACAGCAAAGGAAACCATCAAGAAAATTAAAAGCAACCTATGGAATAGGAGAAAATATTTGTAAATCATATATTTGATAAAGAGTTAATATCCAAAATACATAAAAAGTTCATACAGCTCAATTGCAAAAAAAAAAAAAAAAAAAAAGAAGAAGAACCAAACAATTCAACAACAACAACAAAAATGGGCAGAGAACCTGAATAGACATTTTTCAAAAGTGGACATACAAATGGCCAAAAGATACATAAAGGTACTCAACATCATTAATCATTGGGGAAATGCAAGTCAAAACCACAATGAGCTTTCACCTCATACCTGTTAGAATGACTGTTATTAAAAAGACAAATAAGTGGTGGCAAGTATGTGCAGAAAAGGGAACCCTGTGCACTGCTGGAGGGAATGTAAATTGGTTCAGTCACCATGGAAAATAGTATGGGGTTCCTCAAAGAATTAAAAATACAACTACTTTATGATCCAGCAATTCCACTTCTGGGTATAGATGTGAAGGAAATGAAATTAGCATCTTGAAGAGATACCTGTACTCATGTGTTCATTGCAGCATTATTCACAATAGCCAATACATGTAAACAAGGTAAGTGGCCAACAAAGGATCAATGGATAAAGAAAATGTGGCACATATACACAATGGAATATTATTTGGCCATAAAAAGGAAATCCTGGGACTTCCCTGGCCGTGCAGTGGTTTAGACTCGCGTTCCCAGTGCAAGGGGCCCAGGTTCGATCCCTGGTCAGGGAACTAGATCCTGCGGGCCGCAACTAAGACCGGCACAGCCACATAAATAAATTTTTTTTTTTAAAAAAAAGGAAATCCTGTCATTTGCAACAACATGGACGAAACTTGAGAGTATTATACTAAGTGAAATAAGTCAGACAGAAAGACAGATACTGTATGATCTCACTTATATTTGAATCTAAAACAGCTGAATTCATAGAAAGAGTCAGTGGCTGCCAGAGGCTGAGAGCTGGGGGAAATGGGGAGATGTCAGTCAAAGGGTACAAACTCCCAGTTATAAGATGAGTAAGTTCTGAGGATCTAACGTACAGCTTAGTGATTATAGTTAACAATGCTGTATTGTATACTTGAAAGTTGCCGAGAGAGTAGATCTTAAATATTCTCACCAAAAAAAACAGGGTCATTATGTGAAGTGATGGATGTGTTAACTAACTGTATTATGGTAATCATTTCACAATATTCATATTGTATCAAATCATCATGTTGTATACCTTAAACTTACACAATATGATATGTCAATTATATCACCATGAAGCTGGGGGAGAAAAAGAAAGACAAATTACCAATACAAATATGAAAACAAAATTAAGTACTTTTTCAAATAAGAAAATGTAAGAAAATTCAAACATTTAAAAATACAACAAAGGACATGAAAAATTCACCATTTAGACTTAAAAACGGACAACAGATGAAAAATATTCAACCTCATTAATAATCAAAGAAATAGAAAATAATTCAATAACAAAATTAATGTTTTTCTTGTCAAATCGGCAAAGGTGAACATCATATGGCAAATATAGCATTTTATGACTATGAATGTCCAGAGAAATGTACCTCATTGATGAAAGCACAAATTATAACATTTGCCGAGAGCAGATCAGGGCTGCATGTCAAGAGCCTTAAAAATCTTTTTACTCTTTTGGCGCAATAATCCTATTTCTATAAAGCTATGCTAAGAAAATAATAAAAAACCAAAAATTTATATAAAAATATTAAGTACAGAAGTTAAAAAATTCAGTGTTTAAAGTGTGTAGAGGGGAATGTTTTAATTAAAGAGTAATTATGAAGATAGCTATCCTTGCATAATAATAAGCATAGTTCCAAATCTGTTTTAAAATCCCAAGCAATGCTAGAGGAAAAAAAAGAAATACAGCAAAATCTCATCAGTAGTTACCATTGGGTTAGGGGATTACAGATGGTTTTAATTTTCCTTTTTAATGTTTTCTAAGTTTTCCTAACTTTATACAATACCATGGTTGTTTAGTCATCAGAAAACAGGAAAAAATTATTCTCAGAGTATAAAAACAAAAGCTCCAAACCACTGCATGACACAGAACTGTAATAATACACATTAGCTCTTAAAGGGAGAAGTTTGTTTTAAAAGTGACACAACTGTCTCTGAACAGAGTTTCCCAGGCAACCTCTCGGTGGTTGCCAATACAGAATGCCACCTCTAGGGATGGCATCACCCTCTTGGAAGGTTCTGAGGCCTGCCCCTCTTTAAAAGAATAATGAGTTGTCTGCAGGGATAGGTATCTGGTTTAAATTTCTTCTACGGAAGTACGCACCTGCTCCATGGTTTCCCTGCCAGAAGAAAATTGCTTGTTCCCTTAATAAAAAGTCACTGAAGCTGAAAGAAACCTAGTTTCTTGGATTTGGAGTGGCAGCCAGAAGACTGGTAAGCATTCTTAAATATAGAGGAATCTCCTCTAAGCACTAAGAAGAGTCTGTCGTCAGAAATAACCTGAAATTCTGGTGGCATCTGCTCTGGGTGGTGGACAGGCGGGGTGCGGGAGGAGTCTGGTCATTTTCTCCTGATTTGGAAAGTGAGGGGGTGATGCACACGGTCACCATTTCAAGTGGAAACTTTCTCTTAGTACTTTGTAAATAAGAGTGACTCATTCCGAAATGAGCCCTTTCTGTGTGTTTAAGTGAACCAGTCAGCAGGGGGCTGGATGAGGTGGTCTGTGGAAGGGTCTTCCTTTAAACCATATGAATTCTCTGCCCTAAATATAGGCGGAGTCCAGGCTACATATATAGAGCAGTGCTGGTGGGACTGTAAAAAGGCACATGTCCTGGACAGTGCCTTCAGCCTATTTACAATCCAGTAGAAATAGGAAGCTGTAAAAATATGAAAAGTCAAATAGCTCAAGACTTAAATGAGTGTAAGATACAACGAAAGTGACAAAAGCACCAAATGTGGATTTAACTGCGCAGTGGAGTAATTATAGCATCTCCCATGTATTCAGCTGTTATGTACAAGGTACCCTTAAGCAAGCCTGTAAAATGTATTACTTCTTGAATGTGTCTAATAAACCTAGTCCAGCGGGAATAGTAATAGGTAGCCTTAATTAGTGCTTAATACGTGCTAGGCACTGTGCTAAGTGCTTCACCTAGAGCAACACATTTAATCTTCTCAGGTACCCTGCGGGGAAGTATTACTATTACCCTGAGGCACGAAAAGGAAGCTGATGCACAGAGATGTGAGTGTCTTGCCCAAGGTCACAGAGCTGAAGTGGGAAGCCAGCATTCAAATCCAGGCCTCTAGCTCCAGAGCCCCACTCTTTTTAGTTTTTTTTTTTTTTTTTTCTTTCTTTCTTTTTTTTTTTTTAAATTTATTTATTTATTCATTTATTTAATTTTTGGTTGCATTGGGTCTTTGCTGCTGCACGCGGGCTTTCTCTAGTTGCAGTGAGCGGGGGCTACTCTTTGTTGTGGGGCGCAGGCTTCTCATTGCGGTGGCTTCTCTTGTTGCGGAGCACGGGCTCTAGGCGCGCAGGCTTCAGTAGTTGCGGCACACAGGCTTCAGTAGTTGTGGCTCGCGGGCTCTAGAGCGCAGGCTCAGTAGTTGTGGCGCATGGGCTCAGTTGCTCCGCGGCATGTGGGATCTTCCCGGACCAGGGCTCGAACCCGTGTCCCCTGCATTGGCAGGCGGATTCTTAACCACTGCGCCACCAGGGAAGCCCTTTAGTTTTTTTTTTTTTTTACTTTTTATTGTGGTAACAACACTTAACGTGAGATCTATCCTTTTAACATGAGATTTATCCTCCGAACAATTTTTTGTTAAATTTTGTACGTGATTGTTGACTCTAGGTAGTGTTGCACAGCAGATCTCTGGAGCTTATTCTTCATCTTGCTTAACTGAAACTTTACGCCTATTGATGAATAACTCCCTATCTCCCATTTCCCCAGCCCCTGGTAACCTCCGCTTCCCATCTTTGATTTTATGAATTTGGCTCTTTTAGGTACCACATGGAGGTAGAATCAGGCAGTACATGTCTTTCTGTGTCTGGCTTATTTCATGTAGCATAATGTCGTTAAGGTCCATCCATGTCCCATATTGCAGAACTTCCCTTTTTTTAAAAAAAATCTTTTTTATTTTTAATTTATTTTATTGAAGTATAGTTGATTTACAATGTTGTGTTAATTTCTACTATACAGCAAAGCGATTCAGTTATACATATATATACATTCTTTTTCATATTCTTTTCCATTATGGTTTATCACAGGATATTGAATATAGTTCCCCGGGCTATATAGTAGGACCTTGTAGTTTATCTGTTTTATATATAATAGCTTGCACAGAATTTCCTTATTTTTTTAAGACTGAGTAGCATTCCATCATTTGTATACACATTTTCTTTATTCATTCATTTGTCGGTGGACATTTAGGTTGTTTCCACGTCTCAGCGATTGTGAATAGTGCTGCAGTGAACACGGCAGTGCAGATATCTCTTCAATATCCTGATTCTATTTTTTTAATATGTATACCCAGAAGTGCTGGATCATATGGTGGGTCTCTTTTTAATTCTTTGCAACCACCGTACTGTTTTTCATAGCAGCCACCCCGTTTTACACCCGCACAGAGTTCCCACTTCAAAGCACCGTTTTATACCAACTCTCCCCAGAGAACTGAGAAGGGAGAGGATGGTAGGCATTGGTGCTTTAGACCTTGGACTTCAGGAAGATAATGAGATTTGAAGAGTTTTTGTTAGAGAAAAGTTGAAGAAGAGGAGAGAATTTTTTAAGTGAGACATGGCTGAGAGGTTCTTAGTTATTAGGCAATTAGGATTACAGCGTTTCAAGCTGTAATATTTGATTCATGTTTTAAGAGAATTTGTCACTTTCAGCCATGAATTTCCAGTCGACCATGGGATGCAGCCTTGAGTTTCTCACAGCCTAAAGCAGGGGTCAGAAAATATGGCCGGCAGCCAAATCTGGCCCACCACCTGCTTTTGTAAATAAAGTTTTATTAGAACACAGCTGCTCCCATTCATTCTGTTGCTTTCATGCTGCATGGCAGAGATGAACAGTTACAAGAGAGACCCCATGGCCCGTAAAGCCTAAAATATTTTTTGCTAAAAAGTTTGTTGACCTCTGGCCTAATGTAGTACAGTAATTGTTATTTTTCCTCCTAAATTTTTTATTTTGAAAAATGTCAAATCTACAGAAATATTGCAAGGATACTATAATAAACAACCTACGTGCCCTTCTCCTTGATTCAATCCTTAACATTTTGCCTCATTTGTGCGCGCTCCTCTCTCTCTCCCTCCCTCCCTCCCTCTCTCCCCATCTCCCTCTCTCTTTTCCTCTTTCTCTTTCTCCCCTGATGCCCGTCCCCCCGCCATGCACATGTAATCACTCTCTGGCTACAGTATTTGAGAGTTAGGTGCAGGTATAATAATTTAATATCCCTAAATACATTAGATACATATCTCCTAAGAATAAGGACAGTCTTTTATGTAACAACAGAAATTTAACCTTGAGGCAATAAACAGACCAACTCCAAATTCTCCAAATAATGTCTTTAATAGTTTTTTTTTTTAAATCCAGTTTCCTGTGCAGGATTAATCACTCATTTAGCAGTCATATCTCTAGTCTCCTTTAAACAATTGCGCAGCCTTATTTGTTTGGGTTTGTTTTTCCGGCTTTATTGAGGTGTAATTGACACATAAAATTGTAAGATGTTTAACGTGTACATCAGGATGATTCGACGTACATAAACATTGTGAAAGGATTGTTTTTTGTTTTTCATGACATTGATATATTTGAAGAGTGTGGGCTCGATGTTTTACAGAACGTCCCTCATCCTGGATTTGTTTGATCATTTCCTGGTGACTAGATTCGGGTTTTAGCATTTGGGAATACCAGAGAGGGGATACGCACCCATCAGGAGACTGTGATTTTTAGTGCAGAAAAACTGCCCCAACGGTGGTAGTTAAACAGGTTTGAATTGCTAAAGACCCAAAATGGCAGGACTCAAAATGGCAATGCTTACAAATCTAGAGTTTATCTCAGGAAAAGGGTACAAGATAACAACAACTATTAATGTAAGGAAAGGTATCACAGACAAAGGCTGTCATCCTATGAGTACAGAACACCTGGGAACAGGGACCCTGTTCACGTAGAGAGTCCAAATGTGCACACAGATTCCCAATGTTTGCAATCATTTGAGGGGTTGGTATTCACTTAGACAGCTGCTCCATCCAGTAATACCAGCACAAACTTTTTTATACTTGACTGTTCTTTTCCTCCCTGATCCGTGACGATCTATCATTGATTTTTTTTTGCCCCTCCCAACAAAATCTACCTTTTCTCATGTACCGTATATTATTTCTCATGGGAGTATAGGTTAGAGGCTTTGTCTCTGTTATTTCAGGTTCCAAGCATTTTGAGGATATAACCAAACTCCTTTCCTTGGGTCATGTGCTTTGACAGATATTGGTTCCCAGTAGGAGGAATCCCTCGACAGGGCCCAGGTGTTTGCAGTGGGGAGCACTCTGGTCTGGTTAAAACCTATCCAATACCTGTGACTTGGATTTTAGGGAAAAAATGGTTAGCGCTCAGCTGTGGGACCAAAGTCGTGGCACTCTGATAGGTTGCATCTGCCAGTAAAAATTCCATCCGCTGAGATGCCTCTCCTGTAAGTGCAGAGCCTGGGCTGCTGCTACGAGAATTCCTGGCCATTGTGTCTGGGTCGCCCTGACACCGACCCAGCTGTGTTGATGTGCCAGCTGTTCCCAGTGTGGGAAGCTCGCACACCCCTGTCCTTCCTCCTGGAATAGGATGCCTTGGAGGCAACGTGTGTTCCGAGGCCTTTTTCATCGGTGTGTTTGAATCCTCATTCAAAGCGATTTCCACCTGGCCAGCTACGCCTAGCCCAGCTGCTTATACTCGGGCCAGTGCTCTTTCAACCCTCAGACATGTGGTAGCCATTGAGCACTAATCGCTCTAGTACATTTAGGAAATAAACATGAAACTCGAAAATGTGGAGTCCCCCCCAGGGTAAGATCAACGGAGTAGTCCCTCCTAAACAGACTTTTTTTTCTTCTTCCAGTTTTATTGAATTATAATTGACATGTGGTGCTGTATAAGTTCAAGGTGTACAGCATACTGATTTGAGGTACACACATCATGAAATGATACCACAATAAGTTTAGCAAACAGCCATCATCTGGTATAGATACAACATTAAAGAAATAGAAAAAAGTGATTTCTTTTCCTTGTGGTGAGAACTCTTAGGATTTACTCTCAATATTCATATATAACATCCAGCTGGGTTAATTATATTTATCATATTGTGCATTATATCCCTAGTACTTATCTTATATCTGGAAGTTTGTACATTTTGACCACCTTCATCTTAATGCCCCTCCCCCAACCCTTGCCTCTGGTAGCCACAAATCTGATCCCTTTTTCTATGAGTTTGTTTTTGAAGTATAATTGACCTACGACACTATGTTAGTGCCTGGTACACAACATAGTGATTCGATGTTTCTATACATTTCAAAATGATCACCACGGTAAGTCTAGCTGTCCTCTGTCACCATACAAAGATATTACATAGTTATTGACTATATTCCTAAATACACTTTGGTTTGCATATGGCGTAGTGTTCCTCATAACCATCTGTGTGCATTTCTGGCTTTTCATTCTCAGGAAGGTAGGCCCACCAAATTATACCTAATTCTTTTCCTTTTGTCAGTGATTCAAATGTCCCAATTGCCCCTCCACTTCCTTATGTTTTTTCCACCCACAATGAGAGAGCTGTTTTTACACATAATGACAGATGGGTCCTGTAGCGGATAACCTTCTACCTTTATATTTTGGTACTTTTCTTAAACCTTCATCAACACAATTAATACCCACACAAATTTTTATTTTTATTTTTGAAATATTTATTTATTTATTTGGCTGCGCCAGGTCTTAGTTGCAGCACGTAGGATCTTTAGTTGCGGCATGCGAACTCTTAGTTGCAGCATGTGGGATCCAGTTCCCTGACCAGGGATCGAACCCATGCCCCCTGCATTGAGAGCACGGAGTCTTAACCACTGGACCACCAGGGAAGTCCCAATATCCACACAATTTTTTAAATAAGGTTTTTTTTAAAGGACAGTTTTAGGTTTACAGAGTGACCATGTAATGTTCGTTCAGATCATCATTGATTGGTATACTCTGAGTTTAACCAGGGAAATGTTCCCACAGGCTGCTTCCCAACACAGATCCAGTATACTAACATATATAGAGGAAATGGGAACTCACAGGCATAGCCATACTTGTCCTGGTCCAGACGGTCACACAGTCAGGCCTCCCACCTGTGCATCCGTTGTGAGGACACAGGCCACCCCAGAAGTTCGAGGTACCATGCTGTCAGCTCACTTGTTTTTTTAATTTGGTGGAATGTATACACAACACAAAATTGACCATTTTCAAGTGTATAATTCAGTGGCATTAAAGTACATTCACAATGTTGTGCAGCCATCACCACTACCCATTTCTAGAACTTGTTCATCATCCCGAGCAGAAGCTCTACCCATCAAACAGTAACTCCTCACTTCCCACCCCCGCGGGGGGCCCCTAGTGACCTCTATTCTACTTTCTGTCTTAACGAATTTGCCTATTCTAGTGGCTTCGTGTAAGTGAAATCATACAATATGTATTCTTGTGTGTCTGGCTTATTTCATTGATCATAATGTTTTCAAGGCTCATCGTGTTGTAGCATGTATCAGTATTTCATTCCTTTTTAAGATTATATTCCATTGTATGTATATATCATTTTCTTTATTCATCTGTTGGTAGACATTTAGGTTGTTCCTGCATTTTGGCTCTTGCAGATAATGGTGTGATGAACATTGATATACAAGTATCTGTTTAATTCCTGCTTTTAATTCTTCTGGATGTGTACCTAGGAGGAGAATTGCTGGATCATACGATAATTCTATGTTTAACTCTCTGAGGCCAAACTGTTTTCCACAGCGGTCAGATCACTTGTTGGAAGAGGTTTTGGTAAACAGGTACTTTGCCCCAAGGATCTTGTGAGTGAGAACTAAGAGACCATATTTATTCTCTTGCTCTAAGCTTCTCACAAGTCATCAGATTAACAACAATTTATTCTCTCCCTCTCCCTCAGCAGCAATCTCATCTTCTTCCAAGTATCATTAATTTCAGTCCATTTGTTTTCCCCCTCTGAAGCAGGACCCTCTGGTTTCCCACTGGGCAAGTTGTATGGGTGGTAGCAACAGGACGAGACACGGAAGGGCCTCCGCTTCTTGTCATCTTGAGGTTCTGATTGGATAAGTGCAGAGAAATACAACTATCCCATCCACTAGGCAACAAAACATTTTCGACAGTCATCTCCAACGTGGCAGGGTGTGGGGAACGGACCATCAGTCCCATCAATCCCTTTGGAATTCCTGCAGTTAGGTCCAAATTAATAGATGTGGTATCTTGTCAGGAAATATTCCAGCCTCTGGAGCCCTTAACTGTAGTTCTAAGTGCAAAGACTACCAGGTCTAATATTGATAAAGAAAACTGGGTACGGCAGGGAAGACTCCTATGAAGATTTCTCTATCATGGCTCCCCCCACCCCAGTTCCACTATAAGAGCATAGCGGGTAAGGGAGACACCGCCACAGTGCACATTTAAAAAAAAAAAAATCACATATTCTACTTTTAACCAGACTTCAATTTTTTTTTTTTTAATTATTTGTTTATTTATTTATTTATTTATTTATGGCTGTGTTGGGTCTTCGTTTCTGTGCGAGGGCTTTCTCCAGTTGTGGCAAGCGGGGGCCACTCCTCATCACGGTGCACGGGCCTCTCACTATCGCGGCCTCTTTTGTTGTGGAGCACAGGCTCCAGACGCGCAGGCTCAGCAATTGTGGCTCACAGACCCAGCCGCTCTGCAGCATGTGGGATCCTCCCAAACCAGGGCTCGAACCCGTGTCCCCTGCATTGGCAGGTAGACTCTCAACCACTGCGCCACCAGGGAAGCCCCCAGACTTCAATTTTGATCCCTCTCAGTAGCATCCCCGTAGCCCCCTAGATGAATTCTGTTGCCCCTAAGGGGCTCATGAGCAGGCCTAGGCAGTACTGGAGCTGCTCCTGTGCCCAATAGAATTAGAAGACTTATTCTTCCACCCCTGGTCATTTCACCCACACATGGGTAAAGGCCTTAGGAACCCCAGAGGGAGTTAAGAGACCCCAGCCTTTATGTCAATCTTCTTCCTCCATCATGGCCTTGATTTTTTTTTTTTTAAATAAGAAATGTCAATTATTTTAAAATTTGAAATAATCTCGATCTGAAGGAAAATTTGCAAGTACGGGACAAAGAACTACTGCCTTTATATTAAAAGTGGGTATGGAACTCGATGCTGTAGGCTCATTGGAAACTTTTTCTTTCTGAAATTTCTCTAAGCCTTGGGATTTTACATCCTAGGGGCTTTGAGGAGACAGTTGTGGGAACCTCAGATTCCCATAAAATTTCTCTCAAGGTTTCGATGGCACTCTGTCAATTTCCTCCTATTTTATTTTCATTTAAACATTAACTGTCTAAAGATTTTCACATGATTAGAGCCTGAAAAGTTACTCCCTTTCTTGTTTTGATTTTCTTTCTTTTGTAAAGTCCTAATCTTTTTATTTTTTATTTATTTATTTTTAATTAATTAATTTATTTATTATTTTTGGCTGCGTTGGGTCTTCGTTGCTGTTCGCGGGCTTTCTCTAGTTGCGGCGAGCAGGGGCTAGTCTTCGTTGCGGTGCATGGGCTTCTCATTTTCGTGGCTTCTCTTGTTGTGGAGCACGGGCTCTAGGCACGCGGGCTTCAGTAGTTGTGGCACGTGGGCTCAGTAGTTGTAGCATGTGGGCTCTAGAGCGCAGGCTCAGTAGTTGTGGCACACGGGCTTAATTGCTCCGCGGCATGTGGGATCTTCCCGGACCAGGGCTCAAACCCGTATCCCCTGCGTTGGCAGGCGGATTCTTAACCACTGCACCACCAGGGAAGTCCAGTCCTAATCTTTTTAAAAACAGCTTTAGGGAGATATAGTTCATATACCATACAATCATCCAATTAAAGTGTACAGTTCAGTGGTTTTCAGTATATTCACAGAGTTGCGCAACCATTACCACAGTTAATTTTTGAACATTTTCATTGCCCCCAAAGGAACTCCCCTTTAGTTATCACCCTCCAGTCACCTCCCACCTTAGGCAGCTTTTAATCTAGTTTCTGTCTCCATAGATTTGCTTGTTCTGGACATTTCATGTCAATGGAATCATATAATATGTGGTCTTTTGTTACTGGCTTCTTTCACTTAATATGTTTTCAAGATTCACCCGTATTATGGCATGTATCTACACTTCCTAATCCTTTATGGGTGAATAATGTTCCATTACATGGAGATAGCACATTTTGTTTATCCATTCATCAGCTGGTGAACATTGGGCTGTTTCCACTTTTGGGCTATGATGATGCTGTTGTGAACATTTGTGTCACATTTTTGTGTCACAGACAGGTTTTCCGTTCTGCTGAGTCTCTAGGAGTGGAATTGCAGGGTCAGATATGAACTCTATGTTTAACATTTTGAGGAACTGCCAGTCTGTTTTCCAAAGTGCCTACACCATCTAACTTTTTTTTTTTTTTTTAAATTTTGAAATTCCCTATGTGGTCATTGGGATAAAGGATTTGAGGTTGCCTCTTTTACCTTCTCTTGTGGTCTCAATAGCAAAGTCATACATGGTGCCAATGCCAGTGGGATTCCTTGCATTATGGTTTTGGTCTTAGCCCGGGTGACTTGGTCTGCAATTATATAGATAGCCCAATCCTGCCTGCACCTGCAGTGCTTCTGCAGCTTCAGTATGTGTAGACAAAAGGAGGGGCAGTAAAATTGTCCATCTTTGGATATCTATGATGGACCCTTCTCTTATGCTATTCTGCTAATCTATGGGGCTTCCCCATGAACCATCCTCACAAAGGTTTTAGCCAACAGAGAATGGGGGGTGGCCCAGATATTCCCCCTCTGGTCAGCAGTGTTCAAAGCAGAGACACTGCCCCTTGTTCTAAATTTCTCAGGAGTCGTTTCAACAAAGGTTTATCAGGATGATGTCTGTAATGACCTAAAAAAATTACTCCATTCCTTCCCTAAATAATCCCTTATTTCCATGGTTTCCTGCCCTCCATCATCATCTTGCCCCACTTGAATTATCTTCTTAGTTGTCATGAGTGTCACAGGCTTCGCTTATTATCAAAAATTATAGTGCCAGCCAGAGAGGGCATAGCTCAGCCTGTGGAGATTCTGAACTTGCTCACATTTTGCTACTGCTCGAAGCAGCAGCCACGGAACTGAATTTTTAGCTGCCCTGACGTCGGTTTGCATTTCCCTTCTGATCCATCTTTCTAGCTCCTGAAGTTCAGATTCTTTCATTTCCAGATTTCACTAGAAAGTTTTATTATTAATAAGTATCTCATTTCAGTCTGTGCTACTTCAAACCAAGGGTAGCTTGTTCATTCTCATCCGCTTTATCAGAGTCATCCTTTTTCTTTTTAAATAATGCCTTAGCCATATTTTGAGTAAAGAATGAGTGAGGGGGTTTTCAGTAAATCCTACTTCTGACACCAGCTGCAGGAATGGTGGCAATTAAGAAGGGTTTAACAGGGTTGGGTTGCTCAAAAAACGCACAGGACCCTAAATGACAATGCTACAGTTTATTACAGGGAAAAACCCACAGTACAGCAACAGTATTAAAGTAAGGACATGCATCATAGCCAAAGGCTGTTTCATAGCAAGAGGTCTGGAAAGGCCAGGTCCTATTATACGTTTTTTGTAAGAGCCAAGGCAGAACTCACTTTCTTTCTTAGATCCCGAACCATCAACATGTACATGGAACACCTTGGAACAGGGAGCCCAAAGTGGAGTGCTTTAAAAAAAAATCTTGCTGGTCACATAGGCATAATCCTGCTACATTCCTCAATTGCAGAGCCCTTTGTGGGGGGGGGGGGTCTCACTGAGACCAGGTGTAAATCATCAGTCTGATTATTACCAATAAATAATGCTGAAAATCTGACATAAACAATTCTGAAGCTCCTTGAACCCAAGGGTTACAAAGCAACACTATTATAATCAGTATGACGACCAGGGGTTGGGACCCTGCCTGAACTTTCCAAAACAGCTCAGCTTAGCTCTGGTCCCACTACAATCTACTCTCACAGCACATAACTTATCTTTGGATGGCGCTTTACAGCATACAGAGCGTTTGGAGGATTTTTACCAACCTGAATAAGCTGATATTATCATCTCCACCTTAGGAATGAAGAGCGTGAGGTTCAGTGTGTTTGTGATTTGTTCGAGGGCATCCAGACAGTGAGCAGCAAAGCCAGGACTGACCCCAAATCCCACCTCTGACCAGAGCCTCCTGTTCTCCTTTCAGCTGCGGAATACCCTCCCTCCCAGCAAGCTATCTGCTTATCGTCAGTGAGTCCCTCATCGCTATTACCAATGACATCTTTTTCTATCTGTTGGAATCCATATTTGTTCTTTTATGAAATGTTTACTGTTCTTTCACTTATTCAACAAGTATTTATTGATTTATTTCATTGAGTGTAAGACATTCATTGATTCAATAACAGCTTTTCAGAAAAAAATTACATAAGTGTGCATGAAAATAGCGGAGTTAAAATTTTTTATTTCTTTTCTAGCTTTTTTTTTTTTTTTGCCGCTCCACATGCCTTGTAGGATCTTAGTTCCCTGACCAGGGATCGAACCTGTGCCCCCTGCAGTGGAAGGGTGAAGTCCTAACCACTGGACCACCAGGGAATTCCAAAAACTTTTTATTTCTATATGGACTTTGATGCACAGAATTGAGAAGACTTATTTTTAATTTATGGCAGCATATATTTATCCTGACACAATGACCCACCACACTGCTCTTCACCTTCACAATCCAAGTTTAAGTTTAATCCATATTCACCAACTGATTTAAATGACCCTTGGCCACTTGCAGTTGTTCACTACTTGTATTGGCATGCTTGTCAAAGCCTCCACATAATTTGCTTCGACAACTTTAAGGTTGAGGGTATAATCTTGAGGATAGAAATTTTATCTTTGGTTTAATTACTTTCTACTGCAAGTTAAGCAGCTTCTTTTGAAAGCCAGCTGAAAGCTATTAATACCTTTGTCAAAAACATATGTTTTGGGGTACAGTCATTCTCTTTCATGACTCTTGAATGACTTCACATCGACATCTCCTCAGTTTGACTTATTTTAGGATACTTAGCAACTTCTTCTGCCTTTGTCACGTGACAGGCCATCTTCTGGACACTCAACAAATTTCTAGTTCAATGGTGAATCAATGTTTTTCTTTTTTTTAATTATTTTTATTTTTAATTAATTTTTATTGGAGTATAGTTGATTTACAATGTTGTGTTAGTTTCTGCTGTACAGCAAAGTGAATCAGTTATACATTTACGTTTATCCACTCTTTTTAAAATTCTTTTCCCATGTACGTCATTACAGAGTATTGAGAAGCATTCCCTGTGCTATACAGCAGGTCCTTATTAGTTATCTATTTTATATATAGTAGTGTGTATATGTCGATCCCAATCTCCCAATTTATCCCTCCTCCCCGTTTTTCGTTTTTATTAGCTATCTAGTAGATACAAAATTAAAATTTTAAGTTACACGTAAAATATAAACAGTAACTTAAATTCATTAAATAGCTGTGTACCCATGAGCCTTTTTAAGATAGAGAACATTTCCATTACCTTTGAAGTGCCCTGTGTGTCCCTCCCCAATTCCATCATTTTAACACTTAACGTGAAGTTTGTGCATCTTGTCTCTCGGTTCTTGTCGGAGTTCTACAAATTATGTATGCACCTCTAAACAATATGTCCATGAGATTAGCATGTTTTGGAATTTTATATAATGGAATTATGCTGCAATGAATCATTTTGTGATTTGCTCCCTGAGGTTGAGCCCCCTTGTTGTGTCAGCTGTTTCCAATTATTTTCACAGCTCTTTTGTATTGATTATTTATGAATATACCTAAGTCTAGGTTTACATTTGACTGTATGGGCGTTTGTTTTTTTCCCTCAGTTCTTCGTGTGTACAAACAGTGACACTATAAACATTATTTGGTTTACTTGTGCAGATGCGCAAGTGTTTCTCCAGGGTCACACATATTCTCCAGAGATGATGTGTATCTTCAAGTTTACCGGACAATGCCAAATTTATTTTACAAAATTATTTTAAATCATTTTACAAAATTATTTCATAATTTTGATTGTACCAAGCGATACTTTCATCAGCAGTGATTAATACAGGAGCAGAGAAACACACAGACACACACGCACACATCTTGCACTCACACCAGACACTAAACACGCGCACAGATTCACACAGAGATCCACGTATGTGCACCAGCCACGGCCTTGTACATAATGCACACTGACACACACAGATCCACAAACGTGCACCACGCACGCACACTCTGCACAATCACTCTCACAACACCCCACTCACAGACACACAAAACGACGCCCCGCTCTCAATGCCCGCACGCACGCAGCCCACGTACTCACGCGCAAGCCCCCTCACGTGACCCAGCCAGGAGGCGTGGTCTCCGCCACCCGCGACTGAGGAGTCTTGTCCCGGCCGCGCCGCCGTCGGACGCCAGGTGTCTGGGGTTAAGGCGGCGTTGGCGGTGGCGTTTTTTTCTACCCGGAAACTACGACTGCCGGAGCCGGACACCAATCCGTGTCGCGGCGGCGCGAGCCTGACTGGCTTCTGGTCCTCGCGTCGGCCCCGCGGAGCCGGCGCGGCGGGGAGGATGGTGCCGAGCGGCCCCGGGCCCGCCGTGCGCCGCCGCGAGTGAGCTCCGAGCGGCCGCGGGCGTCCGGCGAGCAGCTGGCCCGGCCGGGCCCGGGGCGCGCCGCTGCCCGCCGGGGCGGGGTGAGCCGGGGCGGGCGGCCCGGGGTCGGGGCTCGGCCGCGGCTGACCCGTGGCCGGGAGGGGACGAGCTGGCCGGGTTTCTCCCTCGCATCTCGGCCTGCAGCCCCTGCCCCAGCCACCGGTGGGGGTTGCCCGGGTCTGGCCTGCGCTGTGGCCTCGGCCTGGTCCCCCGCCACCGGGGTTTGTCCACTCGCGTCCCCGGAGCCGGAGTTCCCTGGCCGCCCTCGAGATGGCGGGGCTTCCCACGTCTGGAGCAGAGGCCTGGATAATTTGGGTTTGGCACGGGGAACGTGTTGGTAGTTTGCCATTTTTGAGTTTGGGTTGGGTTTGCGTTACTCTCCGTTTGCAAAGGATACACATCTCAGAAAGGAGATGGGAGGGAGAGACTTGCGTATGTACAGACACTTAAAATGAAATAGTGGTAATTTTTGTGTCAAGCTTGCTAAGTTTCCAGAGGTGGGGTGGATTATCATCTTCACTCATATTTTAATAAACTAAATTGTGTGGCGTCAAGATAATCTAGCGGCACGTAGTTGTACGTCCCTTGATAGGCACCACCCGGAATAAATCTACGCCTGTTGTGCTGTTTTGAATTGTGCAAACACCATAGCCGGTGGACAGCTGGTGAGGGGGCCTTTGTTGAAAAATCCGACGTCTGTAGTTTAGTTCTCAACTAGCAGATGACAGCCTTGGCTGAGTGTTGAATGATGAGCTTCTTTGCGGTCTGCTTGAAAGCAGGAAAGCTCCTGAATTGCTACTTTCCCGACTCAGGTGAGCCCGCTCTGGGAGGTGGCAGGAGGCAGAACTCCAGGGTTGGTGATGACTGTTGGTTTGTCCCTATAGCCCTCTTTTTGGTCAGCTTGGCGTCTGAGCATTTGTATCCCATCTGTAGATGAATGCTCCATCATTGCTTGCTGGTGTGAGTACCTTCCTGCTCCCTCATTTCATTTCAGGATTCTCAAAGGAAATGGACCTGTTGTGCAGTCATACTTCATGACTCCAAGCCTATTTACTCTCCAGGAGTAAGGAGGCAGTGGGTTGACTTTCTAGTAAAGGTCCGGGAAGAATTTCTGTGACCTAATTGAGATGGACTGGAATCAGGGCTGCCACTGGCCTCTGGGTACTAAGGTCACAGATGCTGATTGAGCGCACCCGCTTTGTTGGGGCCGTAGCTGCAGCTGCTGCAGGGAAGCGAGACACACCTAAGTGCAAATACAGTTTCTGCCCGCAAGGAACTTAGAGAATGCAATAGGCTGTAAGATGTGGCAGGACTAAAGTGTCGTATGGAGATACCAGCTATTAAGGATTTTCTTCTGATTAGGATCAGAAAAGGCTTCATAAAGGAAGTAACTTTTGAGGTGGACCTCGAAGGATTGGGAGGATTTGGGTCATTCAGAATTAGCTGGGAAGTGAAAAAGCTCGGGTCAGTTGGTGGAAGGGCACCTAGTCTAGGAACTGGGCAGTAGATGCCTGGAAGTACTGACAGAGGCAGCTGCTTAAGGGTTAAGTGCTTTTCTAAGACAGAAAACACATGCTACCCAATCTGGCTTCTGGTGGATTTCTGGGTTCTAGAGAATTGTTTTCATTTGGTGAGTTTGTCTTGTTCTGTTAAACAGCCAATGACACAAAGCAGTGCTTAGCTTACTTTAAAGACAATGAAAAAGAGGCTGATTGTAATTCCTGTCTGGTGTTAACAATCAGGAAATTAAATTTGCTGTCTGCAAGTTGTTTCAGTGCCTGTGTTTAGTGTGCAGGAGCACAGCTCTAGTACCATCTCTGCTACTCTGGCTGCAGCCAAGTGTTAAATGGCAGGCTCTTAGCCGTCTCCTGAGGGTTTTTAATGACATCTAGTTCACTTCACAGAGATGCTGTTTGTTTCTATTACCCAGTTGTTGAAGAACCTTTGAAGCTGTTTAAACGGGACGCCATGTAATTGCCCTGGAACATTATGATTAGTCCTAGGACCTCACTGGCTTCAACTCGAGCTTTTCTCTGAACGTGCTCAGGACCATGTTAACTTTTTCATGCTTCTTTTTGACTCTTCTTCCCTCTCTACCCACTGCTCTGTCTCCTCCTTATTATAGACAAGTGTCTAAAAAAGGGTGGTCCTAATAGGCATGGCAGATCTATGGGATGTTTTTGTCACATAATATTGCCATGTAAGAGGGCTTTAGAATTAAAAAAAATTTTTTTTCACTACAACATTCCAATTAAAATGAAAAAAAGGAAATGGAGGAAAGATACGGTTTTTAGCAAATGGAATTTCCGTGTAGGATTTGTTCTGATAAACATAGAAATCCTTAAATTATCTTTTCCATACAGAAAATAAATTTGACCAGGGATCTACAGCTCGTTCTGTGTATAATTGTATACCTAAGTGTAGTCCTGGGGACTATAGAACAATGTTTGGTGATGATAGTTTGCAAAGGGCTGTCATTTGTCATTTGGACTTTTGTGCTGTTTGTTTAAAAATGCTGTTTTCAGAACATCTCCCAGTCTTTACACTGAGTTTGGATGTTATAGTTTCATATTGAGCTTTTAGTGTTCGTTTAATCTTGTCATCACTCATATTTGTTTTCTTAAGTATCTGTTAATTAAACCCCAGATCATTACATCTTAATATGGGGATACTTTTAATTTGGTTTTTGTGTAGGTCAGCAATTAAAAAAAACGAAGAAAAAAGAAATTATTTTCAATTTCGGGACTAAGATGAACTTATTTGTTAAAAGGAGAGAGGGAACATGTTGAAAGTTCCCATGATTTTATATCATGATTTTGAAAATGGAGCAATGTATTAATTAGTTGTAAGTGAGTAGAAATACAGCCAAAGTCTGAATTTTGGAAATAAATCCAAATTTCATGGAAATAAGTCCATGAAATTATTATCAGCCCATGTTGTTCCTTTTCCTTTTGTCTTTGAGTACCGATGTTGCCTAAAATGCACGTTTAGCGACTAAAACTTTATGCTTTCTGTTATAATTTCTCTTTTGATCATTTAAACTTGTTGAGTGAAACAAGTGTTTGAAAGTCTCTCTGCACTGTGAGTTGTATTAGATTAACAAACAAGAAACCATTGGCAGGAGATTCCACTTGTCTTTGCTTTATACCCTGATGAGGGTGCTGAGGTGGGAGTTGCCTTACTGAAGAGATGGGAAATAAGGTAACCTCAGAAAAATCCATTTTAATTGTGCTTATATTGAAGTCGGTGACTAAAATACACTATCCATGGCATGTGATTTTTTTTTTTTTTTTTTTTCTATCTGGCATTGGACTTGAAACCTACTTATCAATCCTGGTATTGTGATTGATGGCACAGCTTGGGGTGTAAGTCAGAGTCTTAATTACTTACTGCCACATTTTTGTAGTATAACCTTGTATAAATTACTTAACCTCTTTTGACTCAGTTTCCTCTTCGGTAAAATGAGGATAGTAATACCTACTTAGCAGTGTTGTGAAGATTAGAACATATGACGTGTGTAAAGCACTTGGCATGGGGCCTGGCCCACAGCACATTTTAAATGGTGGCTGTTAAAAATGATACTCTTTCCTTAGCCCCTAATGAGAGAGGTTTCTGCTTACATCACTATTGATGTCTTAACTACAAAATTGTATGGATACTTTTCAGTGTTCATCTCATTTGATGGGGTTGACTCTATTCAGACTCATAACATTTACTGGGAGGCAGTAGAGCACTTAGTGGTTAATGCACGGGCTCTGGAGGCCGACTGGGTTTGAATCCAGGTTCGTTTAGGACCTTGGGTAGCTTAGGTAACTTCCTTACGCCTGAATTTGCTCACCTGTAAAATGCAGATGTTGTGAGGACAATATGAAACATGTGCAGAACTCTTAGAACAGCGTGCCTCGTTCACAAAAGTGGGCGGTAGTGTAAGACATTACTGGTAAGCACCTTCCCGGTGCCGGGCACTGCCCGAGGTAGGAGGGTGCAGAAACGGCGTCACGGAGATGAGAGAGCACAGGGGCAGGACACATTTGGGGTTCAGTTTGGCTGAAGGAGGCCGTGGGGCTGGAGCAAAAGCTGCTGTTGAGAGACACTGCAGCGATGGGCGCGACAGGGCTGGTGACGGGTAACCGTTCGGTTGTAGGAGAGAGAGTCCAGAATGGGTGCCAGGGGTCCCTGGGTAGAAAGCTCTGTCTTTCTTTATAAGGAGGAGCTGATTTGGGGATTTTGGATGAGTTTTGGCCTTGGTGGTTCAGGTGCCTGTGGGTCATCTGCATGGAGTGTTGGGTAGGTAGATGTTTCCATCTGGAGTGAGGGGGTAGGTGAAATCGATAGGAAGCCGAGAATGAGTGTGTCCACCTTGAGCAGAGGCCCAGCTGGAGCCCACGGGGAGCCCCAAATTTTGAAGAAGAGTGAGAAGGAATGGTGGCCAGACGAGTGAAAGGGTGGCCAGGAGAGTGATGTCCCGGAAGCCGGAAGGTGGTGTGGCCCTCGGTGTGCAGTGCCGCAGAGGGGTAAGAAAGGACCGAAACCCAGACTTTGGCTTTAGCATTGAGACCTTAGTGGAGACCTTGAAGTTCTCCTTCGACTTTCTTACTCCGCGTTTGCCTCTTTGAAGGTCTTTTCCGTCTACACTCGCTGTGTGGTGGGGGAGGGAGGGTGGTTTCTCCTCAGTGCTGGATAGCTGGGTGTTGAGATCTCCCAGGGTCTCTCTGATACCATCCCGTGTCCTCATCTCTGCTGAGTCTTGGATAATCCGGCATCGCATCCATTAATGTTCTTTATTAGGCTCAGGGTTTACAATCCCCAGCCTTAAAGCCCTCTGAATATCTCAAACATCACAGGATATTTGAGAAATGCTACTTTAATTTTTACATTCAAAATGGGCCTCTCCCACATCAAGGCGAGTTCCTGCTATTCTCTCTTAGCACAAGACCAGTGTATTTCCTGCAGTGGGTATTAGAGCAAGCTTGCCTCTCTCATCCTCCCCTCTCGGTCCCCCTGTGGTGTTCTTCCACCACTTCCCTGACTCCTAGTCTCTTCAGAACTTTGAAAAGGGCATGACTTTATAGGAGAGCTTTAAGGAATTTCTCATTTAGCCTAAGGTGGAAAATCCAGTTTAATAAGATGAATGGTGGTTTTGTTGTTCATGTGAAGTGAACTTTTTCATTTGGGTCACAAGTAGTGGTTTAGTGTATCTTAGAATAAGTTAGGAACTATTTAGGAAATATCATCTGGGAGTGTGGAATCCCCATCCTGTCCAGAGATTCTAGTTGTAAACTTGGACAAGTCAGCATGTGGTACACTTTAAAGTTCGTGGGCTCTGGAGAGGGAGAGAGACACATGAAGGACTCATGTGTCTGGCATAATGAATGTTAATTTACTTCCTTTCTAATAAAATATTATAATCAAATTCCAAAATTACACATTTCTGCCTTCACTGGTCCCTTGGGAGGCCTTCCTCTTTTACTGGCTCCTTCTCTGCTTACAGATATGTTTGTTTCCTCACTTCTCGTGACCCCACTGTCCCTCCTGCCTCCCATTTGAACCAGTGATGTTCCGCTGTTGCCTCTGTTTCCCCTCCCCTGTTATCATCTCCTTATTGTCTGACTTCCGCCTCCTGCCAGAGTGAGGTTTCGGAGGTCACCAGTGATCTTGCCAGGTGGAGAATTGTGATTAGGCAAGCGCAGGTTCGCCTGAGTACTTTTTATAGCACAGAGGGGCTTAGAGACCCTTTCTTTGTACTCCTCACGCTTGGTCACTTCCCAGCAATATTTGGCTGATACCTCTTCCTTCTTGAAACTCTTCTCCCCTGCCTTGCAGGACCCCTCCCCGTCCTGGGCACCCGTTTGGCTCGTGGTTACCCCTACACCCCATGCCCTCGCAACCTCTGCCCTAAAGGGGGCACCTACGCTTGTCTGGAGAAGCTGTGTGCACCACCTGCCCCGGGAGCGTGCAGCACTGGATTATCTGGAGGAGTCTAGTCAGTGTTCTTTCTCATTTTATTTTTGGTTTCTCACAGATCCAAGTACAAATCACTGCAAGTTAAGCTTTGCCTTTCTTTAGCACCAGGACGTATTAAAGGATTGTCCTGTTTTCTATTTATTTTTTTTTCTAGGTGGGTTTAAGAAATCACTTGTTTCTTTTTTTCTTTTTTTTCCCCCCTGTATATTGCCTTTATTAATGAAGAAAATGAATGGAATTAAGATTTAATGAAGTTTTATTTGGGCCACAAGACCAGCAGGATCAATGGAAAATTATTTATAAATTTTATTGTTAGAAATTACTGCAGAGGAAATACATATTCATGATGGAAACGTTAAAAAAAGAAAAGACATATGTAATCTCACCAGCTAGAGATAACCATCCCTGTTTACATTTGAGGGTACGTTATGTCTTTTTTTCCCATGTAAGTGCTTGTGTAGCTCTCACACATTAAAAACCTGAAATACCCTCATTTTGTGTATTTTAGATCCTGTGTTTTTTTAACAGCTACATAGTTTTCCTACTGGTGATATATTATACTTGAACCATTTCCCTACTATTGTTGGATATCTAGTTTTCCAGTTTTTACTATTTTATACACTCCTGAGATAACTGTCTTAGTAGTTAAGTCTTTGTTTTCAGCCGTGGGTGTCTTCTCAGGTGAACTTTTAGAGGCAGAATCACAGAAGTAAGAGTGCGCTAAGTGTTAGTGCTCTTGGTGTGTGTGGCCAGGTTGGTCTCTAGAAAGTTTGTAATAGTCTCCCCTCCCCTTTTTAGGATCTCCTAACTTGTGGGTTGCTTGAGTTAACTCTCGAATAATCTTAGTATTGCCTTTTGCTTACTTGAATTGCAACCTGATGTTTAGTGTTGTCATTGAACTAGTCTCAGAGCTCTAGGTACTGAGTCGATGGACTTCAGTCGTGTGCTCTCACACACTAGTGAAATTGGCTTTTGGCCATGTTCTGTGTACCTTAAATCCCTAGACTTTCCAGAGAGGCAGCTTCACAGCCCTGGTCATTTCTTACCTTTATCCTGGTGAAAGTCTCCAATTGGAGTTGGAATGAATGAATATAGGGGAGGGAGGTCGGATATTGTGCCTTCTCTCCATCCACTTTTCTTCTCCCCATAGAGGTTAACTTATTTTTTAATTAAAAGTGACATTTACTGTTGAGAAGATTACAGAAATTTTCTTGTAATTCTTTGCAGGGAAAATACATTTGTTTAGCTCTTGTTAATTTCATATTTGAAAACACTTGTAAATGGTGGAAAGGAATTTTATGTTTATGAAATATTTGGACTTTTAATAGTTTTACTAAAAAAAACGAAAATGCTTTTACTTTTTTTTTTAGAAATATGTGCTGTGCTAGTTTTTTGTTTTTTGTTTTTTTAACTTTTGGGTTTATTTATTTATTTATGGCTGTGTTGGGTCTTCGTTTCTGTGCAAGGGCTTTCTCTAGTTGTGGCAAGTGGGGGCCACTCTTCATCGCGGTGCGCGGGCCTCTCACTGTTGTGGCCTCTCTTGTTGCGGAGCACAGGCTCCAGACGCGCAGGCTCAGTAGTTGTGGCTCACGGGCCCAGTTGCTCCGCGTCATGTGGGATCTTCCCAGACCAGGGCTCGAAGCCGTGTCCCCTGCATTGGCAGGCGGATTCTCAACCACTGCGCCACCAGGGAAGCCCTGCTTTTACTTTTTAAGTGAATACAATTGGCCTCCTCTAGAACTTTCTCTAATTAAATTGGCTTATGTTGACATTGCTTGCTAATTTGTGGGTATTTATGTTGATATATATATATATGTTTAAATTCTAGTGTGACATGGTTTTAACGACCGTTAGTTTTATCTAGAAGGGAATTCAGATTTTTTTGCTTTTCTAAATGTTTCATAATTGTAGTTCCACGTGGAGAATAGTTCCTATTTATATATTATTCAGATTTTGTTGTCTTTCTTAATAAATGGAACTGTAATTTACTGTTGATGTTTTTGTTTCTGAAGCCTATTAATCTTTTTATTTTATTTTTTAATTGAAGTATAGTCGATATACAGTATTAGTTTCAGGTGTACAACACAGTGATTCAATACTTTATAGATTATACTCCATTTAAAGTTCTTATAAAATATTGGCTGTATCCCCTGTGCTGTACATTACATCTTTGTAGCTTATTTATACATAGTGGTTTGTACCTCTTAACCCCCTACTGCTATCTTGCCCCACCCCCCCTTCCCTCTCCCCACTGATAACCACTAGTTGGTTCGCTATATCTGTGAGTCTGTTTCTGTTTTGTTATATTTGTTTGCTCCATTTTTCAGGTTCCACATATAAGTGATAACATACAGTATTTGTCTTTCTCTGTCTGACTTATTTGACTAAGCATAATACCCTCCAGGTCCATCCATGTTGTTGCAAATGGCAAGATTCATTCTTTTTTATGGCTGAGTAATATTCCATTGTATATATGGAATATCTTCTTTATTCGTTCATCTGTTGATGGACACTTAGGACACATGTTGCTTCCATGTCCTGGCTGTTGTAAATAGTGCTAATATGGACATTGGGGTGCATGTATCTTTTTTAATTATTGTTTTCATTTTCTTCAGATATATACCAGAAGTGGAATTACTGGATCATATTGGTAGTTCTATTTTTAGTTTTTTTGAGGAACTTCCATACTGTTTTCCATAGTGACTACACCAATTTACATTCCCACCAACAGTGTACTAGGGTTCCGTTTTTTCCACATCCTTGTCAGCATTTTTTTTTATTCTTATTTATTTGGCTACATCAGGTCTTAGTTGTGGCACGTGGGATCTTTCACTGTGGTGTGTTGGCCCTTTGTTGCGGTGCGTGGGCTTCTCTCTAGTTGGTGGCGCACAGGCTCCAGAGCACGTGGGCTCAGTAGTTGTGGCATGCAGGCTCTCTAGTCGTGGCGTGCTGGCTCTAGAGCGTGCAGGCTTGGTTGCCCCGCGACATGTGGGATCTTACTTCCCTGTCTAGGGATCAGACCCGCATCCCCTGCATTGGAAGGCGGATTCTTAACCACTGGACTACCAGGGAAGTTCCCATCCTTGCCAGCATTTGTTATTTGAATCCTATTTAATGAATAGAGAGTTCCTATTGCTCAACATCCTTGCCAGTATTTGGTATTGTCAGTGTGCTGGGTTTTGGCCTTTCTAATAAGTGTGTCATGGTATCTTGTTTTAATTTGCATTTCCTGATGACATGTGATTTGGGAGCATCTTTTCGTATGCTTATTTGCCATCTGAAAATCTTCTTTGTTTAAGTGTCTGTTAAGCTCTTCGGCTAATTTTTAAAATGTGTTGTTTATTTTCTTATTGTTGAGTTTTTTTAAATTTATTTTATTTATGGCTGTGTTGGGTCTTCGTTTCTGTGCGAGGGCTTTCTCCAGTTGTGGCAAGTGGGGCCACTCTTCATCGCGGTGCGCGGGCCTCTCGCTATCGCGGCCTCTCTTGTTGCGGAGCACAGGCTCCAGACGCGCAGGCTCAGCAACTGTGGCTCACGGGCCCAGCCGCTCTGCGGCATGTGGGATCTTCCCAGACCAGGGCTCGAAGCCGTGTCCCCTGCATTGGCAGGCGGATTCTCAACCACTGCGCCACCAGGGAAGCCCCCTTATTGTTGAGTTTTAATAGTTCTTTGTATGTTTTGGAGAACAGTCCTTTATCAGATGTCTTTTGCAAATATTTGCTCCCAGTCTGTGCTTATTTTCTCATTCTCTTAACAGTGTCTTTTGTAGAGCAGAAATTCTTAATTTTAATGAAGTCCAGCTTACCACTTCCTTCTTTCATGGATGGTGCCTTTGGTGTCCTTATCTAAAAAGTCATCACCAAACTCAAGGTTTTCCCCAATGTTACTTTCTAGGAGTTTTATAGTTTTGCATTTTACAGTCAGGTCTGTGATCCATTTTGAGTTCTTTTTTGTTGAGAGTGTAAGGTGTGTGTCTAGATTTATTTTTTTGCATGTGGATGTCCAGTTGTTCCAGCACCATTTGTTGAGAGACTTGTCTTTTGCTTCTTTGTCAAAGATCACCTGACTATATTTATGTTGGTCTATTTCTGGGCTCTCTATTCTGTTTCTTTGATGTATCTGTCTGTTCTTTTGCCAATCAAAACCTCACTGTCTTGATTATTGTAGCTTTATAGTAAGTCTTGAAGTCAAATACAGTCAGTCCTCCCACTTTGTTCTTCTCCTTCAGTATTGACTATTCTGGTTCTTTTATCTCTCCGTATAAACTTAAGAAGAAGTTTGTTGATATCCACAAAATAACGCGCTGGGATTTTGATTGGGATTGTGTTGAACCTGTAGGTCAAGTTGGGAGGAACTAACATCTTGACATACTGAGTTGTTGTATCCATGAACATGAAATATCTCTCCATTTATTTAGTTCTTTGATTTTGTTCATGAGAGTTTTGTAGTTTTCCTCATATAGATCTTGTACACATTTGTTAGATTTATACTTAAGTATTTTATGGAGGAGTGCTAATATATATGATACAGTGTTTTTAATTTCAAACTCAACTTGTTCCTTGCTAGTATATAGGAAAGCAATTGGCTTTTGTATATTAGCCTTGTATCCTGCAATCCTTGCTGAAATCACTTTCTAGATTATTTTTTAGTTTAAGTCTGTAACCTTGTATCCTGCAATCCTTGCGGAAATCACTTTCTAGATTATTTTTTAGTTTAAGTCTGGATTCATTGATTCATTCATTTAATGAACTTGCATTTTTAAATCACCTATTTTGTGTCTAGATATTGATAATATAGAGACGATAAGATGTTGTACCTGCCCTTGAGAGGCTTACAGCTTGGTTGGGAAGATAGATGTATACATAGGCAACTGCAGTAAGGTGTTTCATTCTGTGTGAGAAATTTTTGGAGTATAGTGGGGGCATAAAAGTGAAAGTGGTCACTTCTTCCTGAGGGGCTGGTGGGGGAGGGAAAAGTTTCATAGAGTAGGTAACCCTTCCTCTGAGCCTTGAAAGAGGGGAGTTGAAGTAGTAAGATGTGGTTCGTGATGGTCAGGAGGACCAGTGGACTCAAAGGCCTGAAGCTGTAATATTGTCTAATATGTTCTGGGAATTGCAAGCAGTTAGTCAAACCATTGAGAAGTAGACAAGACCTAGTTTATAGTGGATTGCCATTACAAGGAGCTTGGACTTTATCCCTAGGTCATTTGGAGCTCTGAGATAATTAAGCGGGACTTTATCCCTAGGTCATTTGGAGCTCTGAGATAATTAAGCGGGACTTTATCCCTAGGTCATTTGGAGCTCTGAGATAATTAAGCAGTAACGTGATTAGATTTGCATTTGGAAAAATCACTCTTGACAGCATGTGAAGATGGATTATTTGACTGATAGCAGGAAGATCCAATTGAGACTTAGCAAATAGTTGCAAAAGAAGATGACGAGGGCCTGACCTAAGGGGAGTAGCAGAGGAGTGTGGAAGGGAAGAGTCAGAAGTAAGCGATGTTAAAGAAACAGAATCTTGGACTACCCTGGTGGCACAGTGCTTAAGAATCCACCTGCCAATGCAGGGGACACGGGTTCAAGCCCTGGGAAGATCCCGCATGCCACGGAGCAACTAAGCCCGTGTGCCACAACTACTGAGCCTGTGCTCTAGAGCCTGTGAGCCACAACTACTGAAGCCCGCGCGCCTAGAGCCCGTGCTCCACAACAAGAGAAGCCACCGCAATGAGAAGCCCACGCACCACAACAAAGAGTAGCCCCTGCTCGCTGCAACTAGAGAAAACCCACGCGCAGCAATGAAGACCCAACGCAGACAAAAATTAAAAATATAAATTAAATTTATTTTTTTAAAAAATAGAATCTTTAGCACTTAGTAGTTACTTGGATATGGGGCAGAAGCAGTCTAGGATGTTTTCCAAAGTTCTAGATTGAGATGGGGAATACAGGAGGAAGAGTCAGATTAGGCAGGAATGCAGATTAGTTCAGTTTTGAACATGTTGTAGAATGTATAAGGATGTTCAGTGGGCACTTGGATATAGAGGTCGTAGGGCTGTAGAGACATGTAGAGGACTGATACAGTGATAGTCTCTGTCATCTTAACAAGAAGATAGGGCACAGTGGGTAGATCTGAGATGCATTTTGGAAAGAAAATCAACAAGATTTGCTGATGGATTAGATTGATGCTAATGGTGAGGGAAAGTAATGCAGCTAAAGAAGGAGTATGTTGAGGGAAGTTTGTATTTTGAAATGCCTCCATTAAAAACAGAAAAATCCGAGATAAGATTCCAACTGAAGAGGTTAGAAAAACCAAACTGAGTTAACCCAAAGAAGGCAGATGGAGAAAAATAATTTTTTTAAAATGTAGAAATTACTGAAAAAGAAAAAAAAGAAATTATCTATATATAATCTATAAAACCAAATAGTGGCTCTTTGAAAACACAAATACAATACAGCTCTGGTAAAACTGATTACAAGGAGAGAGGAGAAAACAAACACAAAAACATCTGTAATGAAAAAGAACATGACTACAAGTAAAAATTAAACAAATCACAAGATAATACTGTGCCAGAAATCTTAAAAAAATATATAAAACGGGCAATTTCCTAGAATAATACATCTTAACAAAATTGACTTACTAGAAATAGAAAACATAGACTTATTTTTAGAACATGAATAAAGAGTTAAGACAGCCCACCAAAATACAAAACTAGAGAAAAACTTGAGTCCAGATGGTTTTTTGGTCAAGGTCTATCAAGCTTCCCAGAAATAGAAGCAAATATCTTATACACATTGTTCTAGAAAATAGATGAGTGAATACATTCCATTAATCTTATGATACTAGAATGACTTAGTCATACAAGTAAAGGAGTATATACAGTCAGAATGATAATGGCTTATAATTTTTTTTTATCTCGCGAATAGGTGTGGAAATTCAGGATAAAATTTAGTAAACATAAGTCAGCAATATAGTTTTAAAAGATCATGATTATATTAAGTTTATCCAAAGAATGCAAATGTGAGTCATCATGAAAAAAATCAGCTAACATAGTTCATATTAACAAATTAAAGGAGAAAACTTGATTGTTCGGAGGTTGCAGATAAAGCATTCATTAAAGTGTAACACTTATTTATAATGAAATTATCTTTGCAGACTTGAAGTAGAGGGTACTTTAACCTGGTGAGGAATTTCAGAAACCTTTAACATATGCCATATTTAATAGTGAAGCATTAGAAGCATTTACTTTAAAGCCAGGGATGAGGCAAGGATTCCTATTGTTGCCACTTCTAGTCATCATTTCACTGAAGGTTCTAGGCAAAGTAGTAAGAAAAAGAAAAAAAAATGAAATAAGTGTTGGAAAGAAACACTGTTATTGCTTGCAATATTTTATTTTTTTAATTTTTATTAGTGTACAGTTGATTTACAATGTTGCATTAGTTTCTGCTATACTACAGTGGGTTTTTTTTTTTAATCTTTATTGGAGTATAATTGCTTCACAATACTGTGTTAGTTTCTGTTGTACACCACAGTGAATCAGCCATATGCATACGTATGTCCCCATATCCCCTCCCTCTTGAGCCTCCCTCCCATCCTCCCTATCCCACCCCTCTAGGTCATCGCAAAGCACCGAACTGATCTCACTGTGCTATGCTGCTGCTTCCCGCTAGCTAACTGTTTTACATTTGGTAGTGTATATATATCCATGCCACTCTCTCACTTTGTCCCAGCTTCCCCCTCCCACCCCATGTCCTCAAGTCCATTCTCTACGTCTACGTCTTTATTCCTGCCCTGCAACTGGGTTCATCAGTGCCTTTTTTTTTTTAGATTCCATATATATGCGTTAGCATACAGTATTTGTTTTTCTGACTCATTTCACTCTGTATGACAGACTCTAGGTCCATCCACCTCACTACAAATAACTCATTTCTTTTTATGGCTGAGTAGTATTCCATTGTATATATGTGCCACATCTTCTTTATTCATTCATCTGTCTATAGACATTTAGGTTGCTTCCATGTCCTGGCTACTGTAAATAGTGCTGCAGTGAACATTGTGGTACATGACTCTTTTTGAATTATGGTTTTCTCAGGGTATATGCCCAGTAGTGGGATTGCTGGGTCATATGGTAGTTCTATTTTTAGTTCTTTAAGGAACCTCCATAGTGTTCTCCATAGTGGCTGTATCAATTTACATTCCCACCAACAGTGCAGGAGGGTTCCCTTTTCACTACACCCTCTCCAGCATTTATTGTTTCTAGATTTTTTGATAATAGCCATTCTGACTGGTGTGAGGTAATACCTCATTGTAGTTTTGATTTGCATTTCTCTAATAATTAGTGATGTTGAGCAGCTTTTCATGTGCCTCTTGGCCATCTATATGTCTTCCTTGGTGAAATGTAGACATTTAGGTCTTCCGCCCATTTTTTAACTGGATTGTTTGGTTTTTTGATATTGAGCTCCATGAGCTGTTTGTATATTTTGGAGATTAATCCTTTGTTGTTTCATTTGCAAATATTTTCTCCCATTCTGAGGGTTGTCTTTTCGTCTTGTTTATGGTTTCCTTTGCTGTGCAAAAGCTTTTAAGTCCCATTTGTTTATTTTTGTTTTTATTTCCGTTACTCTAGGAGGTGGGTCAAAAAAGATCTTGCTGTGGTTTATGTCATAGAGTGTTTTTCCTATGTTTTCCTGTAAGAGTTATTGAAGAGGCTGTCTTTTCTCCATTGTATGTTCTTGCCTCCTTTGTCGTAAATTAGGTGACCATATGTGCGTGGGTTTATCTCTGGGCATTCTGTCCTGTACCATTGATCTATATTTCTGTTTCTGTGCCAGTACCATACTGTCTTGATTACTGTAGGTTTGTGGTATAGTTTGAAGTCAGGGAGCCTGATTCCTCTAACTCCGTTTTTCTTTCTCAAGATTGCTTTGGCTATTTGGGGTCTTTTGTGTTTCCATATGAATTGTAAAATTTTTTGTTCTAATTCTGTGAAGAATGCTGTTTGTAGTTTGATAGGGATTGCCTTGAATCTGTATATTGCTTTGGGCAGTATAGTCATTTTCACAATATTGATTCTTCTAATCAAAGAACATGGTATATTTCTCCATCTGTTTATGTCATCTTTGATTTCTTTAATCAGTGTTTTATAGTTTTCTGAATAAAGTCTTTCGCCTCCTTAGGCAGGTTTATTCCTAGGTATTTTATTGTTTTTGTTGTAATGGTAAATGGGATTGTTTCCTTAATTTCTCTTTCTGATTTTTTGTTGTTGGTGTATAGGAATGCCAGAGATTTCTGTGCATTAATTTTGTATCCTGCAACCTTACCAAATTCATTGATTAGTTCTAGTAGTTTTCTAGTGGCATCTTTAGGATCTTCTATGTATAGTATCATGTCATCCACAAACAGTGACAGTTTTACTTCTTCTTTTCCAATTTGGATTCCTTTTATTTCTTTTTCTTCTCTGATTGCCATGGCCAGGACTTCCAAAACTATGTTGAATAATAGTGGCCAGGGTGGACATCCTTGTCTTATTCCTGATCTTAGTGGAAATGCTTTCAGTTTTTTACCATTGAGTATGATGCTTGCTGTGGGTTTGTCATATATGGCCTTTATTATGTTGAGGTAGGTTCCCTCTATGCCCATTTTCTGGAGAGTTTTTATAATGGGTGTTCAGTTTTGTCAAAAGTTTTTTCTGCATCTATTGAGATGATCGTATGGTTTTTTATTCCTTAATTTGTTAATGTGGTGTATCATATTGATTGACTTGAGTATATTGAAGAATCCTTGCATACCTGGGATAAATCCCACTTGATCATGGTGTATGATCCTTTTAATGTGTTATTGGATTCTGTTTGCTAGTATTTTGTTCAGGATTTTTGCATCTTTGTTCATCAGTGATACTGGTCTATAATTTTTTTTTTTTAACTTTATTTTTGGCTGCATTGGGTCTTCGTTGCTGCACGTGGGCTTTCTCTAGTTGTGGCAAGTGGGAGCTACTCTTCGTTGTGGTGCACAGGCTTCTCATTGCAGTGGCTTCTCTTGTTGCGGAGCACAGGCTCTAGGAGCATAGGCTTCAGTAGTTGCAGCACGGGGGCTCAGTATTTGTGGCTCATGGGCTCTAGAGCACAGGCTCAGTAGTTGTGGTGCACGGGCTTAGTTGCTCCATGGCATGTGGGATCTTCCCAGACCAGGGCTCGAACCCGTGTCCTCTGTATTGGCAGGCGGATTCTAAACCACTGTGCCACCAGGGAAGTCCCTATAATTTTCTTTTTTTGTGATATATTTTTCTGGTTTTGGTATCTGGGTGATGGTGGCTTTGTAGAATGAATTTGGGAGTGTTTCTCCCTGTGCAGTTTTTTGGAAGAGTTTGAGAAGGATCGATGTTAGCTGTTCTCTAAATGTTTGATAGAATTCGCCTGTGAAGCCATCTGGTCCTGGACTTTTTTGTTTGTTGGAAGATTTTTAATTATGGTTTCAATTTCATTACTTGTGATAGGTCTGCTTATATTCTCTAATTCTTCCTGGTTCAATCTTGGAAAATTGTACCTTTCCAAGAATTTGTCTATTTCCTTGTGGTTGTCCATTTTATTGACATATAGTTGTTTGTAGTAGTCTCTTATAATCCTTTGTATTTCTGCAGTGTCAGTTGTGATTCCTTCTTTTTCATTTCTAATTTTATTGATTTGCATCATCTCCCTTTTTTTCTTGAGTCTGGCTAATGGTTTATCAATTTTGTTTATCTTCTCAAAGAACCAGCTTTTAGTTTTATTGATCTTTGCTGTTGTTTTCTTCGTTTCTATTTCAGTTATTTCTGCTCTGATTTTTATAATTTCTTTCCTTCTACTGACTTTGGGTTTTCTTTGTTCTTCTTTCTCTAGTTGTTGTTTTTTTTTTTTTTAACATCTTTATTGGAGTATAATCGCTTTACAGTGGTGTGCCAGTTTCTGCTTTATAACAAAGTAAATTAGCTACACATACACATATGTTCCCATATCTCTTCCCTCTTGCATCTCCCTCCCTCCCGCCCTCCCTATCCCACACCTCTAGGTGGTCACAAAGTACAGAGCTGATCTCCCTGTGCTATGCGGTTGCTTCCCATCAGCTATCTATTTTATGTTTGGTAGTGTATATATGTCTATGCCACTCTCTCTCTTTGTCTCATCTTACCCTTCCCCCTCCCCATATCCTCAAGTCCATTCTCTAGTAGGTCTGTGTCTTTATTCCCGTCTTGCCACTAGGTTCTTCATGACCTTTTTTTTTTTTTTCCCTTAGATTCCGTATATATGTGTTAGCATACAGTATTTGTTTTTCTCTTTCTGACTTACTTCAGTCTGTATGACAGACTCTAGGTCCATCCACCTCACTACAAATAACTCAATTTCATTTCTTTTTATGGCTGAGTAATATTCCATTGTATGTATGTGCCACATCTTCTTTATCCATTCATCCAATGATGGACACTTAGGTTGCTTCCATGTCCTGGCTATTGTAAATAGAGCTGCAGTGAACATTTTGGTACATGACTCTTTGAATTATGGTTTTCTCAGGGTATATGCCCAGTAGTGGGATTGCTGGGTCGTATGGTAGTTCTATTTTTAGTTTTTTAAGGAACCTCCATACTGTTCTCCATAGTGGCTGTATCAATTTACATTCCCACCAACAGTGCAAGAGTGTTCCCTTTTCTCCACACCCTCTCCAGCATTTATTGTCTCTAGTTGTTTTAAGTGTAGGGTTATATTGTTTATTTGAGAATTTTCTTGTTTCTTGAGGTGAGATTGAATTGCTTTAAACTTCCCTCTTAGAACTGCTTTTGCTGCATCCCATACGTTTTGGGTCGTAGCGTTTTCATTGTCATTTGTTTCTATGTATTTTTTTATTTCTTCTTTGATTTCTTCAGTGATCTCTTGTTTATTTAGTACAGCACTGTTTAGCCTCCATGTATTTGTGTTTTTTACACTTTTTTCCTGTAATTGATTTCCAATCTCATAGCATTGTGGTCAGAAAAGATGCTTGATACAATTTCAATTTTCTTAAATTTTCCGAGGCTTGATTTGTGACCCAAGAGGTGATGTGTCCTGGAGAATGTTCCATGTGCACTTGAGAAGAAAGTGTATTCTGCCACTTTTGGGTGGAATGTTCTATAAATATCAATTAAATCTATCTGGTCTGTTGTGTCATTTAAAGCTTGTGTTTCCTTATTTATTTTCTGTTTGGATGATCTATCCATTGGTGTAAGTGGGGTGTTGAAGTCCCCTACTATTATTGTGTTACTGTCGATTTTTTCTTTCTTGGTTGTTAGCATTTGCCTTATGTATTGAGGTGCTCCTATGTTGGGTGCATAAACATTTATAATTGTTATATCTTTTCCTTGGATTGATCCTTTGATCATTATGTAGTGTCCCTCCTTATCTCTTTTAACAGTCTTTACTTTAAAGTCTATTTTATCAGATATGAGTATTGCTACTCCAGCTTTCTTTTGATGTGCATTTGCATGGAATATCTTTTCTCATCCCTTCACACCTTCAGTCTGTATGTGTCCCTAGGTCTGAAGTAGGTGTTGTAGACAGCATATATATGGGTCTTATTTTTGTAGCCATTCAGCCAATCTGTGTCTTTTGGTTGGGGCACTTAATCCATTTACATTCAAGGTTATTATTGATATGTATGTTCCTGTTACCATTTTCTTAATTGTTTTGAGTTTGTTTTTGTAGGTCCTTTTCTTCTCTTGTGTTTCCCACTTAGAGAAGTTCCTTTAGCATTTGTTGTAAAGCTGGTTTGTTGTGATGATTCACATTTGTTGTAAAGCTTGGAGTAGTTATATATGTCATTTTAAAAAAATTGGAAAAGGCTCAGTGTCTAAAATATCAAAAAATTATTTTAAACATTAATAAGACATAGACAAACATCCTACTGGTAAATGGCCAAAGATTCAGGCAGTTCACCTAGGAAGAATCTAAATGGCTGGTAAAGAAGTAAAAGGATACTCTGTTTCAGGGAGATGTAATTTAAAATAATGGTGAGATACAATTTCACATGATCTCGTTGGTCCAGATCCACAAGATTGCCTTAGAATATCAAGTGTTGGCATGAATGTTGGGAAATGGAGCGAGCCTTTTCCTTGTTGGGGGAAGTGTAAACTGGTATGACTTCCTTGGAGAGTCTGACAATACAAAGTCAAGTTGCAGACGGGCCTACTGGTGACCTCGTTGTGTTAGAACCACTCTTGTGCCTGCTGTGGTGCCCTTTGTGAGTGAAACAGTGGGAAGAACCCAGCTGGGCTTCTATGCCTGTGATAACTCAACTGTGATACAGTTGCATCCTATACAGCAGGTAAACCCAATAGACTGAATCAACAGAGATAAATCTCAGAAACAGAATGTTGAGTCAAAGACTCTTGTGAAAACAAACAGGTATACAGCCTGGCTTGTTGCACGTGGCTGCTATTAGTTCTTAGGGGCTGTTGATGCATCTTTTTCTCTCTAAAATTTAAAAGCTGGCACAGATTTTTTAAGTAGTTTTAGTGTTGTAGTCTGATCATGTATATAAGAGCTCATTGCATGCCAGCTACTGTTTCCGGGACCAGGAGCCAGGGCCATAGCAGTGAGCAAGACTGGCAAAGTGTCTGCTCTCGGAGCTCACAAATGAGGGATGATAGACTGTAAACAAGTAGAAGTTTAACTAAACAGTGTGACGGAAGTCAAGCAGGGTCCTGGGAGGCGGGGGCTGAGGGTGCTCAGGGAAGGCCTCTCTGAGGAACTGGCTACTGAGCATGGACCTGCACTGTAAGAAGAGGAAGCGGGCGGGAATTTGGGGCTAACGCATTCCAGGCAGAGGTAGAAAGCCTGCAGCTAGGACGTGTTCACAACTCCAAGAATAAAATACTCAGGAATAAGTTTAGCAAAAGAAGTGCAAACATATGCTTTGATAACTACAAATATTGAAATAAATGAAAGAGAGCGGAAATAAGTGGAAAGGCATCCCCCAGGTTCGTGGACTGGAAGATAATATTGTTGAAGTGGTGGTACTCCCCAGACTGATTGTGGGTTCAGTGTAATCCCTGTCACAGTCACAGCTGACTTTTTGCAGAAATTAACAAGCTGATCCTGAAAAATAGCAAGGCCAGTGTGGCCAGCGGCCGGTGAATGAGGAGGGAATGTTGGTGGAGATGTAGTCATGGAGGTTGGCGGGGCTTCTGGATAATGACACCCTGTGGGCCTTCACAGGGAATCTCATGCCAGGTCCAGTGGGAAGCCTTAGGAGGGCTTTAAGCAGGGGAGTGATAAAATTCAGTATTTGTTGAGTGCCTACTCTCTGCCAGGTGCTGGGATGGGCATGGTATGGTGGTGAACAGGACAGAATGTTGAATAAATAGGATTCAGCTCTTCAGTGGTAGGAAATGAGAGCATCCTCAGTTTATTTTTGTACATGTTGGCATGCATTTGTGTCATATTACTGACTTACTTAAACATTTTCTTAAGTAATATGGAAGTAGCAAATGTTCATTAAAGAATAATTAGAAAATTCAAACCGAAAGAATGCCTATCTTTCAAGATCCTACCACTTGGAAACAATGACAATTAGCATTTAGTGGTCTTTTATTTCCTTCTAGTCTTTTGAATGGATTTATGATCAGATAGTTCTCAAGTTCAATAATGAGTGACCTCCTCACCCCCCGAAACCGTCAAAGGAAACAGAAGTGAGAGTCATAGGTTTTCTTTTGGCGAGTCAGTGGGTGAGTCTTCTGATTCATTCCTTTCAGGTGGAGCTGATCAGAATAATGTTCAACATCAACCCCCTGGAGAACCTGAAGGTGTACATCAGCAGCCGGCCCCCCTTGGTGGTCTTTATGATCAGTGTAAGCGCCATGGCAATAGCTTTCCTGACCTTGGGCTATTTCTTCAAAATCAAGGAGATCAAGTCACCAGAAATGGCAGAGGTATAGTAAATTCTAAGTTCTCCTCTCAGACTGGCTGGACCTTTATAGAGTGAGAAAACACCTTTTGGCTCTCCACATACCTTTCTTTGGTTGTGACTTTTATCCCAGTGAAAAAGAGTAATATTTATTCAGAATTTTTGGTCTTCCATGTTGCTGTGACTCACTTTGTTAGGAAATAACCTAGTCAGATAGTTATTGATTTAAATAATGCTACCAGCTTTAGTTAGACTGTTTCAGCAATGAAACATGTATTTTGGAAAGTGTGTTTGTGTCAAGAAGATCAAGAACTAACTTCTTTGCTATTCATATTAAATTAGCCAACTACAATTTTTAAAAACTGTAAACATTTGTTATTTTAAAGCCATATATTGTCATGGAGTTTTATCGGCTGTACTGATAGGTTTTTCATTGGAGAAGAAGAAATTCTAAAGAAATTAGAAAGCAGAACCTTATTTCCAAATATATTTGTCTTTTTCTTATCAAGGGAAGCTTCAGTAATCTACAGACTTGCCTTCTAGATTTTATTTTTTGGTCAATTTAAATGAATTATTTGGGCATTGCTCTTTAATCATTAGTTTAGGCATATAATAGTTTTTGCACAGTCATAATACAGATTTTAAAAGATGTGTGTGGGACTTCCCTAGTGGCACAGTGGTTAAGACTCTGCCTGCCAGTGCAGGGGACACAGGTTCGAGCCCTGGTCCGGGAAGATCCCACATGCTGCGGAGCAACTAAGCCCGTGAGCCACAACTACTGAGCCTGCGCTCTAGAGTCCGTGAGCCACAACTATGAAGCCTGCATGCTTAGAGCCTGTGCTCCGCAACAAGAGAAGCCACCGCAGGGAGAAGTCCACACACCACAACAAAGAGTAGCCCCCGCTCACCACAACTAGAGAAAGCCTGCATGCAGCAACGAAGACCCAATGCAGCCAAAAATCAAAAATATCATAAAATAAATTTAAAAAGTGTTTCTGCATATCAGAAAAGAATACAAAGTTGATAATCTTGTTTAATAGAGGTGAATAACAATATACCTATTAATAAATTTATGTGTTAGAAATTATGCTGAATCAATGATACGGTGAATTTACTGGTGGATAAGTGTCTTTTAGGACAAATTAGTTCCCATCTTAGATTCTGTGAGTGTCTTCTCTTACACTTTTTCTTCTTGGGTGTGTTCGCTGGTGAGAGTGGGCATGGGGGCGGGGATAGGGATTGCATTATTGTTGCATCGTGTGTGCCTTGTGACCGAGAGGAGAGTTTTGCTCAGTGTTACGGGGATTATGCTTCCTCTTGTGCTCTGTGGCATTCTAGATCATAGGTGATGTTAGCAAGAGGGACCACCTTCCCACATTAACTCTGTAATACAAAGTAACAAGTTTTAGCCATTTCTCCTGTGAAACCCTTCCAAAGAGTTTCTTACCAAGAAACCTACTGGCTGGCTTAATTCTCCCCCTTTTCTGACCCTGCCTGAATCTTTAAAGGTTATCCAAACAGGCTGTTACCTATATTAGGGCTGAAAATGAACATTCTAGTCACAACCAAAGTTCTTCAGCATCCTGGCATTGCTCTCCCTCAAAGCTCAAGTCCATGTTGAACACACGGCCAAGGCCAATGGTTAAGATGTAGCCTGGATAATTAACCCTTAATCGAAATGGGGCCTGACATTGGCCTTGGCCAGCTGTTCAAAATGGACTCGAACTCTGCAGGAAAGCAGAGCTGCAAGATGCTGCAGAACTTTGATCATGATTAATTTAGTGATTTTATTTTCAAATGAGGATCCTAGGTGTATGGGGAAAGTTTGGCGCTGTGAATCAGAAAACAATTCTGAGCCTGTCTTCAACTCAGCTGGCATTGGAGAGTCCCTAATTTGCTCTGGGCCTCTGTTTCCTCATGTCTGGAATAGGAAGGGGTGAGACTAGGATGTTCATTTTCAGCCTGATGTTCTTTAATAGTCTGCTGAGTTTGTAGGTGTCAGGGAAAATGTAATGTGAAATATCTGGTTGCCTTCTTACTAAATGCCAGATACTGATAAACTGAGGCTATAAAGGTAGACCTGACTGGTTAGGGATTACTCCGAATGGCATTTTTAATCAATGTTAGAGTTATTCAAAATGTAACTTGGTGCTTCCCTGGTGGCGCAGTGGTTAAGAATCTGCCTGCCAATGCAGGGGACACGGGTTCGAGCCCTGGTCTGGGAAGATCCCACATGCCGCGGAGCAACTAAGCCCATTGCGCCACAACTACTGAGCCTGTGCTCTTGAGCCCATGAGTCACAACTACTGAAGCCCACATGCCTAGAACCCATGCTCCGCAACAAGAGAAGCCACCGCAGTGAGAAGCCTGCTCACTTCAGCGAAGAGTAGCCCCCACTCACCGCAACTAGAGAAAGCCCGCATGCAGCAGTGAAGACCCAGCGCAGCCAAAAATAAAATAAATGAAATAAATAAATTTATTAAAAAAAAAAAGTAACTTGGTTTGTCTTCACCTTTGGCACCTTTTTGTAGATAATGTTGCTTGGGAGAAAGAAGTTGTATGTAACAGCCTCGGTTGATTTGTTGTTGCTATTTTAGCCTGAGTTCATCTTTGGGTGTCTGCTAAAACTAAAAACACACCCTGGTGGGTACTTTGTTGGTGTCAGTTTTAAAACTGCTTATAATTTAAACCATCAGTACAGATATCAAGAGAAGCCTTGGGCTTCCCTGGTGGCGCAGTGGTTGAGAATCTGCCTGCCAATGCAGGGGACACGGGTTCGAGCCCTGGTCTGGGAAGATCCCACATGCCGCGGAGCAACTAGGCCCGTGAGCCACAATTACTGAGCCTGCGCGCCTGGAGCCTGTTCTCCGCAACAAGAGAGGCCGCGATAATGAGAGGCCCGTGCACCGCGATGAAGAGTGGCCCCCACTTGCCACAACTAGAGAAAGCCCTCGCACAGAAACGAAGACCCAACACAGCCATAAATAAAAATAAATAAACAAAAATTAAACTTTAAAAAAAAAAAAAAAAAAAGAAGCCTGAAAACATCTTTTCTCCTCCCTTTTGAAATTGCTCCTGTTCTAAAGTGGCATCCAAAGTCCATGACGAGGGGGAAAAGTACCACACGAGTGTTGGTATTTACTGCAGTTTTGCGGTCCCAAGACAGAAAGCAAGGTGTAGAAAATTGACCTTATGAGAAAATATTTTAAGACGGCCTTAATTTTTAAAAAATAACTAATTGTAACTGCTAAATGAGTTTGGATTAATACTTTTAATGTTTTACTACTTTTGTTCAAGCTTGCTTTTCAAGCTTGATTCTGAGGCTAGATCATTTCCTGTAAGTTTAATACCCTTTTTTTCTTTACATATTTTCCTGAGTAAGTTGGCTTAATCTCACAGTGTAATAGCTCATGCCAATGAAGAGTTTATATTTTATATTTTGAATGTGAGAGTGGTTGGAAAACCACACTATTACGCCAGCACAAGAGGCTGAAGGCTGTGTTGTTGTATTTTGAAGGACTGACTCTGAGGCATGGTTCCCCTGTTGTGTGACGCCACACCGGGGGTTGTGATTGTCATTGCGCTGGCAGCACTTTCAGTCGGCTCAGGCTTGTTTTCCTCTCTGTCGTTTTACTGAAGGATTGGAATACTTTTCTGCTGCGGTTTAATGATTTGGACTTGTGCGTATCAGAGAATGAAACACTAAAGCATCTCACAAACGACACCACAGCTCTGGAAAGCACAGTGGCCAGCGGCCAGGCCAGGATGTCCACCCAGTCTCCACAGTCCCTGGAGGATCCAGGCCCTGTGAACATCTCAGTTGCAATCACCCTAACCCTGGACCCACTCAAACCCTTTGGCGGGTTCTCTCGCAACGTCACCCATCTGTACTCGACCGTTCTCGGGCATCAGATTGGACTCTCAGGTATGTGAGTGTTAGCCGCTTCCCTCCAGGCTTTCTCAGGTAACAGCTGTTACAACACAGAGCATTAGAGTACGGTTTTACTCATCAGACTTTTTTATTTTTTGTATATGTCTTCCCTTTTGTTGAGTTTGAACTAAACAAAGCCAAGAAGGCACCATTTCTACTACATCTTCACTTATTAAAGTGTTTGGTATGCAGTAGGCTCTCAATAAAACCCCATAAGAGTAGGAGACTGGGAAAAAAATTATAAGGCCTATTTCTGGTCTTAATATTTAAAAACACATTTTAAAATTTTTGAGTTTTTATTTTTTTTAATTTTATTGAAGTATAGTTGATTTACAGTGTTGTGTTAATTTCTGCTGTATAGCAAAGTGACTCAGTTATATATATTCTTCATATTCTTTTCCATTATGGTTTGTCACAGGATATTGAATATGGTTCCCCGTGCAGGACCTTGTTGTTTATCCATCCTGTATATAATAGTTTGCCTCTGCTAATCCCAATTCCCAATCCATCCCTCCCCCACCAGCCCACCCCTCGGCAACCACAAGTCTGTTCTCTATATCTGTGAGTCTGTTAAAAACACCAGTTTTTTATTCTGGCTCATCATTTTGGAGTTTTCAGTACATACTACAGATATTGCTACTAGTCTTAAAATTTTGTGAATGCACTGGGCTAAGTACTAAGAACTAGAAAAAGCCTGGTCTCTTCCCTTTGGAATTTTGGGATATGGAAGAGACAAGCATAACGTGAGTTAATATTCATCAAGCACTTAAAATAGTTCCTGGCACAAAGGAAATGCTATATAAATGCTTGTTAAATAATATTAAAAATAAACACCTATGGAACATTGAGCACTGCCCTTGGACTAGTACTAAACCCATGACAGACTGATTGTAGGTGATTGTAGGTGATTCAGGAGAAGGTTGAGAAAGTAGTAGAAGCTGGAATAATCAGGAAAGGCTTTGTGCCAGAGGCTTGGGCCTTGGAAGAATCATCTTTGGTTTGGTTACCAAGAACCTTTTAAAGTCCTTGAAGGAACTTGGGAGTGCCTGCCAGCCTCCTGTTGGCTGTACCAGGTGAGACCTGTTCCCATGTAAGGAGGTAAGGGCGACATCTGGGTTTTCCACGTAGCAAGTGGACCTTTTTCTTCCGCTGTGGCGTTCGAATACCTTATTCATTTACGCTTCATCACTCACCCGTCTCATGACCTTTCTTAAGTCTGTTCAACCCTCTGATCCTCAGTCTAGTCGTATGTAAAAGGGGAACAGTAACACTTCTTTGGTCATGTTCGTAGGATAGTGGTGCATTTTAAGTGAAGTAGTACATATAAAAGCAGTTTGAAAATGGTAAGAGTGCTGTATGAAAGCTGTAACAATGGTGATGACTCACCCAGCCCCAGCCTTCCCACTCAGGCATGGCCTTGGCCCTTGCGTGGCAACTCCAGGCCTTGGCTGAAAGTGACCCCTCTCCGTTTGCCATTTTGTGGTTCTGCCAGGTGAGCAGGCCTCAGAGTCTGGCTCGGAACTGCTGTTATTCCTGAAACCCCACAAAAGCAGGGGTCCCACTTCAGTGGGCTGATAGGTGATTCCTGGGTGGGTTTGATGTCAGGATTCATTCAGATTCCAGAGAATAATAAATGTATGAATTCTCGCTTTACTTACCAAAAAACCAATTTCTCTTTCCAGGCAGAGAAGCCCACGAGGAGATAAACATTACCTTTACCTTGCCCACAGCCTGGAACTCGGACGACTGTGCCCTTCACGGCCGCTGTGAGCAGGTGGTGTTCACAGCCTGCACGACCCTCACAGCCCACCCTGGCGTGTTCCCCGTCACCGTGTAAGTACTTTCCTGACCCCGGTGGGTGTGCATAAGAAGCTCCATTTACCGTAAGCGTGACTGGGATGCCTGAGCAAGTTCTCAGGACGGCTGCATTGTGTTACTTTGTACAATGGTCATCACTGGGACCTGTCTGTAGGATTGTTTCAGTTTAATTTGGTTTTCTAAAGGTAGAACTTCTGCATAGAAGTATCAGAGAGTTAGTGTTTTGACAAAGTTGTGAAAGCATCTGGTTGCTGTGTGTAAGTTTTAGGTGGCCTTTCCTGTTGGTGGAAGAAGCCACAGGAAAGATGAATAAGAGCTGATCCTGTGACCATAATGACAATTAAGGCTCCTGAAAGATAAAGGTTTTGTTCATCTCCATTATCCAGGAAGAGTTATTTTTTAAATTGATAGTATAAATTGAGCCTTATTTTCTGTGATATAGTTACTGTTTCTGAAACTTTTGCTTCATATTTTTTTTGAGCAGCTCTCAGTGTAACCGCTTTGCCTTTAAGGCTTTTCTTGCCTCTCCTTTCTCTGGAAAGGAGATAATGATCTATAATTACATGAAATATACAAGATGTAGCCTGTTTAAAAGAATCTTAGGGTGAATCCTTTTAAAATAATTATCCTGGGATTTATCTATTTTAGACATTTGGAGGTTTGTAGGACAAGTTAAGCATTATTTGCTGTTGGTTGTAATATCTGATAGAGAACTTTGTATGTAAAACTTCCAGTTGTGACTAAGAGTTTAGATAATTTGAGAAAATGGGCTTAAAAGGAGCGAGTCCTTCTCTGGCCACATCATATGCGAGAGGACATGGGTTGAATTCTGAAGGCAGAAGTCTAACACCCAGACTCCTAAGTGCTGGATGCCTATTTCTTATTCTTTACATGTTTATTAATTTTTTTTAAAAAATCACTGAACTAAAAATATAATGGTATTTATCTCAAGAAAATATGTTTCTTATTTCTCCCTTCTGCACGTGTGGCTCTGCTTGGTGCTATGCCAGCGCCGGTAGCTGAGACACAAGTAAATGTCTCAAGGCCACTGAGCATGTGTCTTGCCCCATCTTCTGCAGACAGCCGCCGCACTGTGCTCCTGACACCTACAGCAACGCCACGCTCTGGTACAAGATCTTCACAACTGCCAGAGACGCCAACACAAAATATGCTCAAGACTACAATCCTTTCTGGTGTTACAAGGGGGCCATTGGAAAAGTCTATCATGCTTTAAATCCCAAGCTTACAGTTATTGTTCCAGATGTAAGTGAGAACAGTCGTGTGTGTGTGTGTGTGTGTGTGTGTGTGTGTGTGTGTGTGTCCAGGAACTGTTAGAGCAGGCCCTGTGTACCTCCTTGGGTTAGCTTAGCCCCTGCCATTCTAGCTGTCCAGCTGGGTTGGGAGACCAGGTGGAGTGCTGGAGACTTGGAAGAACATGCCGCCCATTGGGTTAAGAAAATTGCTTCTGTTCTTTGTTTTCCGCTTTGTTCAACAGCAGTTATTTATTGAGCACTGCTGTGTGCCTAACCTGGGGCTACAGCAGAGGCTGGTTCAGTCTTACTCATCCACGCAGCCGCTCACTGAAGCGTATTTGGTTAGTGTCAGTCTGAGCAATAAATAGTTCAGAATTCAGAAAGGCAGAAGTCAGTAGGAGGAGATGACTCTGGCTAGATATTGATGCCTGTGTAGGATTTTACTTTACAAGGAGGAAATGGGTGGAAGGCACTGTACTCCGGACTCGTGGGTGATTCGCTAGTTTAGTTTGCTGCTCAGACTTGAGCCCACTTTTAACAGACTGCACTGAATTTTTGTAAATCCTCTTTTCTTCTGTCCGTATGTGCCAGGTGGATCTTTCTTTTTGCCTGGTCCTTCTCTTTTCTTATGCCTCGTTTTTATCAAGTTGTGGACAGCGGTGTGCCAGGGGCCTGCGGGAGCGAGCAGTGGGGATCAGGCTGTATGGTGGGCAGGGGCCAGGCTCCAGAAGGCCCTTTGTGCCTCGCTGAGGTGTTTAGACTTTCTCCTCGGACGAGGCCATCACTGCCTGAGTTTGGGCTCCAGGGAATTTGTAGAGCAGTGTGTCAGGAAGACTGGTCTGCCCACCTGATGCGTGTAAATGGGATGGCGCCTGAGGCCTGGAGCTGTGAGAAGGAACAGGAGTGGGGGCCTGGCTGGGATCTCAACAACTGGCCGGGCCTGGTGGCTGATTGCCTGTGGGACATCAAGGAGGAGTGAGTCAAGGCCGGCCTCGGCGTTTCCAGCCAGGGGCTTGTCCACGTGGGGAAAGGCCCAGGAAGGATGCAGCCTCTCAGGGGAGGAGTTAGGAACACAGGCTTGGGCTGTCAGCCATGCAACCTGAGGGCTGTCAGAGCAAGAGGACGTAAAGAGAAGAGCAGGGGTTAAAGACTCTGGGGCCTTGTCAGGGGCGGGGGGATTCGGGCAGAGGACCGCCTTAGGAAGAGAGGGTACGGGTGGTGTCGGGAACACCCTGTCTTCACTTAACAAGCTCCAGCTTTAATAGTTTTAACTCTCAATTCCCATGTGAGAATTGATAGTTGAGGCAAGTCTGGAGGTTGTGCACCCTGATTCCAGGAACCCAGCATTAAAATCTCTCAGTAACTCAGTGCAGATGTTTCTGGTTTATTCTCTTTGTTTAGGATGACCGCTCATTAATAAACTTGCACCTCATGCACACCAGTTACTTCCTCTTCGTGATGGTGATAACGATGTTTTGCTATGCGGTTATCAAAGGCAGACCCAGCAAACTGCGTCAGAGCAATCCTGAATTTTGTCCTGAGAAGGTGAGCAGTGGGTGGGGTCTGACCCAGCATTGCGCCAGAAAGTCCCAGTTAGTCCTTATTCCATTTATTGTGGGTGATTCCTTTCCTCCGGAGAAATTAGTTCCTGTCTTTTTATCAGCAGTCGTCTCCCCTCAGCCTCAATTATGGTGTTGCATCTTCAACCATATACCCAGGCCTCAGCTGGGAAAAAAGTGTTCTCAAATCCCCACTGGCGAGCGGCGGACCCTGAGGGCTGCCTCCCCTCCAGTTCCGCGAGCTTGAGAAGTCACCTCCCAGAATGCTCCTCCGGGTTTCCAGGCACTTAACGCTGTGTCGCAGCACAGTGGTTCTGCAGGATCAGCTGCGTCTTGCAGGAGACTCAGATTTCTGTTCATTCCCTCCATAGAAAATGAGGTCTGTTTTCTTAGGGGTTTAATAGTTCCCCTGACTGATAGGTGTGTGCGGTGTGGCTCCCTGGGTTTGGGATAGGGACCAGAACCTGGTAAGAGTGCCGGTGGGGCCAAGTTATCCAGGCTTTGCTGCGTGACTGGGTTGCCGTCTTGCTCTCTCCTAGGTGGCTTTGGCTGATGCCTAATCCCACAGCTGCTGTTCTCTGAGAGAGACTGAGAGAACCATAATCATTGCCTGCTGAACCCAGCCTGGGCCTGGACACTCTGTGAATACATTATCTTGCAATGTTGGGTTATTCCAGCCAAAGACATTTCAAGTGCCTGTAACTGATTTGTATATATTTATAAACAATCTGTTCAGAAATTGGTCCAATGATGCACGTGCTTCGCACTGGGCGCGGCCAGAACCCTTCAGCCTCACCTGCGGGCTTGGCGGGATGATCCTGAGTAGCGCCGGAGAGGCTTCGTGACCTCGCCGTCGGAGCAGGCCATGCTGTCTTTCCCAGGGTCCCAGAGGCGCTTCACTGCTGGTGGGGTTGAGGTTTGCTTTGGTTCTTGTTTCAGCCCGATCTGTACAGAATGTTCGAAACAGTCTGCACCTTTGATATGATATTGCATTTCCAAAGCCACCCCAGTCCATTTTGTGGATTTTATGTGTCTGTGGCTTAATAATTATAGTAACAACAATAATACCTTTTTCTCCGTTTTGCTTGCAAGGAAACATACCTATCTTTCTAAGTTTTTTTTTTTCCTTTGAAGAAAAAATAGTCACATTTTAATACTACTCTGATTAGGACAGATTTGTGCTTTTATCTTGAGTAAAAAGTTAAATATTTAAAAGTCACCTACATGGTAGAGATCTAAGTTTCATTTTCCACGTGGACAGCGAGGAATTTGGTCTTGTTCAAGTTGAGTTGGCACGGAATGTTCCGCTGTCTTTTTCCTCTCTGTGGTCCCTTCCCTCCATTGTAAAAGTTAAAACAGCTTCCTCGCTCAGAAGTGCTTAAAAATGAGGTGCACATGGCTCTAGAGTGGAAAACAAGCTGTTCTCTTCCGGAATGCAGCTGATGGCATGGAAGGAGAGGGTGGTGAGTCGGTCTGATAGTTATGGTGGGGTTTCTTGTTTTCTTTGAAGAGGGAGTGGGTTTTCTTTCCTGGGTGTTTTTTGGTTTTTTTGCATTTATTTATATGCAGTTAACATTCTCAGAAGGAAATGGCAACTAGTAGTAGATCAGTAACATTAAGAAAACGATGCCTGTGAAATTGGAAGGAAAGCAATTCTGATTTCCCATTTACTGGGAAAACCAAAAGCATTTTTCTTTCCTATAACATTTTGATGATCTAATTCCTTTATCCCTGTTTTCCTTCCAAACCATCTTCATTTTAAAACAGTTGTGCATCATTTCCAGCCCTTTCTTGTTACTTGTATTCTTACCATTTTTCTTTTTCTTAATAGCTTTTTGCCTTAATAACTCATAGTCATTAATGATTTCTGTGTTCTCCCAAGCCATGCTATAGCAGAAGGGCAGTTAAAACCTTGGGGACGACTGTCAGCACTTCTTTCTCTTAACTCCAGGTCTGTATTCTGTTCTAAATTAGAACCAGCCCTGCAGTCTGAAATATATTGGCCTAGAACATTTTATCCCAGGCTTTTTTTTTTTTTTTAATATCCAGGCATTCTTAAATGGAAAACATTTGTGGGCTTTTCCTGAAGGTTGTTATTAAAATAATCATCATAGTAACTTGATATGTTAATATTCCTTCTTTTCCTTTTAGTATGTTTCAAGCGCAATAATCATACTTGTCTATCCAGTTTTTTTATGATATGAGTTGCTTACATGATGCATGGCTAACCGGTTAATTTAGTTTTCTCTTTAGAAACTTTGAGACAAGATTGAGAAAGAGCCATTTGGCTTGGCCTTTAGAAACATCAGTATCACTAAGACCAACAGATTTTAGAGGAAGCTGCTACTGAATTAATAAAATCCCAATGAAGTAGAGTTACAGGAGGAGATTTAGAACTGGCAGAGTAATATAAAAGGAAGACAGGTGAAAAAAGTCAGTTTCACTGGTTTGTTCAGTCCAGCTTGTTGCTAACATTAATGGCCCTTGTTTTAGTCACAGGGACTGGCTGGCATCTGTAGCCAGGGGAGCAGGGACACTGTTAGGCATGAGGAAAGGAAGTGCCAAAAACGCCTGGATGGTATGACTTGTCATGAGGCCAGGTCACTCACTTTAAAAATCCAGCATTCTCCCTCGCAGGTGATTCTCAGAGATCTTCCGGAAACCCAGCGTCAGCCAGGTGTACAAAGGGAGGAGGGGAGCCCATGGGGCCTGGGTCCACTGACCCTCAGCAAGTCCAGAGGACCTGTTGCTATCTGGGCACTAGCAGACAAGGCCTCGTCCTCTGCTGTCTCTTGCTGGGGGGCCTCAGTGTCACAGACAGGGCCTGCCTGCCGTTCAGGGTGACCCCGTGCAGGGACACTGGCTCATCCTCAGGCATCTTGGACCAGAGTCCAATGAAAGGTCAGCAACTTTATTAAAATGGTTGTTTCAGATCATATTGATCTCTTTCCTTTTTCCTTTTGTCCTTTCACTGTATGACTTGAATCAGTTTTGATTCTATCTATCTGTAAGTTTTTCTCGTCATTAGGAACCTGCCACTTCGGTTGCGTTTTCTTTGGCAGTACGTAGGGATTCAGCATCCTAGTTTTTCAACCCTCCTGCAGGCACTGTGGGGTTTCGAGGGCCAGCGGATCCATTTCACTTACCTTGCTGCATGATGGTCAGTAGCTGATCTGTTACGGCATTCACTCCCAGATTAATTTTCTGTGTTTGAAATATGTGCATATGTGCTTTCCAGAATAAAAAATCTGAATTTGCTGTGTCTCCATTTCCTTCTGTCTGATGGGTGTTTTCTAAGGGAAGAGCACGTGCGGTAAGTAATTGGGGGTGTTTTGTAAGCTGTTCTTTCCAAGTGTCACCCGCCGTCAGGATGAGGGGCAGGCAGTGGTGTCCTTCTGGGTCTCACCAGGCACACGGGTCTTCTCCCTGAGAGTACAAGCTCGCAGAGCTGACTCAACTCTTGCCCGGAAGGAGGACGTAATGCGGAGCGGGAGGAGCATTTGCATGGGGACGGGAGTTTAAAGACACCCTTCTTGCTTATACACACGCCCTCCGTGTGCACTCAGCCCGAGTCTCCAGAAGCCGGCTCTGACTTCCCGGTACAGAGCTCCTGCGTGGGCCAGGCCTCTTTTGCCAGGAAATGCATCCTCCGCATTTGTAAAGGGCAGTCAGTCATGTTCACTAATGTGAATTCTTCCCTTTCCCAGTGGGCAGGGGCTCTGTGGCTCTTCCCTCCCTCGCTCTCCAGCAGGGGCCGGGCGGTGGGGGCCAGCCTCTGGGTGCTCTGTGGGACAGGACAGTGCAGAGGACGGGACACCTCAACGGGCTTTTGCTTCTACCTCCTTCGCCTCGTCCTGCCTTCTCTAGTGCGTGGAACGCTGCTCCCTCCTCGGACTCGGAGGTTTGTGTGTGGTGTTTCCGTCACGATGCAGAAGCCCTTGGAGAATAAGAGCTGGCATCTTCCTTCCCTACCATGTGTAAAATCTGACATGGACCCAGCCCCCAAGTCCAACGGGAGATGGTGCTTTGTAAGCACCTCTTGGTCCCGGTGGGCGCGCTGTGCCTGAAGGTCCTCGGACGCGCCCACTGTCCTTGCAGATTTCAAGAGAAGCGGAGTGAACGCACAGACCCGAGGTGCGCTGTGGAGTCCAGTCCAGCTCATTGTGAACCCATTTGCCGTCTCGAACAAACTCTCTCTGACCGTCTGTGAGAGCCCATCTTTTTTTTTTTGTCTCTGAAGACCCCAAACTCCTTATAGCGTGCTAGTTGTTGATGATGGATGAACTAGAGTGGTTTGACCATTGCAGGAACAGATGGCAGGTTGATTGATAGTGCTTTGTCCGGGGGTGAAGGGGGTTAACTTTTGCTTTTGAGGTTATTCACCCTCTTTACTCCAAACTCTTGCTCACTCAATAACGAAATTTTCTGGGGTTCTTCGTATGTGCCATCATCCACCTAGGAGCTAGAGGCACAGCAGCACATAGACAAAATGCCTGCCCTCTGGGTACTTCCTTCTGGTGGGGGAGACAGTCCATACACACAATATTTACATTCTCATGGCAGCCAGTGATGAGATAAAGAGGGTTACTTGGATGAGGAGGATGGCCGTGACACCTCAGCTGCGGTGGTCCCAGCAGCCATCTTGAAAGAGGTGTGCTTTGAAGGCACACAAAGGGGGGAATCCTGGTCTGGAGCCTTCCATGCAGAGGGCAGAGACTACTCCTGGGGCCCTGGCTTATTGCGGGGTGGAGGATGGGAGTCCTACAGGGCTTTGTCTTCCCACCTGAGGACCAGATTCCTCCAGGCTGCTGATGGGGGCGCCACACAGGCGTGGCAGGTCCAAACCCCGGCTCCAACTCCGACGGGCCACGTAACTTTGGCTGAGTGGCTTAACCTCTCTGAGCCTGTTTGCTCATCTGTAAAATAAGGATAACAACAGTACCCACTTGAATGCAGTGAGGATTGTGCAGGTTTTTTTGTTTTGTTTGGGTCATTTTTTGGCCACACCGTGCGGCTTGTGGGATCTTAGTTCCCTGACTGGAGATTGAACCCGGGCCCTCGACAGTGAAAGCACGGAGTCCTAACCACTGGACCGCCAGGGAATTCCCATGAGCAGGTTAACAAAGCGCTTCGAACAGTGCCTGGCACTCTGGAAACATTTATTTTAACAGTGTGTTGTGGAGGGTGTCCAGGAGCGAGGCTAGTAGGTCACCTCTGGTTATCTTCGGTAGATGAGAACTAACAAAGCAAAGAGATCTCCTCTAAGCTCTAGTCTTCCATCAACAGCGGTGTTTCCTTTGCAATGGGTTCCTGTCATTTGCTGAAATATTTGAGAACTGTTGCCTGAAAAGGATGCGTTTATAACTGAAACAAATTTCATGAAATAAAAACCACCTTCACCACACATAACACGCATTGATATTTAAAATTTTTAGTTTCTTCTATTTAATTGAAAAACCGGGCTTAACCACGGAATTGATTGCATGGCCAACTTAAAGGCAGGCAGCCTGCAATTTCAAAAGCACTGTCCTAGTGCCAGCAATAATATTGACCAGGTCATCGACAGATGGTAGCATATGGGGAGGCAAGAGAACACAGTGTTTAGGAGCTTGGGTTTAGGATTAGGAACTGGATTGTCTGGGTTCAAATTCTGTCACTGCCAACTTTTCTCTTGGGGATCCTTGGGCAAGTTTCATTTATACCTCTGCCACCATTTTTTTTCTTCCGTAAAAATAAGGATTAATAATAGCGTTTACTTCCTAGGGTTCTTGGGAGGATTCAGTGAATCAAAATGTGTGGAGCCTATAGAGGATAAATGCTGGTTGTAGTTGTGGAGGCCCAGAGTCAGCCTGTTTACCTAGATCCCCTCCATGAAGGGGATCTGGTGGGGGTGTAGGGGCCAGCACTTGGGGGTCAGTTGGCGGAAACAGGACCAGAGCTGAGCCCACAAGCCCAGTCTGCTGTTCTATTCACACCCTCCCTACTTTGGTCCCTGGAAAAGTTAAAGGTTAATGGTGCAATTCCACCAGTGATCTGATCCATTGTACAGATTGAACTATGTGAAAGATGACATTTCTCATGACCTGTCTGATGGAAGATGTAGAGACTAGGACGTAGCCCATCTGCAGTCGTGAGCACCCATTGATAAAGTGGGTACCTTGGGATGAGGCAGGGGAGTGATGTCGGAGGATGCAGGGATCAGTCTGCTGGTTACGTACTGAGTTCTGGTCCTGCAAGCTCAGCCCCAAAGCTGCATGACACTGAGCCTTCCCTCCCCAGCAGAGCGAGGTCTGCTTTGAATGGAGAGCTTCACTTACAGAAGGCTGATTCACCCACTGGGGCTGTAGCTGGTAGGGTAGAGTCTGGATCCCAGCTGGATCCCAAGCTGTGTCCAAGGCTGAAAGGTTCAGTCATGCCTGGATATTTCTGGCAAAGTGTCGGGCAACTATAAAACAGGATAAAATTGTCTAAACCAGCCATTTCAGGGCGCTGGAAGTTGACCAAAGGCAAGTAAATAAAAAAAATTGAGAAGCATCTATTTATGGAAAAACTGCTGAACTTCAGGAAAGAACACTGAGTATTTTGCCTGGAGCTGCTTCCATTCCCCCCCTCATCCCCAGCTTGTAGTGCTACCAGGGTGAAGGTGTCTCTAAAAACTAGCAGCTTCATTGTTGGGCTTGATCTGGAGGGAAAGGTGAAAGACCCGTGTGCAATGGCATTGTCTGTAAAAATAGCAAACTCAATAGGAAATGAACGGGGAAAGCCCACAACTTTGTTAGCCTGAGGCTGCAGTCCCACTTGGGGCAGGTGGCAGACCAGTGGACTCTATAGAAATTTACCAAGGAACTCCTGGAAAAGAGAGAACCAGAGAGGTTCCACACATCCCTGGCTGAATGGGAGGCTGTGTGCACACACACGGGAGACCCAAGAAAGCTCAAGCTCTGGTGGAAAGTAGAAGCTGGGATAGTCTTGAAAACAGACTGAATTTTGAATAGGCTTCCCCACTCGCCCCCAGACCTATGAGCAAAGGGTGAAAGCCTTACTGGCTCGAGTGTTTGATCAGAACCTCAAACCAGTCATTGCTGGTCTCCTGTGCTATACAGATCCCAGGGGCAATCTCTCGGGAGTTTTTATTTTACAAAAAATAAAAATATAAATTAAACTGAGCACAGACATCATGGGCTACATACCATGGAGAAGATAGTTTCCACAGATTGAGTATAGGCGATTTACTAAAAGCAAAACAATAACATCAGCCTCGGGGGAAAATCAGAATCCACAGTTGCTACAATGTATTATCTAAAATGTCCACTTTTGGGGACTTCCCTGGTGGTGCAGTGGTGAAGACTCGCGCTCCCAAAGCAGGGGGTCCGGGTTCGATCCCTGGTTAGGGAACTAGATCCCACATGCATGCCGCAACTAAGAGTTTGCATGCTACAACTAAGGAGCCCGCTTGCTGCAACTAAGACCCAGTGCAACCAAATAAATAAATAAATATTTAAAAAATAAACAAAACGTCCACTTTTCATCAACAAAAAAGGAAAGTAAAATTAAAGATACAGTACCATTTACAACCACTTAAAAATGCTTAGGTATGACTCTAGCAAAAGCATATATAGACCATATATGCTGAAAACTATAATACACTGATAAAAGAAATCAAAGAAGACCTAAATAAATGGAGGGACATATCATGTTCATGACTGGAAGACTCAACATAGTAAAGATGTCACTGCTTGCCAACTTAAAGGTATAATACAATTCCTATCAAAATCTTAGCAATGGTTTTTTTTGTAGACATAGAAAAGATTATTCTATTTAATTTATAAATTTAATTTATAATTAATTTTTATAATTTTATAATTATATAAATTTATAATTTTTAAAATTTTATAATTTTTAATTTATAAATTAAAATTCATAAGGAAAGCCATAGGCCCTAGATATCTAAGGTAATCTTGGAAAAGAATAAAGAGTGAAATCACTCTACCCAAATAAGCCTTACTATATAGCTACAGTAATGAAGACAATAGAGTATTGGTAGAAGGACAGATGCATAGGTCAATGAAATAGAAGAGCCCAAAAATAGACCCACACAAGTATGCTGCTGGATTTTTAAAATATAAATCTATAATTATATTAAGACAAAAACTGACAGTGTTGGTACAAAGTTTACATTTAAAAGTTTTCACAGAAACCTAACACGTGCCTTTTACAATGGAGTTCTAGATGCAGGTCTAGATGATGTCAAGAACTGATGGATCTCATGAGTCATGACAGCATTTTGGGTTTTAGTTAATGCTTAGGATTTAAAAAAATTGTTTTGTTTTAAAGTGAACCACTGCCCCAGTGTGAAAATTTAATCTTCTCCTGAGACCAGGGCTTTTGAAATCATTCAGCTCTTGAAGTGCTTCAGTGAACTTGTGCTGTCAGTGACTGAACCCTGCCACCAATGGTTTCAAAGTTCAAAAAACAGAGGCTCCAGGAGTTTTCCACCCTAAGAGCACCAGCCCTTGTCTTTCCCTAGTCTCCCACCTCCTATACCACCCTCTGCCCTTCCCCAAATACTTCAGCCAGTGGCTTGGATGGAGAAGCTGATATTTATAACTTCATGACTGGAGAAAAAGGGTCTTCTTGTCAATTTCAAGAATCAGCACCTCTAGGACAGAATGACCTGCCTGTGTATACACTCCAATAAGACTTTTCTTCCTCAGCCAGTTTCCATCCCCCAAAATGGCAGCTTTGGTAACTTCGTAACTGGCTTAGTCCTTTGTTGGGAACAGCATTATGCTGAGGCAGGGAACACCTTGGCTTCTAAGTTTCAGGCATTCACAGCTTATAAATGGTCTCTCACAGTCCTCATTTAGGTTGCCAATGACATTTTTGAAAGGATAAAATATTCTGGACACAGAACCAAATCATCATTAGTTGTTCTTTCCTTTGTTTCACCATTTACCCAATCAGGCCCTAGATTTTAACAAAAATGATCCTAATCCATCTCCCTTCTTTCTCCCCCCATCCCTCCCACCCCAAATAATACACCAGAAATAGCCAAAAACTACACACATGCTATGCTGTAAAAATGCAGAGTTAACACTATTGGGAAGAAGGCTGTGGGTTGTGGAGATGCTCTCTGAAGATCTACAGTATCTTTTGCTCTCCCACATCCCAGCCTGCAAGTTTTGTCCTATGTAGAAGGCCCTTTGCCTTTCTCAGTAAAGTTCAGAATGGGATGCCTTGAAACACTGACCCTCCTTCCCCTCCACTGGGATGGGTGTGCAAACTATACAGCATGGAGCGGCTTTAAAGCACTTGGGCTGCTGTAGGGCACAGAAGCTATACTGGCTCTTCAAAGGACATCTTCTCAAGCCACCTCTATGGTGTCAAGACAAGTAGAACTCCTTTCCCCACTCGAAACCCACGGTCAGACGTGGCAAGGGCTGGTACTCAGGGGAGTTAATTCTTGTCATCTTTTTTGTCATCATCCTCCAAGAGGTAGGAATGCCACGTCAGCCTTTCCTCATAGGAGGATATGACAACCTGTGGGCACTTGACATTGGCTTCCTTGGCAGGGCCCAGGTCAGCCTCATCAGTTTTTCCATTTCATCAGGAATATGAGTTCTCCACTGGAGTCTATAGCTCCAATAATCCACTCCAGTTCCAAACCCTGGGCAAAGCCTCATGGCTTTTCTGACTCTTCTTTCTTCTTTGGTTTGCTCTCCTCCCCCTTATCTTCCGAATCAGAATCAGCTTTGCGCTTGCCCCCTTCTGATTTGTCTGTCTCGTGTGCTGTTTCCTGTGACTGCAGGAACTCGGCAATGAGGTCGGGGAGATCCAGGTTTTCTTCTGGCTCCCACGTGTCGTCCTCATCTGAGAACCCCTTCCACTTCAGGAGGTACTCCACTTGGCCCTTTACCACTCGATGGTCGAGAACTTTTCCTACCACATATTCTTCTTCTAGCACCTCCTCCACTTGCTTCTTGTTTTGTTTTCTCCCCATAGTGCCCGCCAGGTTTCTGGTATAAAGTGTGACTCTGCTCAGAGCAGCGCCCACGAGCCTGAGAAGAACCAGTGCCGCGCTACTGGCGCTTTTTTTTTTTTTTTTGAGGAAAATAATTATTTAATAAGTAAACATGAAAACAATTCTTAAAAAGTCATGGCACAGACACATGGTAAGTCATTTATAGCCATTTAGATAAGGTTCTTATTAGGAGTTTTAATAAGCTAGGAAAATGCTTACAATTTATTTATTTTTTTTGAATTTCTGAATTTATTATATTTTATTTAATTTTTATACAGCAGGTTCTTTCTTTTTTTTTTCAGTAAAATATTGCAATTTATATCATTCCTGTCCATTTCTTTATTTTTTTGAATTTTATTTTATATATATTTTTACACAGCAAGTTCTTAGTAGTTATCCATTTTATAAATATTAGTGTATATATGTCAATCCCAACCTCCCAATTCATCACAGCACCACCACCTCCCTCCACCGCTTTCCCCCCTTGGTGTCCATACGTTTGTTCTCTGCATCTGTGTCTCTATTTCTGCCCTGCAAACAGGTTCATCTGTACCATTTTTCTAGGTTCCACATATACGCATTAATATACGATATTTGTTTTTCTCTTTCTAACTTACTTCACTCTGTATGACAGTCTCTAGGTCCATCCACATCTCTACAAATGACCCAATTTTGTCCCTTTTTATGGCTGAGTAATATTCCATTGTATATATGTACCACATCTTCTTTATCCATTCATCTGTCGATGGGCATTTAGGTTGCTTCCATGACCTGGCTATTGCAAATAGTGCTGCAATGAACATTGGGGTGCATGTGTCTTTTTGAATGATGGCTTTCTCTGGGTATAGGCCCAGTAGTGGAATTGCTGGGTCATATGGTAATTCTATGTTTACTTTTTCAAGGAACCTCCATACTGTTCTCCATAGTGGCTGTATCAATTTACACTCCCACCAACAGTGCAGGAAGGTACCCTTTTCTCCACACCTTCCCCAGCATTTATTGTTTCTAGATTTTTGGATGATGGCCATTCTGACTGGTGTGAGGTGATACCTCATTGTGGTTTTGATTTGCATTTCTCTAATGATCAGTGATGTTGAGCAGCTTTTCATGTGTTTGTTGGCCATCTGTATGTCTCCTTTGGAGAAATGTCTATTGAGGTCTTCTGCCCATTTTTGGATTGGGTTGTTTGTTTTTTTAATATTGAGCTGCATGAGCTGTTATATATTTTGGAGATTAATCCTTTGTCCATTGATTTGTTTGCAAATATTTTCTCCCATTCTGAGGGTTGTTCTTCTCATCTTGTTTGTAGTTTCCTTTGCTTTGCAAAAGCTTTTCAGTTTCATTAGGTCCCATTTGTTTATTTTTGTTTTTATTTCCATTACTCTAGGAGGTGGATCAAAAAAGATCTTGCTGTGATTTATGTCAAAGAGTGTTCTTCCTATGTTGTCCTCTAAGAGTTTTATAGTGTCCGGTCTTACATTTAGGTCTCTACTCCATTTTGAGTTTATTTTTGTGTATGGTGTTAGGGAATGTTTCATTTCATTCTTTTACATGTAGCTGTCCAGTTTTCCCAGAACTACTTATTGAAGAGACTGTCTTTTCTCCATTGTATATCCTTGCCTCCTTTGTCATAGATTAGTTGACCATAGGTGCCTGGGTTTATCTCTGGGCTTTCTATCCTGTTCCACTGATGTATATTTCTGTTTTTGTGCCAGTACCATATTGTCTTGATTACTGTAGCTTTATAGTATAGTCTGAAGTCAGGGAGTCTGACTCCTCCAGCTCCGTTTTTTTCCCTCAAGACTGCTTTGGCTATTTGGGGTCTTTTGTGTCTCCATACAAATTTTCAGATTTTTTGTTCTAGTTCCGAAAAAAATGCCATTGGTAATTTGATAGGGATTGCATTGAATCTGTAGATTGCTTTAGGTAGTATAGTCATTTTCACAATATTGATTCTTCCAATCCAAGAACATGGTATATCTCTCCATCTGTTTGTGTCACCTTTGATTTCTTTCATCAGTGTCTTATAGTTTTCTTAGTACAGGTCTTTTGTCTCCCTAGGTAGGTTTATTCCTAGGTATTTTATTCTTTTTGTTGCAATGGTGAATGAGATTGTTTCCTTAATTTCTCTCTCCAATCATTGTTGTTAGTGTATAGGAATGCAAGAGATTTCTGTGCATTAATTTTGTATCATGCAACTTTACCAAATTCATGGATTAGCTCTAGTAGTTTTCTGGTGGCATCTTTAGGATTCTCTATGTATAGTATCATGTCATCTGCACACAGTGACAGTTTTACTTCTTCTTTTCCAATTTGTATTCCTTTTATTTCTTTTTCTTCTCTGATTGCTGTGGCTAGGACTTCCAAAACTATGTTGAATAATAGTGGTGAGAGTGGACATCCTTGTTTTGTTCCTGATCATAGAGGAAATGCTTTCAGTTTTTCACCATTGAGAATGATGTTTGCTGTGGGTTTGTCATATATGGCCTTTATTATGTTGAGGTAGCCTCCCTCTATGCCCACTTTCTGGAGAGTTTTTATCATAAATGGGTGTTGAATTTTGTCAAAAGCTTTTTCTGCATCTATTGAGATGATCATATGGTTTTTATTCTTCAGTTTGTTAATATGGTGTATCACATTGATTGATGTGTGTATATTGAAGAATCCTTGCATCCCTGGGATGAATCCCACTTGATCATGGTGTATGATCCTTTTAATATGTTGTTGGATTCTGTTTGCTAGTATTTTGTTGAGGATTTTTGCATCTATATTCATCAGTAATATTGGTGAGTAATTTTTTTTTGTAGTATCTTTGTCTGGTTTTCTTATCAGGGTGATGGTGGCCTCATAGAATGAGTTTGGGAGTGTTCCTTCCTCTGCAATTTTTTGGAAGAGTTTGAGAAGGATGGGTGTTAGCTCTTCTCTAAATGTTTGATAGAATTCACCTGTGAAGCCTTCTGGTCCTGAACTTTTGTTTGTTGGAAGATTTTTAATCACAGTTTCAATTTCATTACTTGTGATTGGTCTGTTCATATTTTCTATTTCTTCCTGGTTCAGTCTTGGAAGGTTATACCTTTCTAAGAATTTGTCTATTTCTTCCAGGTTGTCCATTTTGCTGGCATAGAGTTGCTTGTAGTAGTCTCTTAGGATGCTTTGTATTTCTGTGGTGTCTGTTGTAACTTCTCCTTTTCATTTCTAATTTTATTGATTTGAGTCCTCTCCCTCTTTTTCTTGATGAGTCTGGCTAATGGTTTATCAATTTTGTTTATCTTCTCAAAGAACCAGCTTTCAGTTTTATTGATCTTTGCTATTGTTTTCTTTGTTTCTATTTCATTTATTTCTGCTCTGATCTTTATGATTTCTTTCCTTCTGCTCACTTTGGGTTTTGTTTGTTCTTCTTTCTCTAGTTCCTTTAGGTGTAAGGTTAGACTGTTTATTTGAGATTTTTCTTATTTCTTGAGGTATGCTTGTATAGCTATAAATTTCCCTCTTAGAACTGCTTTTGCTGCATCCCATAGGTGTTGGATCGTCGTGTTTTCATTATCATTTTTCTCTAGGTATTTTTTGATTTCCTCTTTGATTTCTTCAGTGATCTCTTGGTTATTTAGTAACGTATTGTTTAGCCTCCATGTGTTTGTGTTTTTTAAGTTTTTTTCCCCGTAATTGATTTCTAATCTCATAGTGTTGTGTTCAGAAAAGATGCTTGATATGATTTCAATCTTCTTAAATTTACTGAAGCTTGATTTGTGACCCAAGATGTGATCTACCCTGGAGAATGTTCCGTGCGCACTTGAGAAGAAAGTGTAATCTGCTGTTTTTGGATGGAATGTCCTATAAATACCAATTAAATCTATCCGGTCTATTGTGTCATTTAAAGCTTGTGTTTTCTTATTAATTTTCTGTTTGGATGATCTGTCCATTGGTGTAAGTGAGGTGTTAAATTCCCCCACTATTATTGTGTTACTGTTGATTTCCTCTTTTATAGTTGTCAGCATTTGCCTTATGGATTGAGGTGCTCCTATGTTGGGTGCATATATATTTATAATTGTTATATCTTCTTCTTGGACTGATCCCTTGATCATTATGTAGTGTCCTTCCTTATCTCTTGTAACATTCTTTATTTTAAAGTCTATTTTATCTGATATGAGTACTGCTACTCCATCTTTCTTTTGATTTCCATGTGCATGGAATATCTTTTTCCAACCCTTCACCTTCAGTCTGTATGTGTCCCTAGGTCTAAAGTGGGTCTCTTATAGACAGCATATATATGGGTCTTGTTTTTGTATCCATTCAGCAAGCCTGTTTCTTTTGGTTGGAGCATTTAATCCTTTCACGTTTAAGGTAATTATCGATATATATGTTCCTATTACCATTTTCTTAATTGTTTTGGTTGTGTTTTTGTAGGTCCTTTTCTTCTCTTGTGCTTCGACTTAGAGAAGTTCCTTTAGCGTTTGTTGTAGAGCTGGTTTGGTGGTGCTGAATTCTGTTAGCTTTTGCTTGTCTGCAAAGCTTTTGATTTCTCCATCTCATCTGAATGAGATCCTTGCCAGGTAGAGTAATCTTGGTTGTAGGTTCTTCCCTTTCATCACTTTAAATATGTCATGCCACTCCCTTCTGGCTTGTTGAGTTTCTGCTGAGAAATCAACTGTTAGCCTTATGGGAGTTCCCTTGTATGTTATTTGTCATTTTTCCCTTGCTGCTTTCAATAGTTTTTCTTTGTCTTTAATTTTTGCCAATTTGATTACTATGTGTCTTGGCGTGTTTCTCTTTGGGTTTATCCTGTATGGGACTCTCTGCGCTTCCTGGACTTGGGTGGCTATTTCCTTTCCCGTGTTAGGAAAGTTTTCAACTATAATCTCTTCAAATGTTTTCTTGTGTCCTTTCTCTCTCTCTTCTCCTTCTGGGACCCCTATAATGTGAATGTTGTTGCGTTTAATGTTGTCCCAGAGATCTCTTAGGCCCTCTTCATTTCTTTTCTGTCTTTTTTCTTTATTCTGTTCCATGGCAGTGAATTCCACCATTCTGTCTTCCAGGTCACTTATCCGTTCTTCTGCCTCAGTTATGCTGCTATTGATTCCTTCTAGTGTAGTTTTCATTTCAGTTATTGTATTGTTCATCTCTGTTTATTTGTTCTTTAATTCTTCTATGTCTTTGTTAAACATTTCTTGCATCTTCTCAATCTTTGCCTCCATTCTTTTTCCAAGGTCCTGGATCGTCTTCACTATCATTATTCTGAATTCTTTTTCTGGAAGGTTTCCTATCTCCACTTCATTTAGTTGTTTTTCTGCGGTTTTATCTTGTTCCTTCATGTGGTACAAAGTCCTCTGCCTTTTCATTTTGTCTGTCTTTCTGTGAATGTAGTTTTCCTTCCACAGGCTGCAGAATTGTAGTTCTTCTTGCTTCTGCTTCTGCCCTCTGGTGGATGAGGCTATCTTAGAGGCTTGTGCAAGCTGCCTGATGGGAGGGACTGGTGGTGGGTAGAGCTGGGTGTTGCTCTGTTGGGCAGAGCTCAGTAAAGCTTTAATCCACTTGTCTGCTGATGGGTGGGGCTGGGTTCCCTCCCTGTTGGTTGTTTGGCCTGAGGCGATCCAGCACTGGAGCCTACCCAGCTCTTTGGTGGGGCTAATGACAGACTCTGGGATGGCTCACACCAAGGAGTACTTCCCAGAACTTCTGCTGCCAGTGTCCTTGTCCCCATGGTGAGCCACAGCCACCCCCTGCCTCTGCAGGAGACCCTCCAACACTAGCAGGTAGGTCTGGTTCAGTCTCCCCTGGGGTCGCTGCTCCTTCCCCTGGGTCCCGACACACACACTTCTTTGTGTGTGCCTTCCAAGAGTGGAGTCTCTGTTTCCCCCAGTCCTGTCAAAGTCCTGCAATCAAATCCCGCTAGTCTTCAACCTCTGAGTCTCTAGGAATTCCTCCTCCCGTTGCTGGACCCCCAGGTTGGGAAGCCTGACGTTGGGCTCTGAACCTTCACACCAGTGGGTGGACTTCTGTGGTATAAGTGTTCTCCAGTTTGTGAGTCACCCACCCAGCCATTATGGGATCTGATTTTATTGTGATTGCGCCCCTCCTAAGCATCTCATTGCTTCTCCTTTGTCTTTGGATGTGGGGTATCTTTTTTGGTGAGTTCCAGTGTCTTCCTGTCGATGATTGTTCAGCAGTTAGTTGTGATTCTGGTGCTCTCACAAGAGGGAGTGAGCACACGTCCTTTTACTCTGCCATCTTGAACCAACCCCTACTGGCACTTCTTGTTGGGCTGGTTTGGGGAGTCTGCCCATTGGAATTTTGACACAGGTGTAAAAGCAATTCAGTGAAGGAAGAACAGTCCTTTCAATAAATGGTGCTGAAGCAACTGGACATTCATAGAAAAAAAAATTGTACTTTGACCTAAGTCCCATACGTTATGCAAAAATTCACTCAAAATGGATCAGGTAAAACATAAAACTATAAAACATTAGAAGAAAACATAGGAGAAGGCTTTCCTGGTGGCACAGTGGTTAAGAATATGCCTGACAATGCAGGAGACACGGGTTCGAGCCCTGGTCCAGGATGATCCCACATGCCGTGGAACAACTAAGCCCATGCACCACAACTACTGAGCCTGTGCTCTAGAGCCCACGAGCCACAACTACTGAAGCCCGCACACCTAGAGCCCGTGACCTGCAACAAGAGAAGCCACCACAGTGAGAAGCCTGTGTACTGCAATGATGAGTAGCCCCCACTCGCTGCAACTAGAGAAAGCCCGTACACAACAATGAAGACCCAATGCAGCCATAAATAAATAAATAAATAAATAAATAAATAAATAAATAAATATTTTAAAACATAGGAGAGTATCTTTAGGGTCACCAGAAGCACAATCCATAAAAGGAAAAATTGACAAATTGGACCTCATCAAAATGTAAAATTCTTGCTCTGTGAAAGACAGTTGAGAGGAAGAAAAGAGATGGCTACAGAGTTGGAGAAAATATTTGCAAACCATATATCCAACAAAGGACTACTTCGTAGAATATATAAAGAACACTCAAAACTGAAAACAAACAAAGAAACAAAAAAAACCCACCCAATAATCCAATTAGAAAATGAGCAAAACACATGAACAGACATTTCACTGAAGAGGATTTACAGATTTCACATAAGCACATAGAAAGATGTTCAACATCTTTAGCCATTAGGGAAATGAAAATTAAAACCACCATGATATATCACTACACACCTATCAGAATTGCTAAAATATAAAAAAGAGTGACAACATCAAATTCTAGTGAGAACACAGAGAAACTGAGTTATACATTGCTGGTGGGAACGTAAAATGGTACACTTACTCTGGAAAACAGTGTGGAATTTCTTATAAAACTAAACATACAACTACCATACAACCCAGAAATTGTACTTCTGGGCATTTATCCCAGAGCAATGGAAATGTATGTTCACACAAACACTTGTACATGAACGTTCATAGCAGCTTTATTCATAATAACCAAAATCTGGAAATGACCCCACATGTTCTTCAACGGGTGAATGGTTAAACAAATTGTATGTCTTAGTCTGTTTGGGATGCTATAACAAATTACCACAGATTAGGTGTCTTAAAAACAACAGAAATTTATTTCTCACAATTCAAGAGTGGGAAGTCCAAGATCCAGACTCCAGCAGATTTGATGTCTGATGAGAACATGCTTCCTACTCTGGAGTTTCTTTTATAAGGGCATTAATCCCATTCCTGAGTGTTCAGCCTTCATGACCAAAGGTCCCACCTCTAGATACCATCACACTGGAGATTATGTTTCAACATATGAATTTTGGGGCAACACAAAAATTCAGTCTATGGCATGTGGTACATTCATACCATGAGACAGAACTCAGTAAAAAGAGGAATGAACTCTTAAAAACATTTTTTTTAAACTGAGGAATAATTGATTCACAATGTTGTGTTAGTTTCTGGTGTACAGCAAAGTGATTCAGTTATATATAGATATAGAAGCAAAAGCTTCAAAGCAGCTATTATAAATATGCTCAGAGAATTAAAGGAAATTATGACAAAGAATTAAAGCAAAATATAATTACAACTAAAGAGCAGGGAATCTCAACAAAAACAAAAAGATATAGCGAAGAACCAAGTGGAAATTCTAGAGTTGAAAAGTGCAATAGCTTTAATGAAATATTTATTAGATGATCTTACAAATAGGCTTGAGATGGTAGAAGAAAGAATCAGTGAACTTGAACATAGATCATAAAAATTACCCAATCCTGAAGTTTTGAGAGAAAAAAATGATTGAAGAAAAATGAACAGAGCCTCAGGACCTGTGGGCAACATTAAGCGTACCAACATAGGGAAATGGTAGTCACAGAAAAAGAGGAGCTAAAAAAAGAGATAGAAAAAAACATTTGAAGAGGGCTTCCCTGGTGGTGCAGTGGTTAAGAATCCTCCTGCCAAAAGACCTGTACTAAGAAAACTATAAGACACTGATGAAAGAAATCAAAGATGACACAAACAGATGGAGAGATATACCATGTTCTTGGATTGGAAGAATCAATATTGTGAAAATGACTATACTACCCAAAGCAATCTACAGATTCAATGCAATCCCTATCAAATTACCAATAGCATTTTTTACAGAACTAGAACAAAAAATCTGAAAATTTGTATGGAGACACAAAAGATCCCGAATAGCCAAAGCAATCTTGAGGGAAAAAAATGGAGCTGGAGGAGTCAGACTCCCTGACTTCAGACTATACTACAAAGCTACAGTAATCAAGACATTATGGTACTGGCACAAAAACAGAAATATACATCAGTGGAACAGGATAGAAAGCCCAGAGATAAACCCATGCACCTATGGTCAACTAATCTATGACAAAGGAGGCAAGGATATACAATGGAGAAAAGACAGTCTCTTCAATAAGTGGTGCTGGGAAAACTGGACAGCTACATGTAAAAGAATGAAATGAGAACATTCCTTAACACCATACACAAAAATAAACTCAAAATGGAGTAGAGACCTAAATGTAAGACCGGACACTATAAAACTCTTAGAGGGCAACATAGGAAGAACACTCTTTGACATAAATCACAGCAAGATCTTTTTTGATCCACCTCCTAGAGTAATGGAAATAAAAACAAAAATAAACAAATGGGACCTAATGAAACTGAAAAGCTTTTGCACAGCAAAGGAAACTACAAACAAGATGAGAAGACAATGCTCAGAATGAGAGAAAATATTTGCAAACGAATCAATGGACAAAGGATTAATCTCCAAAATATATAACAGCTCATGCAGCTCAATATTAAAAAAACAAACAACCCAATCCAAAAATGGGCAGAAGACCTCAATAGACATTTCTCCAAAGGAGACATACAGATGGCCAACAAACACATGAAAAGCTGCTCAACATCACTGATCATTAGAGAAATGCAAATCAAAACCACAATGAGGTATCACCTCACACCAGTCAGAATGGCCATCATCCAAAAATCTAGAAACAATAAATGCTGGGGGGCTTCCCCGGTGGCGCAGTGATTGAGAATCTGCCTGCTAATGCAGGGGACACGGGTTCGAGCCCTGGTCTGGGAGGATCCCACATGCTGCGGAGCAACTGGGTCCATGAGCCACAACTGCTGAGCCTGTGCATCTGGAGCCTGTGCCCTGCAACGGGAGGGGCCGCGATAGTGAGAGGCCCCCGCACCGCGATGAAGGGTGGCCCCCGCTTGCCGCAACTAGAGAAAGCAGTCACATGAAATGAAGACCCAACACAGCTAAAAATAAATAAATAAATAAATAAAGTAGCTATTAATTTAAAAACAAACAAACAAATGCTGGAGAAGGTGTGGAGAAAAGGGAACCCTCCTGCACTGCTGGTGGGAATGTAAATTGATACACCCACTATGGAGAACAGTATGGAGGTTCCTTGAAAAAGTAAACATAGAATTACCATATGACCCAGCAATTCCACTACTGGGCCTATACCCAGAGAAAGCCATCATTCAAAAAGACACATGCACCCCAATGTTCACTGCAGCACTATTTGCAATAGCCAGGTCATGGAAGCAACCTAAATGCCCATCGACAGATGAATGGATAAAGAAGATGTGGTACATATATACAATGGAATATTACTCAGCCATAAAAAGGAATAAAATTGGGTCATTTGTAGAGACATGGATGGACCTAGACTGTCATACAGAGTGAAGTAAGTCAGAAAGAGAAAAACAAATATCGTATATTAATGCATATATGTGGAACCTGGAAAAATGGTACAGATGAACCAGTTTGCAAGCAGAAATAGAGACACAGATGTAGAGAACAAATGTATGGACACCAAGGGGGGAAAGCCGGGGGTGGTGGTGGTGGTGGGATGAATTGGGAGATTGGGATTGACATATATACACTAATACGTATAAAATAGATAACTCATAAGAACCTGCTGTATAAAAAATTAAATGAAATGTAAAAATGTAAAAATAATTAAAAATAAAAATAAAATTCAAAACAAAACAAATAAACAAACAAAAAGAATCCACCTGCCAATGCAGGTGACACAGGTTTGAGCCCTGGTCCGGGAGGATCCCACATGCCGCGGAGCAACTAAGCCTGTGCGCCACAATGACTGAGCCTGAGCTCTAGAGCCTGCGAGCCACAACTACTGAGCCCACACGCCACAACTACTGAAGCCCACACGCCTAGAGCCTGTGCTCCACAACAAGAGAAGCCACCACAATGAGAAGCCCATGCACTGCAAGGAAGAGTAGCCCTCGCTTGCTGCAACTAGAGAAAGCCCGTGTGCCGCAATGAACATGCCAAGCAGCCAAAAAAAAAAAAAAAAAGTTGAAGAAATCATGGCCTAAAATTTTCAAATTTGGTAAAGATCACTAAATCTACAGATCCAAAAATATCAATGAATCCCAAGTTAAATAAATTCAAAGGGAACCCTACCTAAATACACCGTGAAATACAAAGAAAAAATCTCAAAACAGCAAGAGAAAAATGACTCAGGGAAACAATGCAATTAAAAACTGACTTCTCAGAAGCAATGGTAGAAGACAGTGGAGTGGCATATTCAAAGTGCTAAAAGAAAAACTGCCAACCAAGAATTCTATATGCAGAAAGATTATCCTTCAAAAATGAATTTGGGGGGAGATTAAGATGGTGGAGTAGGAGGATGCAAGCTCACCTACCCGCTTAAACACATCAAAAATACACATACAGATGGAGTAATTCTCACTGAAAACAAACTGGAAACTGGCAGAAAGACTCTTATAAAACCAAGGCTGCAAGAAAGATCCACAGAGAATCAGGCAGGAAGGAAAGAAAAGTGATCAGGTTGGGATCTGCATCCCTGGGAGCAGACACAGAAGAGGAGGAGGATTACATGGGCTTGGAGATATCCCCTGGTGAGTGAGCAGTTTGAAACACATATTTGGCATCCTGGGCTTGGGGTCCGACACTGGGAGAATGAGTCCCCATAACTGGTTTGAAACCAGTGGGACTGACAGCAGGGCTGTAAGAAACCTAGACTCTGCTCCTGAAGGGTACACACATAATTGCTAATTCCCAAAACAAGGTAGAGGAAGCAGATTAAAACTGTCTGGAACTCTGACCAGTTTCTCTCAACTGCCCCAATGTGTCCCAGCCTGAGCTGAGTGCCCACTCCAGCCCCTCTTACTCCATGGCACAGCTCCACACTAGGGCAAAGACTGCCACAGCTGAGGGGAATGCATAGTCGTAGGGGACAAAGCCAGATCAGACCCAACACAGCATCTAAACAGGCGAGAGCAGCCATTGTTGGCACTTGCAGAGGCAGCAGATAGGGAATGAGCAGGAACGCTGACTGGTGCAGGGACTGCCCCAGCCCATGCCCTAACCCATGCTGAGCACCCATTCCAGCTCCTCTTGCCCAACACTGCTCCCCTTTTGGGAAAATGTGCCAATGCTGGGAGGGGGGAGAGCACACACTGAGAGGGAACAGAGCCATCTTGGACCTGACCCTCAGGGCTTCTGCTCCAGCAACTTGGGAATTGACCCTGCACCCAATAGAGTGGTGCTGGTCCCTAAGCAGAGGAGAAGACCCAGCTCACACCAGGCTCTAGCCATAGCCCCTCCATCTCCAGCTCCACATCCTATCAAGGTGATAGCTGCCAGCACACCTTGGAGGATGTAAGTTGTGTTCATGTCAGATACAGCTCTCCCAGAAAAGGCACTGGGCACACACAAACTGTACAGCGATGCTCTCACACAAGGACACCCCTTCCAGACCAGGATAGGTAACTGTTTCACCTAATTTCATGGATACAGAGACATTTAATCAAAACAAGAAGACAGGGGCTTCCCTGGTGGTGCAGTGGTTAAGAATCCACCTGCCAATGCAGGAGACACGGGTTCAAGCTCTGGTCTGGGAAGATCCCACATGCCGTGGAGCAACTGAGCCTGTGCGTCACAGCTACTAAAGCCTGCGCTCTAGAGCCCGTGAACCACAACTACTGAAGCCCATGCACCTAGAGCCCATGCTCCGCAACAAGAGAGGCCACCGCAATGAGAAGCCTGAACACCACGATGTGGAGTAGCCCCTGATCCCCACAGCTGGAGAAAAGCTCAGGAAGCAACGAAGACCCAACGCAGCCAAAAATAAATAAATAAAATAGATAAATTTATTTAAAAAAAAAACAAGAAGACAGAGGAATTTGTTTCAAATGAAAGAACAAGTAAAAACAACTACTGAAACAGAAATAAATAATTTACCAGAAAAAGAGTTCAAAGCATTAGTAATAAGAATGCTAATTGATGTAGGGAAAAGAATAGATGAACACAGTGATAATTTTAATAAGGAAGTAGAAAATATTAAAAAAAAACCAACCCAGTCAAATCTGAAGAATACAATAACTATAACAAAAAACACACTAGAAGGAATTAACAGCAGACTAGGTGATACAGAAGAATGCATAAGTGATCTGTAAGATAGAATAATGGAAATCATCCAATCAGTAAAAAAGGAAAACAAATTTAAAAAATGAGAACAGTTTAAGGGACCTCTGGGACAACATCAATGTACCAACATTTACATTATAGGGGTCCCAAAAGAAGAAGAGAAAGGGGTAAAAGATGTATTTGATGAAATTATGGCTGAAAACATCCTGAATGTGAAGAAGGAAATAGATATTCAGGTACAGGAAGTACAGAGGGTCCCAGAAAAGATGAATCCAAAAAGATCCACACCAAGATATATCATAATTAAAATGGCAAAAGTTAAAAAGAAAATTCTAAAGGGATCAAGAGAAAAACAAAGAGTCATAAACAAGGGACACTCCAAATGGCTATTAGCTGATTTCTCTGCAGAAACTTTGCAGGCCAGAAGGGTGTGGCATGATACATTTAAAATGCTGAAAGGGAAAAACCTACAACACAGGATGCTCTACCCAGCAAGCTTATCATCTAGAATTGAAGGAGAGATAAAGAACTTCCCAAACAAGCAAAAACTAAAACTCAGTACTAAACTGAACCTAAAAGCAATGTTAGAGGGTCTTTTCTAAGTGGAAAAGAAAAGGCTATAAGAAATAAGAATCCATAAGAAAGGGAAAATCCCACTAGTAAAGGCAAATATATAGTAAAGCCTATGGATCAACCACTTAAATAAGCTAGGATGAAGATTAAAAGACAAAATTGTAAAATCATCTATGACTACAATAAACAGTTAAGGGATAAACATGAAGATGTAAAATATGGTATCAAAAACAAAATGTGGGGGATGGGAGTAAAAAATGTATATCTTTTAGAATGTGTTTGGACTTAAATGACTAACAGTTTAAAGCAAATAGATATAGTTATAGGTCAACATATATGAACCCCATGGTAACCACAAATCTGAAACCTACGAATAGATACACAAATACTAGAGAGAAAGGACCATAAGCATACCACTAAAGAAAACCATCAAACCACAAGGGAAGAAATTGAAAGAAGAAAAGACCAGAGAAAAATGAAAAAACCAACCAGAAAACAAGTACCAAAATGCCAGTAAGTACTTACTTACCAATAATCACTTTAAATGTCAACAGACTAAATGCTCCAATCAAAAGATATAGGGTGGCTGACTGGATTAAAAAAAAAAGAGACCCATCTATATGCTGCTTATAAAAGACTCACTTCAGAGCTAAAGACACACAGACTGAAAATGAGGGGGTCGAAAAAGATATTTCATGCAAATGGAAATGACAAGAAACATGGGGTAGCAACACTTATGTCAAACAAAATAGGCTTTAAAGCAAAGTCTACAACAAAAGACAAAGAAGGGCATTATATAATGATAAAGGGATCAGTACAAGAAGTGGATATAAAATTCATTAACATAGATGCACCTATTATAGGAGCACCTAAATATATAAAGCAAATATTAACAAACATAAAGGGAGAAACTGACAATAATGCAATAATAGTAGGGGACTTTAACACCCCAATGACATCAAGGGACAGATCATCCAGACAGATAATCAAAAAGCAAACAGTGACCTTAAATGACACAGACAAGTAGAACTTAATAGATGTCTACAGTATATTCCATCCAAAAACAGTAGAATACACATGCTTTAAGTGCATATGGAATGTTCTCCAGGGTAGACCACAAGCTAGACCACAAAATATGCCTCAACATATTTAAGAGGATAGAAATTATATCAAATACTTTTTCTGACCACAACAGTACAAAACTAGAAATCAATCAAGGAAGAAAAATGGGAAGAACATAAACACGTGGAGACTAACCAACTTGCTACTAAAAAATAGTGGATCAATGAAGAAATCAGAGGAAATGAGAAAATACCTCAAGACAAAACAAAATAAAGGGCTTCCCTGGTGGTGCAGTGGTTAAGAATCTGCCTGCCAATGCAGGGGACACAGGTTCGAGCCCTGGTTGGGGAAGATCCCACATGCTGTGGAACAACTAAGCCCATGCACCACAACTACTGAGCTCTGTGCTCTAGAGCCTGTGAGCCACAACTACTGAGCCCACGTGCCACAACTACTGAAGCCAGTGCACCTAGAGCCCATGCTCTGCAACAAGAGAAGCCACTGCAATGAGAAGGCTATGTAATGCAATGAAGAGTAGCCCCCACTCGCCACAACTAGAGAAAGCCCATGCACAGCAACGAAGACCCAACACAGCCAAAAATAAATAAGTTAATTAATTAAAAAATAAATAAAAACAGGACATTCCAAAATCTATGGGATGCAGCAAAAGCAGTTTGAAGAGGGAAGTTTATAGCTATACATGCCTATCTCAAGAAATAGGAAAAATCTCAAAGAAACAACTTAACCTACCACCTAAAGGAATTAGAGAAAGAAGAACAAAGCCCAAAGTCAGCAGAAGGAAAGAAATAATAAAGATTAGAGAAAAAATAGAGGGAAAAAAATAGAAAATATCAATAAAATCAAGATCTGTATTTTTAAAAAAACATGAACAAAATTGATAAGCCTTTAGCCAGGCTCATCAAGAAAAAAAGAGAGAGGACCCAAATAAACAAAATAAGAAATAAAAGAGGAGAAATAACAACTGATACCACAGAAATACCGAAAAATAAGAGAATACTATGAACAGTTAAATGCCAACAAATTGGACAACCTAGAAGACATCAACAAATTTCTAGAAACATACAATCTGCCCTGACTGAATCAGGAAGAAATATACAATGGGAACAGGCCAATTACTAGCAATGAAACTGAATTTGTGAAAAACTCCCCCCACACCCCCCAAAAAAAGTACAGGACTGGATGGTTTCACAGGGGAATTCTACCAAACATATAAAGAAGAGCTAATAACTATCCTTCTCAAACTATTTCAGAATTGAAGAGGAGGGAACACTCCCAAATTCATTCCATGCTGCCACCATTACCTTGATACCAAACCAAACAAAGACACTACAAAAAAAGGAAAATTACAGGCTGATACCTCTAATGAATATAGATGCAAAAATCCTCAAATAAGGGCTTCCCTGGTGGCGCAGTGGTTGAGAATCTGCCTGCCAATGCAGGGGTCACGGGTTCGAGCCCTGGTCTGGGAGGATCCCACATGCCACGGAGCAACTAGGCCCGTGAGCCACAATTACTGAGCCTGCACATCTGGAGCCTGTGCTCCGCAACAAGAGAGGCCGTGATAATGGGAGGTCCGCGCACCACGATGAAGAGTGGCCCCCGCTTGCCGCAACTAGAGGAAGCCCTCGTGCAGTAACAAAGACCCAACACAGCCATAAATAAATAAATAAATAAATAAATAAATAAATAAACCCAAAGTTAAAAAAAAAATCCTCAAATAAACACTAGCAATCTGAAATCAACAATATATAAAAAGGATCATACAACATGATCAAGTGGGATTTATTCCTGGGATGCAAGGATGATTCAATATCCACAAATTCATCAATGTGATACAACACATTAACAAAAAGAAGGGTAAAAAATCATACGACCCTCCCATCAGGAAACTTGCACAAGCCTCTTAGAAAGCCTCATCCACCCTCCCATCAGGAAACTTGCACAAGCCTCTTAGATAGCCTCATCCACCAGAGGGCAGACAGCAGAAGTAAGAAGAACTACAATCCTGCAGCCTGTGGAACAAAAACCATTCACAGAAAGACAGACAAGAGGAAAAGGCAGAGGGCTATGTACCAGATGAAGGAACAAGATAAAACCCCAGAAAAACAACTAAATGAAGTGGAGATAGGAAACCTTCCAGAAAAAGAATTCAGAATAATGATAGTGAAGATGATCCAGGACCTCAGAAAAAGAATGGAGGCAAAGATCGAGAAGATGCAAGAAATGTTTAACAAAGACATAGAAGAATTAAAGAACAAACAGAGATGAACAATACAATAACTTCAATGAAAAATACACTAGAAGGTATCAATAGCAGAATAACTGAGGCAGAAGAATGGATAAGCAAACTGGAAGACAGAATGGTGGAATTCACTGCTGCAGAACAGACTAAAGAAAAAAGAATGAAAAGAAATGCAGACAGCCTAAGAGACCTCTGGGACAACATTAAGCGCAACAACATTCGCATTATAGGGGTCCCAGAAGGAGAAGAGAGAGAGAAGGGACACGAGAAAATATTTGAAGAGATTATAGTTGAAAACTTCCCTAACATGGGAAAGGAAATAGCCACCCAAGTCCAGGAAGCACAGCAAGTCCCATACAGGATAAACCCAAGGAGAAACACGCCGAGACACATAGTAATCAAATAGGCAAAAATTAAAGACAAAGAAAAATTATTGAAAGCAGCAAGGGAAAAACGACAAATAACATACAAGGGAACTCCCATAAGGTTAACAGTTGATTTCTCAGCAGAAACTCTACAAGCCAGAAGGGAGTGGCATGATATACTTAAAGTGATGAAAGGGAAGGACCTACAACCAAGATTACTCTACCTGGCAAGGATCTCATTCAGATTCGATGGAGAAATCAAAAGCTTTACAGACAAGCAAAAGCTAAGAGAACTCAGCACCACCAAACCAGCTCTACAACAAATGCTAAAGGAACATCTCTAAGTGGGAAACACAAGAGAAGAAAAGGACCTACAAAAAATAAAACCAAAACAATTAAGAAAATGGTCACAGGAACATGCATATCGATAATTACCTTAAACGTGAAAGGATTAAATGCTCCAAGCAAAAGACACAGGCTTGCTGAATGGATACAAAAACAAGACCCATATATATGCTGTCTACAAGAGACCCACTTCAGACCTAGGGACACATACAGACTGAAAGTGAGGGGATGGAAAAAGATATTCCATGCACATGGAAATCAAAAGAAAGCTGGAGTAGCAATACTCATATCAGATAAAATTAGACTTTAAAATAAAGAATGTTACAAGAGACAAGGAAGGATACTACATAATGATCAAGGGATCAATCCAAGAAGAAGATATAACAATTATAAATATATATGAACCCAACATAGGAGCACCTCAATACATAAGGCAACAGCTAACATCTATAAAAGAGGAAATCGACAGTAACACAATAATAGTGGGGGACTTTAACACCTCACTTACACCAATGGACAGATCATCCAAAATGAAAATAAATAAGGAAACAGAAGCTTTAAATGACACAATAGACCACATAGATTTAATTGATATTTATAGGACATTCCATCCAAAAACAGCAGATTACACTTTCTTCTCAAGTGCGCACGGAACATTCTCCAGGATAGATCACATCTTGGGTCACAAATCAAGCCTCAGTAAATTTAAGAAAATTGAAATCATATCAAGCATCTTTTCCGAACACAACACTATGAGATTAGAAATCAATTACGGGGAAAAAAACTTAAAAAACACAAATACGTGGAGGCTAAACAATACGTTACTAAATAACCAAGAGATCACTGAAGAAATCAAAGAGGAAATCAAAAAGTACCTAGAGACAAATGATAATGAAAACACGACGATCCAAAACCTATGGGATGCAGCAAAAGCAGTTCTAAGAGGGAAGTTTATAGCTATACAAGCCTACCTCGAGAAACAAGAAAAGTCTCAAATAAACAGTCTAACCTTACATCTAAAGGAACTAGAGAAAGAAGAACAAACAAAACCGAAAGTTAGCAGAAGGAAAGAAATCATAAAGATTAGAACAGAAATAAATGAAATAGAAACAAAGAAAACAATGGCAAAGATCAATAAAACTAAAAGCTTGTTCTTTGAGAAGATAAACAAAATTGATAAACCATTAGCCAGACTCATCAAGAAAAAGAGGGAGAGGACTCAAATCAATAAAATCAGAAATGAAAAGAAGTTACAACAGACACCACAGAAATACAAAGCATCCTAAGAGACTACTATAAGCAACTCTATGCCAGCAAAATGGACAACCTGGAAGAAATGGACAAATTCTTAGAAAGGTATAACCTTCCAAGACTGAACCAGGAAGAAATAGAAAATATGAACAGACCAATCACAAGTAATGAAATTGAAACTGTGATTAAAAATCTTCCAACAAACAAAAGTTCAGGACCAGAAGGCTTCACAGGTGAATTCTATCAAACCTTTAGAGAAGAGCTAACACCCATCCTTCTCAAACTCTTCCAAAAACTGCAGAGGAAGGAACACTCCCAAACTCATTTTATGAGGCCACCATCACCCTGATACCAAAACCAGACAAAGATACTACAAAAAAAGAAAATTACAGACCAATATTACTGATGAATATAGATGCAAAAATCCTCAACAAAATACTAGCCAACAGAATCCAACAACACATTAAAAGGATCATACACCATGATCAAGTGGGATTCATCCCAGGGATGCAAGGATTCTTCAATATACGCAAATCAATCAATGTGATACACCATATTAACAAGTTGAAGAATAAAAACCATATGATCATCTCAATACATGCAGAAAAAGCTTTTGACAAAATTCAACACCCATTTATGATAAAAACTCTCCAGAAAGTGGGCATAGAGGGAACCTACCTCAACATAATAAAGGCCATATATGACAAACCCACAGCAAACATCATTCTCAATGGTGAAAACCTGAAAGCATTTCCTCTAAGATCAGAAACAAGACAAGGATGTCCACTCTCACCACTATTATTCAACATAGTTTTGGAAGTCCTAGCCACAGCAATCAGAGAAGAAAAAGAAATAAAAGGAGGGGCTTCCCTGGTGGTGCAGTGGTTGAGAGCCTGCCTGCCAATGCAGGGGACATGGGCTCAAGCCCTGGTCTGGGAGGATCCCACATGCCGCGGAGCAGCTGGGCCCGTGAGCCACAATTGCTGAGCCTGCGCATCTGGAGCCTGTGCTCCGCAACAATAGAGGCCGTGATAGTGAGAGGCCCGCGCACTGCGATGAAGAGTGGCCCCCGCTTGCCGCAACTAGAGAGGGCCCTCGCACAGAAGCGAAGACCCAGCGCAGCCAAAAATAAATAAATAAATAAATTAAATTAAATATGTATGTTATCTCTAAAAAAAATAAATAAATGGATAGCAACATTAAAAAAAAAGAAATAAAAGGAATACAAATTGGAAAAGAAGAAGTAAAACTGTCACTGTGTGCAGATGACATAATACTATACATAGAGAATCGTAAAAATGCCACCAGAAAACTACTAGAGCTAATCAATGAATTTGGTAAAGTTGCAGGATACAAAATTAATGCACAGAAATCTCTTGCATTCCTATACACTAACGATGAAAAATCTGAAAGAGAAATTAAGGAAACACTCCCATTTACCATTGCAACACAAAGAATAAAATAGTTAGGAATAAACCTACCTAGGGAGACAAAAGACCTGTATGCAGAAAACTGTAAGACACTCATGAAAGAAATTAAAGATGATACCAACAGATGGAGAGATATACCATGTTCTTGGATTGGAAGAATCAATATTGTGAAAATGACTATACTACCCAAAGCAATCTACAGATCCAATGCAATCCCTATCAAATTACCAATGGCATTTTTTACAGAACTAGAACAAAAAATCTTAAAATTTGTATGGAGACACAAAAGACCCTGAATAGCCAAAGCAGTCTTGAGGGAAGAAAACAGAGTTGGAGGAATCAGACTCCCTGACTTCAGACTATACTACAAAGCTACAGTAATCAAGACAATATGGTACTGGCACAAAAACAGAAACATAGATCAATGGAACAGGATAGAAAGCCCAGAGATAAACCCACGCACCTATGGTCTACTAATCTATGACAAAGGAGGCAAGGATATACAATGAAGAAAAGGCAGTCTCCTCAATAAGTGGTGCTGGGAAAACTGAACAGCTATATGTATAAGAACGAAATTAGAACACTCCCTAACACCATACACAAAAATAAACTCAAAATGGATTCAAGACCTAAATGTAAGACTGGACACTATAAAACTCTTAGAGGAAAACATAGGAAGAACGCTCTTTGACATAAATTACAGCAAGATCTTTTTTGATCCACCTCCTAGAGTAATGGAAATAAAAACAAAAATAAACAAATGGGACCTAATGAAACTTCAAAGCTTTTGCACAGCAAAGGAAACCATAAACAAGACGAAAAGACAACCCTCAGAATGGGAGAAAATATTTGCAAACGAATCAACGGACAAAGGATTAATCTCCAAAATATATAAACAGCTCATGCAGCTCAATATTAAGAAAACAAACAACCCAATCTAAAAATGGGCAGAAGACCTAAATAGACATTTCTCCAAAGAAGACATACAGATGGCCAACAAACACATGAAAAGCTGCTCACCATCACTAATAATTAGAGAAATGCAAATCAAAACTACAATGAGGTATCACCTCACACCATTTAGAATGGGCATCATCAGAAAATCTACAAACAACAAATGCTGGAGAGGATGTCGAGAAAAGGGAACCCTCTTGCACTGTTGGTGGGAATGTAAATTGATACAGCCACTATGGAGAACAGTATGGAGGTTCCTTAAAAAACTAAAAATAGAATTACCATATGATCTAGCAATCTCACCACTGGGCATATACCTAGAGAAAACCATAATTCAAAAAGACACATGCACCCCAATATTCATTGCAGCACTATTTACAATAGCTGCAATAGGTCATGGAAGCAACCTAAATGCCCATCGACAGACGAGTGGATAAAGAAGTTGTGGTTCATATATAGAATGGAATATTATTCAGCCATAAAAAGGAACGAAATTGGGTCATTTGTTGAGACGTGGATGGATCTAGAGACTGTCATAAAGTATGAAGTAAGTCAGAAAGAGAAAAACAAATATCGTATATTAACATATATATGTGGAACCTAGAAAAATTTTACAGACGAACCAGTTTGCAGGGCAGAAATTGAGAACACAGATGTAGAGAACAAACATATGGACACCAAGGGGGAAAGCAGTGGGGGGGTGGGGGTGTGGTGGTGTGCTGAATTGGGCGATTGGGATTGACATGTATACACTGATGTGTATAAAATTGATGACTAATAAGAACCTGCTGTATAAAAAAATAAGTAAAATTCAAAAATAAAATAAAAAAAGATTAATATATAGAAACCTGTTGCTTTTCTATACACTAATAATCAACTATCAGAAAGAGAAAACAAGAAAACAATTCCATTTAAAATCACATCAAAAAGAATATATACCTAGGAATAAACTTAACTAACGAGGTGAAAGACCTGTACTCTGAAAACTATAAAACATTGATGAAGGAAACTGAAAGATGACATGAAATGGAAAGATGTCCTGTGATCGTAGACTGGAAGAATTAATATTGTTAAAGTGTCCTTACTACCCAAAGCAATCTACAGATTTAATGCAATTCCTATCAAAATACCCATGACATTTTTCACAGGCCTGGAACAAATAATCCTAAAATTTATATGGAACCATAAAATACCCCAACTAGTCAAAGCAATCTTGAGGGAAAACAAACAAACAAACAAACAAACAAAGTTGGAGGTATCATGCTCTCTGACTTCAGACTGTACTGCAAACCTACAGTAATCAGAACAGTATAGTACTGGCACAAAAACAGACGCATAGATCAATGGAACGTGATAGAGAGCCCAGAAATAAACCCATGCACTTATGGCCAATTTATCTACAACAAAAGATACAAGAATACACAATGGGGAAAAGACATTCTCTTCAATATGTGGTCCTGGGAAAACTGGACAGCTACATGGAGAAAAAGACAGTTCGTTCAAAAATTATACTTGGAAATTTCCATACCACACTCTCAAAAGTTATTAGGATAACTGGACATAAAATCAATAAGGAAATAGAAGAGTTGAAAAACACTATCAAAAATTGAACCTGATATTTATTCAGTTAACTCCACACAGTAGCAGCAGATTACACATTCTTTTCAAGCACACTTGGAGCATTGTCACGATGTTACACTATGAGACTGAAATTGAAGATGACACACACAGATGGAAATGTATAATGTGTTTATGAACTGGAATAATCAATATTGTTAAAATGATCATACCGCCCAAGGCAATCTACAGATTCAATGCAATCCCCATCAAAATACCAATGGCATATTTCACAGAACTAGAATAAATAATTCTAAAATTTGTACGGAAACACAAAAGACCCCAAATAGCCAAAGCAATCTTGAGAAAGAACAGAGCTGTTGGTATAACACTCCCTGACTTCAAACTATACTACAAAGCTACAGTAATCAAAACAGTAAAGTACTGGCACAAAAACAGACACACAGATCAATGGAACAGAATAGACAGCCCAGATACAAACTCACACACTTATAGCTAATTGATCTATGACAAAGGAGGCAAAAATATACCATGGGGAAAAGACAGTCTCTTCAATAAGTCGTTCTGGGAAAACTGGACAGGTACATATAAATCAATGAAATTCTTATATTTTCTCACACCATATACAAAAATAAACTCAAAATGGATTAAAGACCTAAACTTAAGACTGGAAACCATAAAACTCCTAGAAGAAAATGTAGGCAGAATACTCTTTGACATAAATCGTAGCAATATTTTTTTAGATCTGTCTGCTAAGGCAAAAGAAACAAAAGCAAAAATAAACAAATGGGACCTAATTAAACTTAAAATCTTTTGCACAGCAAAGGAAACTCTTGACAAAACAAAAAGACAGCCTACTGAATGGGAGAAAATATTTGCAAATGATATGACTGATAAGGGGTTAACATCCAAAATATATAAACAGTTTATTTAACTCAATATCAAACAGAAAAACAACCTGATTTTAAAAATGGGCCGAAGACCTGAATAGACATTTTTCCAAAGAAGACATACAGATGGCCAACAGACACATGAAAATATGCTCAATATTGCTAATCACCAGAGAAATGCAAATCAAACCCACAATGAGATATCACCTCACACCCATCAGAATGGCTATCATCAAAAAGACCATAAATAAGAAATGTTGGTGAGGATGTGGGAAAAGGGAACTCTTGTACACTATTGGTAGGAATGTAAATTGGTGCAACCACTGTTGAAAGCAGTATGGAGGTTCCTCAAAGAACTAAAAATAGAACTACCATATGATCCAGCAATCCCACTGCTGGGCATATATCTGAAGAAAAGGAAAACACTAATTCGAGAAGATACATGCACCCCAATGTTCATAGCACAATTATTTACAATAGCCAAGAAATGGAAGCAACCTAAGCGTCTACCAACAAATGAATGGATAAAGAAGATGTGATACACACACACACACACACACACACACACACACACACAATAGGATATTACACAGCAACAAAAAAAAAAAATGAAAATTTGCCATTACAACAGCATAGATGGACCTGGAGGGTATTATACTTAGTGAAATAAGTCAGACAGAGAAAGACAAATTCTGTATGTTACCACTTATATTTGGAATCTAAAAAAACAAAACTGACGAATGAATATGAACAAATCAGAAACAGACTCACAGATACAGAGAACAAACTAGTGGTTACCAGTGTGGAGAGGGAAGGGGTTTAGAGGATTAAGAGGCACAAACTACTGTATAGAAGAAAACTAAGCTACAATGATGTAATGTACAGCACAGGGAATACAGCCAACATTTTATAAGAACTTTAAGTGGAGTATAAACTATAAATTTTTTGAATCACTATGTTGTACATCTGAAACTAATATTGTAAATCAATTATATTTCAATTTTTAAAACATGACTGAATGATGAATAAATGGGGGAGAAGGGACAAATCTTCCACACAGAAGAATTCCAAATAATATGTGTAAATTCTCCCTGCCCCCTTCTGGGAGATGGAGCTTAATTCCTTTCCCCTTGTGTGTGATCTGGACTGAGTGACCCACTTCCAAGGAATAGAGCTCAGAAAGGAAAAAATAATAACTTTACAGTGGAGAAACCTGGCAGATGCAATCTTAACCTACTGATTAAAGTTATATCACCATTAATGTCATGCTGTTAAGGCCCTAATATGATGCATTGAGAAGGGTACTTCACTCTGAATACTCTTTCCAAAAACCTACAACCCCATTCTAATCACGAGAAAACATCAGAAAAATGGAAGGACATTCTATAAAATACTTAGCCAGTATTCTTCAAAAGTGTTAAGGTCCTATAAATACAAATAGATTGAGAAACTGTCACAGATTGGAAAAGACTAAGGGGACACGATGATTAGGTGCTATGGGTACTCTGGGTTGGGTTCTGGAACAGAAAAAGACTATCAGTGGACAAACTGGTGAAACTGGAATAAATTATGTCATTTCATTAATAGTATTGTACTAATGATAACTTCTTAGTTTTGACAAATGTGCCACAGTTGTTAGATGTTAATATCAGGGGAAGTTGGGTGAAGGGTGTATAGGAACTGTATATTGTCTTTGCAATTTTTCTGTAAAACTAAAATTATTCCAATGCAAAAAAGAAAAAGTGTTAAAGAATGAGAAACATGTCTATGGAATGATCTGGAGAAGACTCTGAGACACAAGTGAAAAAAAAATCAAGTCGTAGAATGATAGGTATTGTTTGCTATTGTTTGATTGTAAATGCTGAGACCGCTTCTAGAAAGACGCCCCCCAAAAATTGGTAAGAGAGTTGCCTCAACGGGAGGGTAACTGAGTGGGGTGGGGAGAGGAGTGGAAGGGAGACTTTCTGCTCTGGAACTTTTGTACCTTTCAAATGTTATACCCTGTGCAAAAAAGTAAATTAAAAAGCGGGTAGGAAAATTGCCTTTGGTCAAAAGTGCCCGTAAAGATCTTTTAAATTACCCAGGATTAGACAAAAATCAATTATAAAAATTTGGTTGAGTTCCCCCAGAGAAGCAGCTGGCCTGAATTTAGAAGCCACAATGTGTGGTTCTCTGCGCTCAGGCCGGTGGGAAGGGGCCACCCTGGGAAGCTGTGAGCCCGAGGCAAGCAGCACTCGGCAGCTTTACACCCTCCTGGACGCCACCAGTCACGGTTCTCAGTTCTTGCTCTGCCCCTCGTCCTGGCTCGCTTTTTTCCTTCCTTAACAGCATTGGTTGAAGTCACTTCATTTGCCACTTTCCTTGTCAGCACTTCCCCTCCCCTGTTTTTCTTTTCTTTATAACACTGCCGTTGCATAACACTAACATTATATATTTGTTTGTTCTAAATATATACTGCTCCGTAACAAACCATCCCAAACTTGGTGAGGCAATAGCCATTCTGCGGCGCTCACGAATTCTGTGGGTCAGAATTTGGACAGGGCACAGCAAGGATGAACGGCCTCTGTTCCACGATGTCGGGGGTGGCCTCGATGGCTGGGGCTAGAATCACATGTCTGGATTCCTGCGCTGTGCTCATCGGAAGACGGTGCTCACCTGGGACTGTGCGTACAGTGCCACCATGGGGCCTTTCCACCTGGTTTGCGCTTCTGAGCGCATTTACAGGTGCGTCCCCAAGAGGAGTCAGAAGAGCCAGTGTTCCGAGAGACATGGCCTTTTATGAGCTAGCCTGGGAGGTCACTTGTGCCGTTCTCTATTGGCTGAAGCAATCCCAGGCCCGCCCAGATTCAGGGCGGAGAGGTATCAACTCCACCTCTCCCTGAGGGGAGCGCCAGAGAACTGGGGCCATGTTTTAAGACCACCACACTCGTTTATTTTGTGTCTCCTTTCTACAACGGCAGGGACTCTCTTGGTTTTGTTTTCTACCATATCCCTTGTAGGCACACAAAGATATTTTGCTGATGAATGCTGTATAATGCTCATGTGGAGAAAGTGTCATTTCCCAAAGTGGAACGCCTCTCTGCCACTGTGTGTCGTCTTGCTGGGATGGCAAATCCAAGTCACCTGACATTCTACTATAGAAACCCATGTGGTCCCTTCACTGGTCACTTTCTCTCCCCTCTCCCAGCCAAGGGCTTGACATGTGATCTACATGTAGCTGGTCAGTATATCTGTCATGGCACCGCACATCTCAAAGGCAGTGACACAGGGTAGAAAAACGGCTAAAGCCACTCTGGCAGTAGCTCCAAGGCAGGACTGTTGAGCAGTTCCTACTATTGACCGTCCCCCACAAAGGTGCCAGATTCCTGTCTGTTCCAAGACTATGTCTCCATCCTCCCTTGAATCCTGTCGCTTCTCCCACACAGGAAATGATGTTCAACATCACTAATTATTAGGGAGGTGCAAATCAAAACCCCAATTAGCGATCACCTCATGCCTGTTAGAATGGCTATTATCAAATAGGCAAGAAATAACAAGCGTTGGTGAGGATGTGGAGAAAAGGGACCCCCTCATACAGTGTTGGTGGGAATGTGATTCGGTGTTACTACAATGGAAACAGCATGGAGATTCATCAAAAAATTAAGAAAAGAACTACCAGGTGATCCAGCTATCACACTTGTGGGTATTTATCCAAAGAATTCTAAAGCACTAATTTGAAAAGATATATGCACCCCTATGTTCATTGCAGCACTGTTTACAATAGTTTCAGTCATGCAAGATGAAAAAAATTATTGAGATCTGTTGTATAACAATGTGCATATAGTTAAGAATACTATACAATACACTTAAAAATTAAGAGGGTAAATTTATGTTATGTGTTTTTTTACCACACAAAAAAAGAGCAGGGCAGGGCAGTGTTTTAGTAGGTATGTTTAAAAAGTAAGGAGAAGGGCTTCCCTGGTGGCGCAGTGGTTGAGAATCTGCCTGCCAATGCAGGGGACACGGGTTCGCGCCCTGGTCTGGGAAGATCCCACATGCCGCGGAGCAACTGGGCCCGTGAGCCACAATTACTGAGCGTGCACGTCTGGAGCCTGTGCTCCGCAACAAGAGAGGCCGCGATAGTGAGAGGCACGCGCACCCCAATGCAGAGTGGCCCCCGCTTGCCGCAACTAGAGAAAGCCCTCGCACAGAAACGAAGACCCAATATAGCAATCAATCAATCAATCTTTAAAAAAAAAAAAAAAAAGTAAGGAGAAGGAGGAAGAAGTCAAAGAGGAGGAGAAGGAGTCCTTGTCTCTGCCTATACACAGACATATGTTTAAAATTTATAAACACGGTTTCCTAACTCCTGGATGTCTCTGACCCTTTATATGCTGCTGTGCATTGGGACTCTGGGACTGGGAAATCTGGGGAAGCAATCCAAGTGTGGCATATAATACAATGAAATATCCATCATCTAAAAAGAAGGAAATTCTGACATATACTACTACAAAGTGGATGAAACTTGAGGACATTTTGCTAAGGAAAATACGCCAGTCCCCAAAAAGACAAATACTGCATGATTCCACTTGTGTGTAGAGCTTAGAATAGTCAAAACCATAGAGGCAAAATGTAGAATGGTGGCAGAGTGACGTCAGCAGCAATGGCAGATTGAAACACTCCCTCTGTCTCTCCCTTTCACTCTACACCCAGTAGACCGTCTACAACTCCACAAAGATACCTCTACCCAACAAAGTTCCAGAGAATTCCACACGTCTGTACGTCTAAAGGTGGGTGGAATGGAACACATAGAGGATGTGGAACCAGGGAACCTGGAGGTGGTGTCTGCAGCCCTGGTCTTCTGGCTAGGATGGCTAAGCCCACAGCACCAGAGAATCCGGTAGCATCAGGGGCGGTGGTGCACATGACTTCAGCCTTCAGGCAGCAAGGCACCTGTGGCCACAGGTAACTAGGAAGCAGTGGCAGTGGAGCCTGGGACCCATTCTTCCAGCTGCTGAGGCGCGCACAACTCTGGCCCCCGACTCCCATACCCCACAGTGGTGGAACCTACAAACCTTACAACACTGGACACAGCAGAGGTGCCCCCACTATCCTGGCTACCTCCTCACCCTCACACACCCCCAGCAGCAGCAGCAGAGCCTGTGAATCAGGGGATCTCAGTCATGGCAAAAAGAGTTCACTATCCAAGTGCCCTACGCAGTGATGTCAGAGTCACTGAGAGCAGTTAGGTACCTAAGACCCCAGAGGCACAAGAAGCAACAGCAAGGGCACAGGGCAACACCTCTGACAGAGGCTGTGGACAGTGGAAAGCACAAACTTTCAAATATGAACAGAAGCAGCTCAGGTAAGAGAAACCAAAAACTTGTGCTATAGCGCCACCTACTGAGAAACAAAAGAATGGCCTCTAGATTTGTACCGGATGATTCTTTAGAATCTAATAAAAATGCTTTTGTTATTTCAAACTCACCAGCAGAGGGACAACTCATCAAGCACCATGAAGAACCACAGTAACTCCGTGCCACAAAATGAAACTTACAATTCTCCAAAAACCAATCTTAAACTGATGGAATATTGTGATCTAAAATTCAAAATAACTGCCAGGAAGAAACTCAATAAGATACAAGAAACTCAGAAAGGCAGTGCAATGAGCTCAGGAATAAAACTAATGAACAGAAGGAATACTTTACCCAGGAGAGTGAAATTCTAAAAAGATCCAAACAGAAATGCAGGAGCTGAAGAACTCAGTAAATGAGATGAAGAATGCATTAGAAAGCACTGGAAATAGAGCAGACCATATGGAAGAGAGAATTAGTGAGCTCAAAGATAGAAATCTAGAAATGATATAAGTAGAAGAGGAAAGAGAAATAAGATATTAAAAAAATGAGGAAATTCTATGAGAGATATTCAACTCTTTTCAGAAGGGCAACATTAGGGTAATGGGTGTCCCCAAAGGAGAAGAGAGGGAGAAGGGATCAGAGAGTTTATTTAAAGAAATAATAGCTGAGAACTTCCCAAACCTGGGGAAGGAACTGGATATATAAGTTCATGAAGCTAAGAGAACACCTAATAACCTCAATGCAAAAAGGCCTTTTACAAGACACATTACATTAAAATTGTCAAAAGTCAATGACAAAGAATTTTCAAGGAAACCAAGGAAAAAAGGATGGTAACCTACAAAGGAACCCCTATTAGGCCATGAGCAGATTTGTCAGCAGAAACTCTGCAGGCCCAGAGGGAATGGAATGACATTCTCAGAATACTGAAAGATGAAAACTGCCACCCAAGAATACCCTATCCAGCAAAGTTATCATTCAGATGTGGAGGAGAAAGAAAGATTTTTCCAGACAAACAAAAGCTGAGAGAATTCATCAACATTAGACCTGTCTTACAAGAAATGTTAGAAGAAATTGTACCAGAAACAAAAAGGCAAAACTACACAAAACATTGATTAAGGTGATAAATAGACAATCAGAAAATTGCAACTCTGTATCAGAATTGGTTTTTAAACACTATATTATAGCATAAAGGTTAAAAGTGGGGAGTAGAAAAATAACTATAGCTACTTCAATTTGGTAACATACTCACAGAATAAAAAGGGATAATTTGAGACAAGAAAAACACAAAAGGGAAAAAGGAAAGGACCGAACCTATATAGGTAAATGAACATAAGAAGTTATCAGCAGAAAAAGAACCATTTGATTTATGAGACATTTTATAAAAATCCCATGGTAGCCACAAAATATAAATCTAGAGAAGAGACACAAAGCATTAAAAAAGAAGAAACTGAGAAAACATCATAAAAACCCCACCAAAGCAAAATGGCAGAGAGAAACACAAGGAAAAAACAACAGTGAAGGTGCACAGCAACCAGAAAAGATAAAATGGTAGTATTAAGTCCTCGTCTATCAATAATCATCCGAAATGTAAATGGATTGAATTCACCAGTCAAAAGACACAGAGTGGCTGGATGGATTACAAAACAAGATGCAACTATATGCTGCCTCCAGGAGACTAACCTCAGCTCTAAAGAGAAACACAGGCTAAAAGCAAAGGGATGGAAGATGATACTTCAAGGAAATGGAAGCCCAAAGAAAGTGGGTGTAGCCATACTTACATCAGACAAAATACACTTAAAGCCAAAAAAGGTAACAAGAGATAAACATAGACAGTATATAATGATAAAGGGGACAATTCATCAAGAAGACATAACAGTAATTAATATATATGTATCTAACATAGGGATACCAAAACATATAAAAAAGTGCTTAATAGACCTAAAGGGAGAAATTGACAGCAACAGAAAAATAGTAGAGGACTTTAATACCCCCATTTACATCAATGGATAGATTGTCCAGACAGAAAGTCAACAAGGAACTTTCTCAAGGATAGACCATATGTTGGGACACAAAACAAGTCTCAGTAAGTTTAAGAAGATTGAAATCATACTAAGCATCTTTTCCAATCACAATGGTATGAAACTAGAAATCAACTACAAGAGGAAAGGTAGAAAAATTGTAAATATGTGGAGGCTGAACAACATGCTATAGAACAACTATTGGGTCAATGAAGAAATCAAAGGGGAAATAAAAAATTACCCAAATACAAATAAAAATGAAAATACAACACACCAAAATCTATGGGATGCAGCAAAAGCAGTACTCAGAGGGAAATTTATAGCAGTACAGGTCTACCTCAAGAAACAAGAAAAATCTCAAATAAACAGTCTAACCTTGGGCCTTCCCTGGTGGCACAGTGGATAAGACTCCACACTCCCAATTCAGGGGGCCTGGGTTCAATCACTGGTCAGGGAACTAGATCCCACATGCATGCCGCAAGTAAGAGTTTGTATGCCGCAACTATGGAGCCCGCGTTCCTCAACTAAGACCCAGCGCAACCAAATAAATAAATAAATAAATAAATAAATAAATAAATAATAAAAGAAACAATATAAACTTATACCTAAAGGACTAGAGAAATAAGAACAAATGAAATCCAAAGTCAGTAGATAGAAGGAAATACTAAAGATAAGAAAAGAAATAAATGAAATATACCCTGAGAAAACCATCATTCAAAAAGAGACATGTACCACAATGTTCATTGCAGCACTATTTACAATAGCAAGGACATGGAACCAACCTAAATGTCCATTGACAGATGAATAGATAAAGAAGATGTGGCACATATATACAATGGAATATTACTCAGCCATAAAAAGAAATGAAACTGAGTTATTTGTAGTGAGGTGGATGGACCTAGAGACTGTCATGCAGAGTGAAGTAAGTCAGAAAGAGAGAAACAAATACCGTATGCTAATGCATATATATGGAATCTAAAAAAAAAAAAATGTGATGAACTGATGAACCTAGTTTCAGGGCAGGCATAAAGATGTAGACATAGAGAATGGACCTGAGGACACAGGGTGGGAAGGGGAAGCTGGGGTGAAGTGAGAGTAGCATCCACATATATACACTACCGAATGTAAAATAGTTAGCTAGTGGGAAGCAGTAGCATAGTACAGGGAGATCAGCTCAGTGCTTTGCAATGACCTAGTGGGGTGGGATAGGGAGGATGGGAGGGAGGTTCAAGAGGGAGGGGATATGGGGACATATGTATGCATATGGCTGATTCACTTTGGTGTACAACAGAAACTAACATAGTATTATGAAGCAATTATACTCCAATAAAGATCTATTAAAAAAAAGAGGAATAAATGAAATAGAAGCTAAAGAGACAACAGAAAAGATCAATGAAACTAAGAGCTATTTTTTAAAAAAAGATAAACAAAATTAACAAACTTTTAGCTAGCTTCACTAAGCAAAAGAGAGAATTCTGTGATAAATAAAATCAGAAACAAAAGAGGAGAAATAACAATGAATAACACAGAAATATAAAGGATTATAAGAGAATATTATGAACAGTTATAAGCCAAAGAAATTGTACAACCTAGAAGAAATGGACAAATTCTTAGAATAATACAATTTCCCAAGACTGACTCATGAAGAAATAGAAAATCTGAATAGACTAATCACTAGTACAAAGATTGAAATAGAACAAAAAGCTCCCCCAAAACAGAAGTCCAGGACAAGACAGCTTCACAGGTGAATTCAAAGAAGATTTAATACCTACCCTTCTCAAACTCTTCCAAAAAACTGAAGAGGAGGGAACACTTCCTAACTTATTTTATGAGGCCAAAACCAGATAAGGACAACGCACAAAAAAGAAAATTACAGGCCAGTATCTCTGATAGACACAGATACAAAAATCCTCAACAAAATATTAGCAAACCAAATACAACAATACATTAAAAGGATCACACACCATAATCAAGTGGTATTTACCCCAGAGATGCAAGGATAGTTCAACACCTGCAAATCAATCAACATGATACAGCACATTAACAAAATGAAGGATAAAAACCACATGATCATCTCATATGCATCTCAGATGCAGAAAAAGCATCTGACAAGATTCAATGCCAATTTATGATTAAAAACTCTCAATAAAGTGTGTAGAAGGAATGTATGTCAATGTAATAAAGGCCATATATGATAAACCCACAGCTAACTCAATGGTGAAAAACTGAACGCTATCCCTCTAAAATCAGGAAGAAGAATAATATGCTCACTCTTGCCACTCTTACTCAACTTAGTATTGGAAGTCCTACCCAGAGCAATTAGTCAAAAAAAAAAAAAAAAAAAAAGACATCCAAATTGGAAAGGAAGAAGTAAAACCATCACTGTTTGAGGATGACATGATTTTATATATAGAAAACCCTAAAGACTCCACCAAAAATCTATTAGAGATAATAAATACAGTAAAATCAACATACAAAAATCTCCTGCACTTCTATACATTAACAATGAGCTAGAAGAAAAAGAACTTAAGAAAACAATCCCATTTACAATTGCAAAAAAGGAGATGAAAGACCTGTACACTGAAAACTATAAGACATTATTAAAAGAAATTAAAGAAGACACAAATAAGTGGAAAGATATTTGCGCTCTTGAATTAGAAGAATTAACATTGTCCTAGGTGATAAGGACATTTTAATAATCTACACATTCAATGCATTCCCTATCAATATCCCAAGGACATTTTTCACAGAAGTAGAACAAAAAGTTCTAAAATGTATGTGGAACCACAAAAGACCCTGAAAAGCAAAGGCAATCCTGAAAAAAAAGAACAAAGCTGGAGGAATCACACTCCCTGATTTCAAACTGTATTACAAAGACACAGGAATCAAAACAGCATGGTATTGGCAGAAAAACAGATACATAGATCAATGGAGTAGAGTTGAGAACCCAGAAATAACCCATGCATATATAGACACTAATATTTGACAAAGGAGCAAAGAACATACAGTGGAGAAAGGATAGTCCCTTCAATAAATGGTGTGGGGAAACCTGGACAGTCATATGCAAAAAATAAGACTAAACCACTGTCTCACACCATACACAAAAATCAACTCAAAATGGATTAAAGACTTGAATGTAAGACCTGAAGCCATAAAATGCCTAGAAGAAAACATAGGCAATACGCTCTGACATAGGTCTTAGCAATATCTTTTTTAGATATGTCTCCTCAGGCAAGGGAATCAAGAGCAAAAATAAACAATCAGGACTACATGAAATTAAAAAGCTCTGCACAGCAAAGGAAACCATCAGCAAAATGGAAGACAACCTACGGAATGAGAGAAGATATTTGCAATTGATATATCCAATGAGGGGTTAATATCCAAAATATATAAAGAACTCATACAACTCAACAATAACAAAAAACAAACAACTTGATTAAAAAGTGGGCAGAGGAGCTGAATAGACATTTTTCCAGCGAAGACATACATATGGCCAACAGGCACATGAAACGATGTTCAACATCACTATTAGGGAAATGCAAATCAAAACTCCACTGAGATACCACCTCATGCCTGTTAGAATGGCTATTATTAAAAAGTCAAGAAATAACTATTGGTAAAGATGTGGAGAAAAGGGAATCCTTGTGCAGTTGGTGGGAATGTAAATTGGTGCAGCCAATATGGAAAACAGTATGGAGATTCCTCAAAAAATTCAGAATAGAACCACCGTCTGATCCAGCTGTCCCACTTCTGGGTATTAGCCAAAGAATATGTGAACACTAACTTTAAAAGATACATGCGCTTCTATGTTCATGGAGGCCTTATTTACTATAGTCAAGATATGGTAACAATCTAAGTGCCCATCAACAGGTAAATAGATAAAGAAGATGTGGTATATATATGTGTATATGTGTACACACACATACACACACACACACACACACACACACACACACACACAGACACAATGGAATACTACTCAGCCATAAAAAGATGAAATCTTTTCATCTGCAACAACATGGTGGGACTTGAAGTTATTATACCAAGTGAAATAAGTCAGACAGAAAAACAAATGCTACAGGATTTCACTCATATGTGCAATATAAAAAAATAAACATAAGATAAATGAACAAACCAAACCAAACAAACATGTAGATACAGAGAACAAAGAAGTGGTTGTCAGAGGGGAAGGAGCACAGGGGAGGGTGAACTAGGGAAAGGGGATCAACTGTATGGTGACGGGTGGAAACTAAATATTTGGTAGTGAGAACATGGTAGGGTATACAGCAGTAGAAATGTAACGTTGTACACATGAAAGTTACATAATGTTATAAACCAATGTTACTTCAATTTAAAAATGAATAAAGACATTCAACAGGATAGAAAAGATCGAAATGTATCACATATATTCAATTCATGAAACTCCTATTTCCATTTCACTTACATGCGTGTATAAGTATGTGTTAGGTCATTATGTAAAATGTACTTCTTATTGGGGTTGTGGTTTAAAAGGTTTGAAGGCACTTGCTCTGGGAGCTGCTCAAGGAGACGGCTCTGAGATAACTTAGGAAACAGAGGACAGTCCTAGGAGACCAGCCTGGCCTGCGTCTGTCTGGTTCCGTCCAGTACTCTGATTTCTGGCCCTCTGAGCAAGCCTACCTCCTGGATGACGGATGCACCCTCAGGCCCGGTGCCTATCAGCAGAAGTCCCCCACAGGCACTAGTATTGCATGCAGCTTTTCTCCTTTACTGAATGGCAACTAGCCTTCATGAGCCTGGCTTTCTCACCCAGGTGGAGCTGCTGCCTCAGAGTAAATATCTTCAGGACCACCATGTGTTGGGTGGGTCTCCTGTGCTTTGTGAAACTTAGGGACAGAGGCCCAAGGGGTCATTCCTGATGGCCAGGAAGGGGTCCAGTGCTGCAGCTAAACATCCTCTTCACCTTCCCCTCGGCCTTAATTCTACCTGTTCTTGTTTCTTAACTACCATCTCCTCCTAAAAGCCTTCATTTTCTCTCCTTATTTTCTGAACCATATTTTTGGCTTAGATTCTGTCCAGTTTCATACTTTTAAATATATCACAGGATGCCCTCTCTTTGCTAGGCATTGTTTTTTTGTGGTATAAACCTTGTCTTTTCTCAGGCATCAGACTCTTGTGAGAAAGGCCTGCATGCCTTTTAAAAATTCTTCACCATGCTAGGCACTTAGTAGATGCCTAGTAAATACTCATTGAACTGAATCAAAATATAGGCTCAGATTTGTCAAATAAATAAGGATCACACCTATTTAGATTGTGAGCATGAGTGCTGGTGCAGCCACTATGGAAAACAGTATGGAGTTTCCTAAAAAAACTAAAAATAGAGTTGCCATATGATCCAGCAATCCCACTCCTGGGCATATATCCAGAGAAAACTATAATTCAAAAAGATGCACCACTATGTTCATAGCAGCACTATTCACAATAGCCGAGACATGGAAACAACCTAAATGTCCGTCAACAGATGAATGAATAAAGAAGATGTGGTATATATACAATGGAATACTACTGAGCCATAAAGAAGAATGAAAGAAGAATGAAATAATACCATTCGCAGCAACATGGATGGACCTAGAGATTATCATACCAAGTGAAGTTAGAAAGACAAATATATCACTTATATGTGGAATCTAAAATATGACACAAATGAACTTATCTACAAACAAACAGACTCACAAACAGAACGGACTTGTGGTTGCCAAGGTTGGGGGGGAGGGGGAGTGGGGGAGGGTTGGATTGGGAATTTGGGATTAGCAGATGCGAACTATTATACACAGAATGGATAAACAACAAGGTCCTACTGTAGAGCACAGGGGACTATATTCAATGTCCTGGGATAAACCATAATGGAAAAGAATGTATATATATGAATAACTGAGTCACTTTGCTGTACAGCAGAAATTAACACAACATTGTAAATCGACTGTACTTTAATAAATTTTTTAAAACAGAGGATGAGTGCTTATTTCTCAAATTTGGGCTGAATAAAATCATGATAATGAGTAAGAATCATAATAATCACCATTCATTGATTGCTTACTATGTGCCAGGACTGTGCATGTGTTTTATATGTATCATTTAGTTTTGATCCTCACAACAGCCCTAGTGTGTTACAAATTATGACCATCGTTGCCATTTTGTCAGTGAGGAAACCCAAGCTTAGAGAGGCTGGGAGACTTGTCCAGTGTCACATCGCTGGTAGGTGGGGTGAGCAAAGACTCCAATCCAGGCTGCGAGCCCCAAAGCTGGGGGCTCCATCATCATTTAGTGACAAGTAAAGCAAGGCAAAGAACTCAGCTCTTACAGTCATCACAATCACGATCCAATATTCATGGACCACAAATCGGACATCGCCATTCGATCCTGCACAGTTGCTTCCTGAAGGCATTACTTACCCTCAAGCTTACTTGAATTCCTCATTTGCAGAGTGGGGATGACGCTATAAACTACCTCCAAAGTGTTGCCATGGTTAAATGAGATGGTGTGTGAAGTTCTCAGCCCTGTGCCTGGCCCGCAGTGGATGCTGAGAAAATAGTACCTGGTACCTGCTGTCTGGTTATTATGGGATGGCCCATCCAGCCCTGGGCCTGATTCCATGATATGCAAGTGGCCTTGATAATGACAATCACATCAAGGTAAAAATGACTACAAAAGAGGCCTTCAGTAGAGACTTTTATCCAAAGATGAGAACTCCACCTTTTTTAAATGATAAAACTATGACTTACTGAAGTTAAGGAAACTTCTGGAGGCTTCATGCTAGTAAGTGATAGAACCAGGTCTGTTTGATCTGTACGTTTGTTTTTGTGATATTAAACATGAAGTTAATATTGCTACTTGGAAACTCTTTGGGACACATCGGATTCATAATTCTTTAAAAATTATGCTTAGCTAGTACACAGCGCAGAGATAACAAACCCTCCTGAAACTGTTGGTGGTATTCTTATTTTAGTATTTAATAATCATTAAGTGCTATAAAACAGAGACAGAATTATAGGGCATGAGTGCAGCTGTGGCAACATTGCTGCTCTCGACCCCTTTTCCACGGGAGACCCAATTTATGTGAAATGTGAAAATGTCCTCACAAACTTCCTGGTCAAAGAAATACTAGACCTATTAAACTAATAAAAAATCCAAAGTGGACACCACCAAAGCTGAGATCATTTCAGGAATATTATTAAGGGCAAAATAATAGCTTTAAAGCAAAATTATGGAGATTAGATGCCAGGCTTTTTGGAACAGCAAGTATAATCACTGACTTGTTCTACAGGGATGAAGTCGAGATGATTTATCTGAACATTGCACAAGATTTGGAAATGTCTGGTGTCCTTTACTTCCCCCTCCCCGTGAGCATGCTTCATGGTGATTCAGCCTCATTTCTGGCTTGAGGTGTCGTGCATTTTTCCATGCGTGCCTGAGTTTCTCTTTTCAGGGTGGTTTGAGGATCTGCTCATGAAATATGTTTATGGATCATTTCATGGGAAAAGGCTCGGGCTGTTTGCATCGAGTTCTAGTAGGAGTAACCTGAGTTCTGAGACTATTAGGGTGAGCAAAGGTCAAGGGGCAGGGATTCTCTTTGCAAAAAATCGACGTCCTTTTCTCTCTATAGTGTTCACCTGGGTGGGACATTCTGCTGACCTCAGGTGTCTGGGCTCACAAGTGTGTTCTCTGCCCTGGGAAGACACAGTTCCCTCAGGACATCATGTTTCTTCTTTAGGGTCTCCTTTTTTGGTCTTTTTCTCATATAAGCCTGTGATATCTGTGACCTGATGTGATACTCAGTTTCCTGTCTCTGGTTATCACAGGACTTCCTGAAGGCTGGGGATTAGAATGAAGACTGACCATGAAAAAGTGTGTTCGGCCTTAAAGGTGGCTTTGCAGGTGGCCTGAGGACCACGGGGGCTTCTCCAGGGACACTTAGTGTTTACCAGCACAGTGGATTCCTCAGGGACTGGGGATGGAAGGTCCAGCTCGGTGCTGTGCTGTGTCATCGCCCCATGTTTTTGTTATTCCCTGTGAGCTGTGTGGGGACAAGTTGGGGCAGAGGCTAAAGGGCTCATAAATTATTACCAACATGTTCCAAGTTCAAAATGGCTTTCACGTAACATTGTTTCTCATGAAAGGGAGTCTGGAGATTCTAATCCCCATCCACCAGGGGATCAACTGAGAATCCCCCGTGGGCAGCAAGAGGTTGCTGAGGCTGGTGGTTGGCGTGCTGGAACCTGCCTTCTGACCCCAGGACCCCCTCCAACCCACAGGCCCATCTCCCTCCAGGAGCCCCTCCAACCCACAGGCCCATCTCCCTCCAGGAGCCCCTCCACCCCACAGGCCCTCCTCCCTCCTGGTGAAGCAGCGGGAAGGAGGGGGCAGATGTTCTGGGCCCCCGACACCGGTTGCTACTCTCCTTGAAGGGGAGTTGGCTCCTGTGAAGATGGGCGTTCACCGCTAGTCCAGCTGGGCCCAGTGTTTGATGGACAGCGACAGTCTGAGTTAGGGTTTCTCAAGAAAACCTCAAAGTTTTGTCACTCGTAAATGCACATTTCAGTCAACTGGAAATTTTACAACAGTTCCCCTTAGGCAGTTTAGTTTTCTTGGAAGCTGTTCAGGATTGGGATGTTTGGACTCAGTTAGGAGCAGTCTGGTAACCAAGGCTCTGGCAGGAGAACGTTCCAAGAGGCCCCAGCGGCCCCTCCCTCTACAAGGTGTGCCAAGGCAGCCCTCGGTAACCCATGGCCTCAGACCCTGCTTTGCTCTGGTTACACATCTCCTGAGAGATGCTGGGGAAGATCAGGGCAGGGATGATTCTAGAAACCCCAGCATCTGCTCCAAGAACACTTCCAACACTCTATTGAGGCAATATATAAATAAGACATCAAGAAAATCCATCTCTATTATTTGCCTGGAAATAAAGTCAAAAAGCTCTCTAATATTTTTCTTCTCTGCTTCCATATTTTAGTAGAAATCCTATTTTTAACATCTGCCATGATTAAAAAAAATTTTTTTTAATACCATGCATTTAAAAAAATTATTTATTTTATTTTATTTTACTTATTTTTGGCTGTGTTGGGTCTTCGTTGCAGTGTGCAGGCTTCTCATTGTGGTGGCTTCTCTTTGTTGCAGAGCACGGGTTTCAGTAGTTGTGGCTCACGGGCTCTAGAGCGCAGGCTCAGTAGTTGTGGCGCACGGGCTTAGTTGCTCCCCAGCATGTGTGATCTTCCTGGACCAGGGCTCGAGTCTGTGTCTCCTGCATTGGCAGGTGGATTCTTAACCACTGCACCACCAGGGAAGTCCCACCATGATTTAATATTTTGCAGCAAAATAAAAATTACGTAGCTCTTTTAGTTGATGTGGACACCCAGAGGAATTCACTTTTATAGCATCAATAATTGTTTTCCTCCAAATCAATCTTTTGAATGGAACAGTCCACAAAATATTTTCCTACAGAGAAAGAAGTAGGCACATCTGATCTCTTAGCATGTTCTGGGAGTGAGTAGAATTGACTGGAGCACTGTAAAGTAAAATCTGCATTTATTCCACGACAATGGGATGTGAGGCAATGATGTATTTTTAGATATACAGTAGTCACCCCTTACCTGAGGGGGATACATTCCAAGACTCCCACTGGATGCCTAAAGCCTCGGATAGTACCAAGCCCTATATATACTATAATGAAGTTTAATTTAGAAATTAGGTACAGTAAGAGATTAACAACAACTAATAACAAAATAGAACAATTATAAAAATATACTGTAATAAAAGTTATATGAATGTGGTCTTTCATAATAATTGGGTTAGCCGAAAAGTTCATTCCAGTCTTTCCATAACATCTTATGGAAAAACTGGAATGAAATTTTTGGCCCACCCAATATCTTATTGTATAGATTTAATGTCTTTTCTATCTTAACTAAGCACTTACGTGCTGTGGCCATATCTTTTACAGTTTGAGGTGGGACAGCAAATCTAGCACCAATTTCTTTTTTCCTTCTTCACAATGTCATGGACAGATTTGTTCTTACGGTAGATCTTGGCAACTTCAGCATATGATTTTTTCCCTTCCCTTATTAAGTAGAGAACTTTCACATTTTCGCATAAAGGAACCACTTTACAGCTTCTCTTTGGCACATCCAAATTGCCAGCATCCCTCCTCTGGCACCCTGGGGCCATTATTAGGTAAAATAAGGGTCACTTGAACACATTCGATCTGATAACAGAGCTGGCTACTAGGTAACTAATGGGCGGATATGCTGGACAAAGAAATGATTCATGTCCTGGGTGGGACAGAGCTGACGATGTGAGATTTCATCACACGACTCAGAATGGCAAGCAGTTTAAAACTTATGACTTGTTTATTTCCAGAATTTTTCATTTAATATTTTTGGACTGAGGTTGACTGCAGGTATCTGAAATCGCAGAACGGGAAACCATGGATAAGAGGAGACTACTGTATCTCCTTTACTACCTGTGGGCTCCTTGAGGGCAAAGGGTGTGACTTGCTTGCCACTGTGTCCTCAGCATCTGGCACTGTTTATTGATTTGCTTTAAATCGAGGAAGACAAAGCTCTGTCTTTGTTATCTGAAAGGTTTGTTCTAAAAGACCCAGGAGGACTGTTCTTAAAAGGAAAGCAGCTTTTTGAAAACACATCTCCAGATACTGAAATCACTGAAAGGCACCTTATCATTTCCTTGCCAGTCAGAGCCAGTTATCTGTGGATGCCCAGGCTTCCAGGCGGAGACTGCATAATAGTCACGGGAGCCAACCAAGTCCTTCTGCCCCAGAGCAGGGGGCAGTACAGAGCTCCCTCTTAAGACTTGAGGGAGCAACGTTACTGAGCCCAATGTGTGCTAGACATTGTTCTAAGTATTTTGCATACATTATTCCACTTAGATCATCACCAACTGATGAGGTAGATATTCCACGCCTCCTTTTATAAATACAGACATTGAGGCTTAGTGAGATTAGTGTCTTAGCAGACTCTCTGGTTGCAAGTCACAGAGACCAACTGGGGCTTAATCTTGCAAAGGAAAAAAGGTAGGGAGGGGCAAGGAGGGTTATTTTAAGGATCCTGGGATGTTTTGCTGAACTCAAGGGCAGACTTGCCGCTAGACTCAGTAAGGTGTTGAGTCCGAATCTGGAAAGTGCTGGGAACCCAGGGAACACACCCACGATTCATCTTTCTCTCCTCCTGCAGAATGGTTTCTTTTTCTTGGCAACCTCATCCTTGTAGAGAATACTGGCCGCCCCGCAACTCAAGTCATAAATTATAGGTTCAGGCACTTGTAAAACCTCATTGTTCCTCTGTCTCGATTCTAAACTCCTTAGAGAGACACATGTGTCTTCTTAGAAGGGCCTGGAGCCAGGCACACACATATGGTTGCAAGAATCTCTCCACGTGTAGAAAGACAGAGACAGATTCTAGACAAACAATGGAAAGATCATGGGATGGGCAAACACTAAAAAAACATACCAGCTGTATACCAAGCTCACACAACTAGTAAGATTTAAATTCCTGTCTATCCAACTCCGTTTCAAACAGACTTTGGGCTTTTTCTACTCCTATGATGCTTTTAAAAAAACCTGTTTGATACTTTCTTTTATGTCCCTTTTAGCCTCCCAAGAAGGCTATCAGTTTAAAAACCATATGATCTCAATATTCGCAGAAAAAGCATGTGAGAAAATTCAACATACATTCATGATAAAAACTCTCAAAGTTGATATAGAGGCAACATATCTCAACATAATAAAGGCCATTTATGACAAACCCACAGCTAACATCGTACCCAATGATGAAAAGCTGAAAAAATTTTCTCTAACATCAGGAACAAGACAAAGATGCCCACTGTTGCCAATTCTATTTAACATAGTATTGGAAGTCCTAGCCACAGTAATCAGACACAAAAAACAAATAAAAGGCATCCAGATTGGAAGGGAAGAAGTAAAACTATCACTGTTTGCAGATGACATATTATATATAGAAAGCCCTAAAATTTTTACCAAAAAACATCTAGAGCTCCTCAATGCATTTGGTAAAGTTGTAGGATAGAAAATTATTGAAGTCTATTGCATTTCTACACACTAATAATAAAGTATCAGAAAGAGAAAGCAAAAAAAAATTCCCATTCTCCATCACATCAAAAAGAATAAAATACCTAGGAATAAATCTAACTAAGGATGTAAAAGACCTGTACTCAAAAAGTATAAGACATTGATGAAAGAAATTGAAGATGACACAGATGGAAAGATATACTGTGTTTGCAGATTGGAAGGATTAATAATGTTAAAATGACCATACTACCCAAGGCAATCTACAGATTCAATGCAATTCCTATCAAAACACCAGTGGCATTTTTCACAGAACTAGAACAAATAATTCTAAAATTTGTATGGAAACATAAAGTCCCCAAATAGCCAGAGCAATCTTGAGAAAGAAGAACAGAGCTGGAGGTATCATGCTCCCTGACTTTTGATGACAAAGCTACAGTCATCAAAACAGTATGGTACTGAGAAAGACACATATCATATGATATCACTTATATGTGGAATCCAAAAAAGGGTACAAATGAACCTATCTACAAAAACAGAAATAGAGTTACAGATGTAGAAAACAAACTTATGGTTACAAGGGGGTAGGGGTAGGAATAAATTGGGATATTGGGATGGACATATACTATGTATTACATATACTATGTATTAATACACTGTATATATTAATAAAATAGATAACTAATAAGGACCTGCTTTATAGCACAGGGAACTCTACTCAAATCTCTGTAATGGCATATATGGGAAAAAAATTTAAAAAAGTGGATATATGTATATGTATAACTATTCACTTTGCTGTACACCTGAAACTAACACAACATTGTAAATCAACTATACTCCAATAAAAATAAAAAAAAAAACCCAGTATGGTACTAGCACAACAACAGACACATTGATCATTGGAACAAAATATGGAGTCCATAAATAAACCCATACACTTATGATCAATTAATCTATGACAAAGGAGGCAAGAATATACAATGGGGGAAAGATAGTCTCCTCCATAAGTGGTGCTGGGATATCTAGACAGCTACATGTCAAAGAATGAATAGAACATTTCCCACACCATATACAAAAAGAAACTCAAAATGGATTAAAGACCTAAATGTAAGACCTGAAAACATAAAACTCCTAGAAGAGAACATAGGCAGAACGCTCTTTGACATAAATTGTGGCAATAATTTTTGGGGGGTCTCCTAAGGCAAAGGAAACAACAGTAAAAATAAATAAATGGGACCTAATTAAACTTAAAAGCTTTTGCATAGCAAAGGAAACCATCAACAAAACAAAAAAGACAACCTACTTAGTGGGAGAAAATATTTGCGAATGATATGACTGATAAGGGGTTAACATCCAAAGTATATAAACAGCTCATACAACTAAGTATCAAACAACGCAATTTAAAAAATGGGCAGAAGACCTGAATAGACATTTTTCCAAAGACATACGGATGGCCAACAGGCACATGAAAAGATGCTCAACGTTGCTAATCTTCAGAGAAGTGCAAATCAAAACTACAATGAGGTATTACCTCACACCAGTCAGAAGTGCCATCATGAAAATGTCTACAAATAATCAATGCTGGAGAGGGTGTGGAGAAAAGGGAACTCTCCTACACTGTTGGTGGGAGAGTAAGTTGGTGCAGCCACTATGTAAAACAGCAGACCCTCCAAGCTTCACATAGCTTAGACAATATGTCATAAGACTCTTAACCACCCCCTATACATAACACCTCTGATATATGGGTCACTATAACAGTTGCCTAAGTTGTTTTTTAGGAACTAGTTCTCGCCCAACTCAAACTGGCCAAGACCACCGACCATTCATCTGGGCCTGTGTGATGTCCACCTTCTGACATCAGAGGGCAGAAAACTTCATCCTCGGATCCTGCTAATGCTGCCGTTTTCTGAACATGCATCCTATGAAGCGTGATGCTCAGTTGCACCTGCGCAGAACAACAATCACTTCCCCTGCACCTCTGACAACCCTACACTCTTTACCCATAAATATCCCAAGCCCCTCGCCTTGAAGGAGGCAGATTTGAGACATATTCTTCCATCTCCTCACTTGGCTGTCTCGTGAATAAACCCTTTCTTTGCTACAAACATTGGCATCTCTGTTTGGCTTCCTGCCTGTTGGGCAAATGAACCTGGTTTGGTAGTACTTTCCTCTATAAAAGCAAGCTTCCCTCCTCTGTTCTCTGGACTTGCCTATGGTTTGCCATATTTTGCATGTCCTGATTGCAATTCTCTGCTATTCACGAATAAACACATTTTGCTGGTACTATAACTGGCTCTTTTGTTTTTAAGGTCAATATTACATGGTGATCAGAAGTGGAATCCCAAGGAGACAAACCCCTGAGAAATTAACGAACCCTGTAACCACGTGACATGCTCACTCAGGCCCTTTCCTCCCTCCGCTTCTGTGAGTTGTCTTTTTCCTTTCAGTAAGTATCCTCTCAGATGGGCGCTCCCTCCTTTCAGCTGAGCTCCGGCTTTATTTGGGATCGGTTTAAAGGTTTTATCCTTTCTGGTGAGTGCTTGTTTGTTTTTTTTTTAAAACTTAGAAAAAAAAAATTATTTACTTATTTTTGGCCGCGTGGGGTCTTCGTTGCTGCAAGTGGGCGGGGAGCGGGGGCTACTCTTTGCTGTGGTGCGCGGGCTTCTCATTGCAGTGGCTTCTTTTGTTGCGGGGCATGGGCTCTAGGCGTGCGGGCTTCAGTAGTTGTGGCACGCGGGCTTTAGAGTGCAGGTTCAGTAGTTGTGGCGCACAGGCTTAGTTGCTCCGCAGCATGTGGGATCTTCCTGGACCAGGGTTCAAACCCATGTCCTCTGCATTGGCAGGTGGATTCTTAACCACTGCACCACCAGGGAAGTCCCTCGTTTGTTTTTTGAACCTCTGGTTTTGAGTAATGGAATCCCAATCTGCTAAATTTTCTCAGGAGGGTCCTTCTTCTGGGACTCCAGCAGGTTTTATGTTTAAAAAATTATACACCTTAAAAAAAATCACTTATATGTGGAATGTAAAAAAATAATACAAATGAACTTATTGACAAAACAGAACAGATTCACAGACATGGAAAACTTATGGTTACCGAAGGGAAAAGGGGCTGGGGGAGGGATAAATTAGGAGTTTGGGATTAACAGATACATACACAATTATATATAATATAGATAAACAACAAGGACATACTGTACAGCACAGGGAACTATAGTCAATATCTTGTAATAACCTATAATGGAAAAGAATTGGAAAAAGTATATATACACACACATATTATATATACGTATATATATACTGAATTACTTTGCTGTACACCTGAAACATTGTAAATCAACTATACTTCAATAAAAAACCAAACCAAACCAAAAAACAAAAGGAAAAAAACCCAAAAAACTTATACACATTTTAAACTAATTGGACCAGCCTAACCAAAAACAATTTAGAACTCCAATTGCCATTATGGGGAACTTTTGATCTCCCCAGACTTGCTTCTCTTAGAACCAAATTAGAAGACGGAGGCTCTAAAATACAACAAACTGAATGGGACGCCTGTTTCAACTGGTACCTTGAGGCTTCTAAGCATATTCGGGATACTAAAATTGCCTCTTTACAAAATACCATTTCTAAATTAATCAATGTGAACAAACAATTGAAGACAAAAAAACCCTTGAAGCTTCTTTTTCCCCTTCCCCGTCCTCTTTGTCTCCAACCCCACCTCCTTCATACCCTCCTCTTCCTCATTCGAATTCTCTCACTGAACTTTGCTTTTTCTCCAAACCTCTCCCTACTTCTTCCTCATCTGAACCTATTAGAACCTGTCGCATTAAAATCAGACCCTCTGAAGATTCTAATGCTAAGCCCCTAATTTGCAATGCCCCTGCCCCCTGGACTAAGGCTGAACTACAAGCCACAAAGATTTTCCTAGAGTAGAACTAAGAATCCCCCATATATTTGCCGAGGAATTTAATGTAGCGTTCAGACTTACCGACCAGGTTTCTCAGACTTATACCATGGAGCTCACATGCTTGTTGGTGAAAGCCAAGCCCAAGATTGGATGAAAACAGTGCATTGGGATAGTCCTGAGAAATCTCTCGAACTGCAAATGAAAGCTCAACCCCCTGCCTTGATATAGGATCAGGCTCGGGCAAACTTAAATGACTTCACCTGGCTTTCCAAAACCTACTGATTGAAATAAGATTCAGCCTTGCACCCAGACACCCAATGAGCCTGTCCATGATTATTATAGCCAGTTCCCAATTATTTTTAAGGAAAATTCTGGCCTTTCTATGGATGTTGATTGCACTTGGGTAGCCTTCAACTGTTTATTAATGGGCTGAACTGGGATCTTTCCCTTCTGGTTAAAAGGACCAGGATAGAATGGGAAACCATGTTCCCTCCTAATTCCCAGTAACGGGACTCTGGGCTTTCCCCAATCCTTCCTCTTAACCAGCTTGCAGTGGGATGAATCTCTCTCCGTCCTTATTGATACCAGAGCTACCCTCTCAGTGCTCAATCCCACTGTTATTCACATCCCTTGCCTGGGAGCACTAAAACGGTTCAAATAGTGGGGGTCTCTAATAAATTTAACATGTTCCTATCTCTAAACCTCTTCTCTTTTGTTTAGTTCCTCTAAGAGATACACTTTTCCCCTTTGTTCCTCCACCCCTACTCATTTATTAGGTGGAGATTTCTTAAAGAAATATTGTCTGGAATTTCTTCCTCCCCAAAAGGGGAGCTAATTCTAGAATTTGACAGTAGTGTTACCAAGCAAGGGCTTGCTGCCAGACATGCATAGAAGTCAATTCCATGGCACCGGCTTTTGAAAAAGAAAGAGCTTTATTGTGAGGTTGATCGGCAAGCAGATAGAAGGAAGGGCTCAAATCTGTCTCCTTGATCCCGGGTTAGGGGGTTAGGGGAATTTCAAACTTGGCAGAAGTTGATTGGATAGCCTCAAATCAGTACATATGTGATAATCAAGGTGCTTAGGCTGCTGGAAGCCAGATTTTCCTTATTTTAGGACCTCTCCCTTCTTAAAGCCCTCTGGTGGCAACATTTCTATTCTTTGAGTTCCATAGACTGAAGATATTTGGTTCTGGGCTCATCCTGGAGACATGGATTCCCATCTTGCACATGCACAGTGCCATCTCTATAAAACAACTTCAGGTCTGATTAATCACCAACCTGTTTTAAGAAAGCAAAACCAGTTTAAGCCAGTCAACGTTTTATGTGCTATTTCAGTAGCAACTAAAATAGCCTACAAGGTGAATCCAATGACCCTTTGGATGATATAAAGTTACCTGGATCCTCTAGTTTATTTCAACAGGTAAACAACTTGCTTCTCTGCTTCCCTTCTCAGGCCTCTTTGCAGGACAGCATTTACCTGTTAAAATTTTTAGCCTTAAAGGGACACAAAGTCTCCAAGGGAAAATTGCAGTTTGTTCAAACTCAGATTTCATAGTTGGGGCACCTGATCTCAAAACAAGGGCTACATTTAGATCCAAATAGGTTTCATGGCATCCCGAACTTCCCCAAACTCAAAACTAAGCTCGGGCTAGCTGGCTATTTTTGAAATTGGAAAAGCTTGATAAATCCCCCTGCCCTTGGCCTGTGAAATCTTTTGCTAACAGCTCTTTCTCGCTGTAATAATCTTAACACTGCCACTCTTCTTCCCTCCTCTATGGACAATATTCCTCATGACTGACTCTGACAGATCACCTCTTGACCCCCGTGATGACTTATAGGAAACTCCTTTTGGATAACACTGACTTTTTGTGGGTTTACCGATGGTTCTTATTTAAAAGGTGAACGTGGTAAGTATTATGCTGGGTATGCTCTTGTAACTCTTTTGAAGCCATCAAGGCAGCACCTTTGTCCTCGGCTACGTCAGCCCAATAGGCTGAACTGTACGCTCTTGCTTGGGCCTGCGTTTTGGCCGAGAGTAAAGCTGTAAATATCTCTACAGACAGTAGATATGCCTTTGGAGTAGCTTATGACTTTGGAACGCTATGGAAAGAGTGAGGCTTCCTCACTTCCAGTGGGGACCAAATTTAAAATGGCCCTTATGTCCAGGAATTATTAGATGCCATACTCTTGCCAGGGAATGTAAATTGGTGCAGCCACTACGGAGAACAGCTGGGGCACGTCCCTCACAACCCCCCACGTTAATGACCATCATGAGGGCAGATGTTTCCCTTTAATAAACTAGCAGGTGGAGCCGTTCTGGCCTAAGGATTAGCAATCACTAGCTGGGGCTGGGAGCAAGTAGGGTGTAGGGGAAGCAGGGGCTGGTCAAGCAGAGGCTGTACAAAGAGCAAGAGGACAGCCTGACCAAACACATGGCAGAGGTTTAGTTGTTGGTTCCTTTGATAGCAGCATTCTTTCCAGAAATATCAGTGAGGTGGTTTCCTTCAACCTCCAGGGAATCAAGCTTGGAATGCCCAGGGACCTTGATAATTGGCCAAAGTGGCTGGCATAATCTTGCTGGTAAAATAAGTGGCTCTTTTGCTTTTTTAAGATCAACACTATTAAACCACTTCACAAAAAAGCTGAAGTTAAAAATTTGTATCTTCACAAATGAGGGTGAATGAACTGGTTGGTCAGCCCATGTCTGCTGCTTCACTTACTGAATGAGGGTCCTAAAAATAAAATATTAATATCCTAAGGCAGACATTTATACTAAATTCTGGACCCTGAATGGAATCCTGCCCCCAGACCCTTATTTAACTTCACATTCTTCATCTGTGAAGGATGTATAAAAACAGGAGTACTTTGTAGACAGTCAGGGAAATGAAATGATATCTGAAAAACACTCAAGACACACAATTACTATTTGCTTTGTACTAACGGAAAGTACTGAATTGCCAAAACATGCAGGGAAAATTTAGCTGTATTTGTTGTTTTGTTTGGGCACAATTTGGCAAAGAAATTGCTCAGAATAGTTTCTCTGAAGAGCTTTGGGTACACTTACTATCATTTGCAAACCTTGGAAAAGGACTTAATTCTTATTGAAGGGAGCTGGAATCAGAAAATGGAACTTCGGCAATGAATTTGTAAAATAATAAAGAAGTCAGAGAGAAGTCTGTCATTTGATATTCGTTGGTCCTTTAAAAAGGGAAATATTTCCTATAAAGACATTTAATGCCAAGGGGGAGGGGGTGGGGAGAGGGGTGGATTGGGAGTTTGGGATTAGCAGATGCAAACTTGTATATATAGAATGGATAAACAACAATGTCCTACTGGAATTCCCTGGCGATCCAGTGGTTAGGACTCCACACTCTCACTGCTGAGGGCCCAGGTTCAATCCCTGGTTGGGGAACTAAGATCCCACAAGCTGCATGGCATGGCCAAGAAAAAAAAAGTCTTGCTATATAGCACATGGAATTATCTATATTCAATATCCTGTGATAAACCATAATGGAAAAGAATATGAAAAAGAATGTATAACTGAATCACTTTGCTGTACAGCAGTAATTAACACAACATTGTAAATCAACTGTACATCAATAAAAAATTAAAAAAAGAAGAATGTAAGAGACCCATGAGCTCTTTGCGGGTGTTACGGTATGAAGTAAAGAGAAATGGCAAATTACCTGTCAGCCCTGCCTGCCTCTCTACCCCACACCATGGCTTTTGAGAGAGGTGCAGGAAGTAAACATGGGGTGCTAGATGTCATGAGGCAGATGATTGGGTAATAGGTGAGTAGCTGCATACTCTGCATTTCACAGATTTTACAAGTGTGTATTGGAAATCACGATCAATTTATGAGGAGGAGGAAAGTGGACTCTATTGAGATGCAGCAAATGAAAACAGGCTAAGGAAATAAAGGCTCAGAATAAAGTGAATTAATTCTCTTTAAAAAAAAATCTGTGTTTTGCACTACACTTTGTTTCTGCACCATCTGCTGGCTATTCCTGAAGGAGAAGGACTAATTTTAAAAACCGAAATGTGTTCTGAAATGTTAAATATCTCCCTATTCAGAAATCTAATTTAACATAGTAACTTACTTCAAAGAGGCTTCCCTTTTTCGAACGCTCCTACACTGTTGGTGGAAATGTAAGCTGGTGCAGCCACTATGGAAAACAGTTTGGAGGTTCCTCAGAAAACTAAAAACAGAATTACCATATGATCCAGCAATTCCACGCCTCGGCATATATATCCAGACAAAACTTTAATTCAAAAAGATACATGTACCCCTGTGTTCATAGCAGCACTATTCACAATAGCCAAAACATGGAAACAACCTAAATGTCCACTGACAGATGAATGGATAAAGAAGATGTGGTACATATATACAATGGAATACTACTCAGCCATAAAAAAGAATGAAATAATGCCATTTGCAGCAACATGGAAGGACCTAGAGATTATCGTACTAAGTGAAGTAAGTCAGAAAGAGAAAGAAAATACCACATGATATCACTTATATGTGGAATCTAAAATATGACACAAATGAACCTATATATGAAACAGAACAGACTCGCAGACATAGAGAACAGAATTGTGGTTGCCAAGGGGAGGTGGGGTAGGGAGGGATGGGCTGGGAGTTTGGGGTTAGTAGATGTAAACTATTATATATAGAATGGATAAACAACAAGATCCTACTGTATAACACAGGGAACTATATTCAATGTCCTGAGATAAACCATAATGGAAAAGGATATAAAAAAGAATTTATATATATATGTTAATTGAGTCACTTTGCTGTACAGCAAAAACTAATACAACATTGTAAATCAACTATACTTCAATTAAAAAAAAAGATACTTCCCTTCTTCTAACTGCCTGGTAATAAATTTTGGCCAAAAGTAACATAGTGTGACCATGCAGAAACAGAATGATACAGGACCTCTGTTTTAAAAAGGAAAATATGAGATCAGAAATATGGGTCTCCCTTTAAGAAGTGAATCATCTTTAAAGTAAAAGGAAACTCTGAATAAGATCACTTTGACCCAAAAGTGCTTGTTAATTCAGATGCTGTGCTGTAAAATGGCTTAGTTTTCTGTTGATAAGAAAATGAAATTTACAAGCTCCACAGGACACACCTCAAAGCTCTTCAAGTCTTTCTAGCTTTTATCCTCTATTTAGCATCACCTGTGTGGATAGGGTCCTGTGTTGATGTCTAGGCTTCTGGGCATTTCTCTTTAGAATAGAGAGCTCTTGTCACCTATTGCTCTCAAGAGCAATTTTGGAGACACTGAGTCAGATTCTGACATCCTGGTAGGTAATGGTGTCACTTAAACCTCACCCTGTGAGATAGATTGGGTATTTTCTCCATTTTAAAGGTGAAGATATTTAATTTTTTATTGAAGTATAGTTGATTTACAATGTTGTGTTAATTTCTAGTGTAGAGCAAAGTGATTCATATATATATATACTTTTTTTTTTTTTTTTTTGGCCAAGCCACACAGCTTGTGGGATCTTAGTTCCCCAACCAGGGATTGAACCCCGGGCAGTGAAAGCACAGACCTCCAGGGAATTCCCTACATACATATATTCTTTTCCATTATGGTTTGTTACAGGATATTGACTATACTTCCCTGTGCTATACAGTAGGACCTTGTTTATCTATTTCTTATACAGCAGTATCTTCTAATGCCAAATTCCTAATTTATCCCCCCACTTCCCCTTTGGTAACCATAAGTCTGTTTCTTTCTTTTTTTAAAAAAATATTTATTTATTTAGGCTGCACCAGGTCTTAGTTGTGGCACCTGGAATCTTCGTTGTGGCATGTGGGATCTTTTAGTTGCGGCATGTGAACTCTTAGTTGCAGCATGCATGCGGGATCTAGTTCCCTGACCAGGGATCAAACCCAGGCCCCCTGCCTTGGGAGTGCAGAGTCTTACCCACTGGACCACAAGGGACGTCCCATAAGTTTGTTTTCTATATCTGTGAGTCTGTTTCTGTTTCGTAAATAAGTTCATTTGTATAATTTGTTTAGATTCCACATACGATATTTGTCTTTCTCTGACTTACTTCACTTAGTATGATCATCTCTAGGTCCATCCAGGTTGCTGCAAATGGCATTATTTCATTCTTTTTTATGGCTGAGTAATATTCCATTGTATATACGTACCACATCTTTTTTATCCATTCATCTGTTGATGGACATTTAGGTTGCTTCATGTCTTGGCTATTGTATATAGTGCTGCTATGAACACTGGGGTGCATGTATCTTTGCCAATTATAGTTTTCTCCAGATATAAGCAGGATCATATGGTAACCCTATTTTTAGTTTTTTAAGGAACCTCCATACTGTTCTCTATAGTGGCTGCACCAATTTACATTCCCACCAACAACGTAGGAGGGTTCCCTTTTCAAGGTGAGAATATTTTAAAGGTGAGGGTATTTTCTCCATTTTAAAGGTAAGAAAGCCCATGTTAGACCTTGGGCCCTGGTGCTATGTCCTGCCCCTGAGGAAAGCAACGTCTTCTTGCTCAGCCAACAGCTTGTTCTGTGGCTGTGAACATAAATCAGCAAACTTCTCTGAAATAGTGTTAACAACAATTTATTGTGTATGTGCTCTGGGATGGGTTTAGGCTTTGCATCCATTATCAGCTCCATTTTACTGATGAGGAAATAAAGGCTCAGAGAGGTGAACTGATTTGTCAGAGGTCACACAGCTGTTAATTGGAAGAGCTTGGATTAAAGGCAGGGTTTTCTGACTCTATACTCCACATCCTTCCTTCTATTGTTTATAGAACAACCGAATTTATAAAGCTCCCCCAAAAATGCTCAGAGGGAAAGAAAGAAGAATGAATATAGGCAAAGTTCCACTGTTTTCTGAACTAGAATTCTTTTTTTTTTTTTTTGCTGTTGTTCTTTGATTATCTCTTTCAGTCCTTGTACAAAAACTCAACAGCTTTCAACTCCAAATGATGGTGAAGACTTTGCATTTGAAAAGGGATCTGTGAAGGTGGATTTGGGAAGTACAGACCTGAAGAGGCTCTCTTTGGAGACTGAAAGACAGAGGCAGAGCTTTGCAAAAGTCATTGGTCATCAGTGGATCTGTTAGGAGTTGTCCTCTGATGTCTTGGGACTCAAGGCTGGAAGGGTCATGAACACTAACCACGTGGTTTGATTGTTGAGTAGGTCTGGTGTAAAAGGGCCTGGATTTGAGTCCTGGAGCACAGCTGGAGTGAGGGTTCAGGTGTGCAGCCGAGGACTCCACGTCTCCCTCTGTGTCAATCAGATGGCGGGAGGGAAGGATCCTTAGCTTCTGAAGCAAAAGAACAATGGAAAGACCATAATCCTTCCCAAACGACTTTGTGATCTGGGATGATGACACATAGAACAATGGTTTTCATACTGCAGGTCGTGGCGGGCATGAAGAATGATAAAAAAAGAAAAAAGAAAAGTAGTAAAATAGAAAATAATGGGAGCATATTAGACACTGCATGTAGTAAGGGTACTTTTTCTTGGAAAAACTTGTATCTCAATGATATACATACACCTAGGCTGAGCCATGATGGCAAATGGAAAATGATATAAAATGGGTTGCTCCAAAAATGAGTACGCTGCCCTGCTCGTTTGCCCTTCTGTGGTTTACAGTACGCTCGACTATTTGGAGAAAAGCAAAACATTCAAAGACTGATTAAAAGAGTTTAACTCTGAGATCCATGCCAGGAGACTGAAGGACAAAAAAAATGGGGAAGTTGTTTCACTGGCACTGAATCCCTGGGCTGGACTCAGCCTTGGAGGAGAAGTACGTGAAGAAATGTCAGGGCCAACACACACTGTTTGCCCTGGGGGGAGGTGAACTCCGGTGAGAAGTCGCTGCTCTGCTCCAGTCTCCTATCTTCTGCCTTCCCTGGGGGCTCCACCGTTCCCTGGGGGCTCCACCGTTCCCTGGGGGCTCCACCGTGCCCTGGGGGCTCCACCGTTCCCTGGGGGCTCCACCGTGCCCTGGGGGCTCCACCGTGCCCTGGCTCTGCTTGATTTTTGTTTGAAATCCTCCCCTGGCATCCCTGCCAGCTGACCTAAGCAGCGGTACATCATCCACGCCTCCTAGCACCTGAGGTAGGTGCAGGACCTTATTGTGGGGCAACCCACCTGCACTCTTTCCTGGGCTTTTTGCTCTTGCAACTTGCTCTGTAGGGCCAGGGTCACCAGCTAAGGTCCTGGTCACACAAGGGACAGAGTTTAAGACCTCAGGTTCCCAGAACCGTGGAAGTCTCCCACCGTGTCCAAAGGGCGGGGGCAGAAGAGATCCTTGAATATAAAAGATTTAATGTCACTTTAAATTTAACCGAAAAGCGTATTTAAAAAAAAAATTCTTCTGTGGCGAATCATTTTATTCCATGAAGAGCTATCCCTTGCCAATTTATTTCTATTTTAAATTGAATGTTTTGATTATTTAATTTCCTTAAAATTTGGGTCCACTAGTATTCAATACACAACAGCTTTAAATTAGTATTTTCTTATTCTTTGAAAACTTGCACCCCAAAATATGCCACTTGGGCATATTGATTATTCTGAATTATAGTTAAGAAACAGTCAGTGCAAGAAGGACACTGACTTCTTTTGTTCCCCTGAAAGTAGGAAATAAATCTCTCATGTGAAAGGTGTCCCTTCTGTACCAGGAGGGTGGAAGGCCTCCTTATCACCACAGACAGGGAATTTAGGGCCCCGAAGGCTGTATAAACAAACCTTGTTACTTCACTAATTTGCTACCCCAAGCCCAAACACCTTTGTCTTGTCAATTCTTCACAAATTTATTGTTTCCTTGTCTAAAAGGTATAAAGCTGCCTGCTTTGGTCACTTACTTTGAGTCTCGTATTTTTGTATGAGTTCCCATGTATATGAAATGAAATCTGTTTTTCTCCTGTTAATCTGCCTTGTGTCAGTTTAACGATCCAACCAGCTAAAGAACCCAGAAGAAAAAGTCTTCCTCCCCTACACCTCCAAAAAAGGTAAAAGAATGGGATTAAACTGTAATACATTCTTCTATGTGTTTCCCTTCCTCCAACCCTTCCCCCCACCTCCACTTTTATTATCTTGGACATTATGGAATATTATAGGTCTCTATAGGACACACAGGTAGGTACGTCTCATTTGTAAAAACTACTTAATTCTTCACAATAAGGAAGTATCACAATTTATTAATATTTATGTGTTATGGATGGTTATTTTCAGGTCTTCCAAAGCAGAAAACATCCCTGTATGTATATCCTTAGAATTTAGATACATTTATTTCTAGAGGATAGATACCTAAATGTAAGGTATACATATTTAAAATTTTAAAGATACTACCAGGTTGTTTTCCTAAAAGGCTGTAGCAATTTATACTTCCATCAGTAAATGTGTGAAAGTGGTGGTCCCTCCCCCCCCCATCCTTGCCAGTATCAGAATTTTTTACCTTTTCCTCAACATGATGGATAGAATATTATTTTTCATTATTTTGCATTTCTCTGAGAGAAGGTGACCATCTTATTTTGCATTTATTTCTAGTGCTTGGGGTTGAGCATAAGACTTTTTTATTGGTTTGTCCTGACTTGCTGGCATTCCACCTGACTTAAATGTTGCATGTATTTCCTTTCAATCATATTTTCTCTGAACTTTCTTGAAGTATCTTTTGTCATTCGGAAATTTCACTTTTTTGGGTTGCTAAATCCTTAAGTATTTTCCTTTATAATTTCTAGGTTTCTGTTTTCCTTAAGAAAGCCTCTTTTACTCTTAGGGTAAAATATTTTCCTATATTTTTGGACACTTTATTGTCTATATTTTCTCAGGCCTTTATTTTTACACTTAGCTCTATAATTCATGTAAAATTAATTTTCTTTATGTTATGATGTAGGAGTTTGGCTCTGTTAGACAGATTGCCAATTATGCAGATGTCTTTGAGCAAATCACCCATTTTTTGCTCATCGTATTGAAACATCCATAATCTACAGTTTCTACTTCTTTTGTAACACATTAGCACAAACTTAGCAGTTTAAAATACACAAACTTGTTACCTTACGGTTCTGTATGTTGGAAGCCGGGTTCAGATCTCACTGGACTAAAATCACGGGGTCGGCTGTGTCCGTCCTGTGAGCTCTAGGGGAGAATCCACTTCCTCACTATCTCAGGCTGTTGGTAGAATTTAGTTCCTTTCAGGTCCCCACTTCCTTGATGGCTGTCAGCTGAGGGTCCTTCCCAGCTTCTGGAAGCTGTCTGCATTGTTTGGGTCGTGGTTCCGTTCCTCCATCTTCGACGCCAGCAATGGTGGGCAGAGTATCTCTCCTGCTTCAAATCTCTCCTGCCCCTTCTCCCATCCTTACTTCTCTCTGAGCCACTCGTTCTGCTTTCCTTATCCATTTTTATTTTATTATTATTTTAAAATCTAAGTTTCCTTTATTTTATTTATTTATTTTTATTATTTTTGGCTGTGTTGGGTCTTTGTTGCTGCGCGCGGGCTTTCTCTAGTTGTGGTGAGCAGGGGCTACTCTTTGTTGTGGTACGCGGGCTTCTCATTGCAGTGGCTTCTCTTGTTGCAGAGCATGGGCTCTAGGCATGGGGGCTTCAGTAGTTGTGGCTCGTGGGCTCTAGAGTGCAGGGTCAGTAGTTGTGGCACACGGGCTCAGGAGTTGTGGCTCGCGGGCTCTAGAGTGCAGGGTCAGTAGTTGTGGCACACGGGCTCAGTAGTTGTGGCTCATGGGCTCTAGAGCGCAGGCTCAGTAGTTGTGGCACATTGGCTTAGTTGCTCTGCGGCATGTGGGATCTTCCCGGACTAGGGCTTGAACCCGTGTCCCCTGCACTGGCAGGCGGATTCTTAACCACTGCGCCACCAGGGAAGCCCCTTTTAACTGTTTTTTACTCAAAAGAAAAATCCCAACTCCAGTGATGATGAGCCCTTTAAAAAATAATATTTTATACTATTATGAAATCTTAATTATGGCAGCATGTTCAACACAATTATTGAACTCCCGAACAATCACCATGTCTCTGAGAAAATCAGGTGGTTATCATTCAAGTTTTACACAATTATCTCTTTATACAAATTTCACTAAGAAATGCTTTCTTTATTATTCCCTTTTGTCATGCCAATGCATGTCCAAAATCTTTCTATAATCTGCAGTTTTAACTTTAAAACCACAAACTATTTTACCTTGATTACATGCAAGATTCCTAGTCTTGATCCTACCTCTGCACGACAGTAATAAATAAATAAGCTTGTGGCCCTTTTTCCTTGAAAAGTATGTCAACTATGCTTGTCTGCCACAGGAAGAGTGCCACTCAAGAAACTTTTGGCATTCAAGTGTATCACCAGATGGAAAAATCTCCTAAGATATGAATGGCATTGAGTGTAGAAGACAGCTCTGTTCCTCTCTGCAGTAAAAATGACTCTGTTCTTTTCAATTCCACAACCCATTTATCTCCATTCTCTACCAACCAAAAATATGTAGGAATTTGGTGAAACTGATGACTCTTCCTCTGGGGGGTTTGGAAGGGGGCCCTGGGCCATTCAGGTACACATGCTCAGAGTGTTGTAAAACTGTTCTTGGAATATCCAAGCTGATAAAGAATTAGGTCAGGATTATACTTTTAGCTCAGAAGAATTGTTGCTGCTATAAAATTACATTTAGACTCGTTAATTTTGTAGGTACCATTAATATACATGTGGAGATGAAAATCAATGGCCTTCATCATCCCAGACATTAAATGCTGTTAGTGGCAAACTATTTATCCACAATCACCTCTAATATGCTGCAGCAGAGAAGTATTTTCAAATAATCAATCCCTTGAAATTTCAGTCATTTAAGAGCAAGTACACAAAGAACGCTAAATAAGGAAATGCACTACTACCAAAATCATAGGGACCTCATGACGTGGGCTTAATGGTAGCATGCAGGTTAAAATCATGTGTGTGGCTATTGTTTATAATAATGAGTGCTGCTACCCAATTTCCCCTATCACGGCCCCACAGAATATGTGCGTATTTACCCTGGGGTAAATGTGAGAGGCTGCTTGCAGGCAGAGATAAAAGCCCTTAGGACTGAGGGGACCTGTGCAGACACAAACCACCAGCGGCACAGCAGCATGCATGTGTATGAACGGTGGGAGGCTCTGGCTTAGCTGACAAAAACTCAATCAAGCTTTAAAGATGGATTTGAAAAGTCATTACCTGTCCTCACTTCTGATGGCATGGACCCCCACCGAGAGAGTATGCTTGTAACTCCACAGACATTTATTCCACAACTACTAGGTCCAAACCATGGAAGGATACACAGAGCTGGCTCATCTCCTGCCCTTGAGCTGCGCACAATCTAGCGTGCCAGGCAGGTGTTTAAGCAGCTCTCTATAACACAAGGTAGGGCAAAAATCAAGGCCCACGAGGAAATTTCAAAGTGGTATGAGGTTACATAAGCTGGAACAAATAGTTGTGTATGGGTACAAGGGAAACTTCAAAGAAAAGAGCTCTGCTAATAGAAGAGGTTTAATTCTGAAACGTCATTCTGACCAAATGTACACAATAAAGCTTGCATTGAAAAAGCGAAATAAACCGATAATCCTTAAGGTAATCCATTATAGCAGTGCTACTGGGAAGATAATTATGAACCAAACTTTTTAACTACTTCTGAATAATGAGATTAATATAAGGTAGAAATTTTTTTATTTTTTATAGGTTCAGAAACATGACTCTGATCTACATTTAACACTTCTTAAAGTTCCAGCTTTTTAGAAGAAATGAGTATGAGAATGGGAAAAACTTAAGGCAATGTTATGGTAACATTTATCTTTTTTCTATTCAAGATGCAGCTCTTGAACATTTTTAGTAATTATGACTTTCAACCTGAAACGTTGCTTTAACTGTTTAAGCTAGAAATAAAGTGTAAACTTCATTGGTTAAAATAATTTCCTGGGACTTCAAGTTTAGATCATTTTTGTAAAACAACAAACTATGTAAGTAAAATGGAATCAGTGAGGGGGTCATCTTGAAGACTGTATCAGAACAGTAGTTCAATTTCAGCATTAAAGAAAGTGTGTCTTAAGAATATTTCTTCCAACACTATGAGAAAAATGTTTGACTTCAATCAACCAATCAGGAACTGTTCAAGTCAAGAACTCTTTTTCACTTAAAAACTTCTGTGCATAAAATACATCTGTATGTTTATTTTGACTGAAACCCTACTTTGTATTCTAGACTATCTCTTTTGAGGGTAAGTAGATTTAAAAAAACTTGCACATTGTCTATTTAAGTGTTCAAATACTAAAACACTCAAGTTCAATTACATCCCAAATAATATCCCTAAGATTTACCAGGTATTTAACAGAACAGGCCCTGTTCTGAGCACTCCTCCTCCTGACTTGTTTAATCCTGCTAAGAACTCTCCCATCTTAGCAGACAAGAGGCAGAGAAAAGAAAAAGTTAGGAAGCTGTCTAGAAATACAAGCCATAGTTTAACAAAAATAAACAGTGGTTTTATTGATTACATATATTTTCAACTCTAGTAATATATATTATAAACTTTAAGAATTAGCAATAAATGGCTGTATTTTTTACTAAGAATAATCTAGGCTATGGCAGCATGTTTGATGAATATTATTGAAGTCCTGCACAGTCATCATCTATCTATTTTTCAGAAAATCAGAAAATCAAGAAAATCTATCTATTTTTCATCATCCAAGCTTTGTATTAGGTCACGAGACAGTTACCCCTATACACACATTTCATTAAGTAGAAATAAGACATTACACGTTTTCTTTTTTGGCAAATCCTCCCTTTCTGTCATACAGATATATCCTCCCAAAGTTATTTTCTTATAATGTACAAAATTTATTTTTTATCCACAAGAGTTGTCTCAAATAACTTTCACCCTGGAAAGCTCAAAGGCATGAGGCAGTAACAAAATGCTACTCCGGACTCTGTATTTCACTTTTGCCTAAAACCCCCTTTGATAATTAAAACTAAATTAATCCCACATTATAATACTTACTTAGGAAAGTCTTTTTGTGTACATGTTTGCCACAAAGATGGAAAATGTCAACACATCTGAGCAAGTATTTGGCAGATCACAGAAGGAAAACAGGGCTGTGGGAAATGAAAACGCTTTAGTGTTTGACAGCTGAAGAGACTGATGACTGTCACTCCAATTTCTCATCTCCTTCTTCCACGTCTTTCAAATTGAGTACTTCCAAAGAGCCTTTGCCTTTTGTCTCCTTTTTTACGAGCTCATCGATTTCTCGGAAGCAGCCGGGGTCGATGAGACACACCTGAAACATTGAACACAGCTGGTGACCACATGAGGAAGAGCAGTACCATAGGATGGACACAGCTTTCACTTCCTATGAGACAAACACGCCATACTTTCCAGGTCTCTCTACAACCACAGATAAGACAACGCACAGGACGGCGGGCTGGGTTCTGGTCCAGCCTCTGCCCGTAAGTATGCACGCAGGCCTCTGTGACAAGGCATTATTCTCCCTATTGAGGACTTCTCCAGATTCCTCAGCTGTAAGGCTATGGTCCTTTTCATACTAAAATTTAGCATTAAAATTTACAGTCCAATGAAATCATCTCTTTGTATCCACATTTGAAGGAATTAAAAAAAAAAGAGGTGTAAGGCCTATTTAGAAACCATGTGCAAAGTTTTGCAAAGATTTTAGAACTTCAGAGAGTGTCAGATGTGTTGTTTTACATCTACAGCGGAAAGCGCAACAATCCTCTAGAGCTTATTTGTCAAGAAGCTGTAAAGCTCTAAGACGTGGGTTTGCAGGCAGCTGAATTTACACGATGTCTGAAGCTGCGGGGTGAGCAAAGTCATTAATAGAAGACTCACTGTAAAATATATTCTCTCATCGAAAATGAGCATTGACCAAAATCATTTTATCATGAATAATTTAACTAAAAAAGCAAACAAAAATTATAAGTGTTCTTAATGACAATTTGGTTCTACGGAGACCTTGACTGTCTTACCTAATTCTAGTTAAGATGTTTCTGGAAATGTCTTACTGTTCACACCTTCTAAATGTTTGTGACAGATTTATGACTAGTGAAGAAACTATTTTGGTAACGTGGAAGCAAAGAAACAAGAGTATGTTAATCTTACAATATCTAACTGTTGACCATAGTCTTCACTTTCTATAACCTTGATGAGTGGCTTGAGTTTTTCTTTCAGCTTCTTCCCTTCATTCACTGGAACAATGAACCGAAGTCTCATGTGAGCACGTTCTATCTGCATTTTCTCCTTTAACTGCTTTATCACTTCCAAAGCCTATCAAGACAAAATTAAAAACGTTTGCAATTTCTTTGCTGCTTCTGCTGCATTACTGCAGAAGGTATTCAAAACAAAGCAGTTTCCATCTAGCTGGACTGGGCAATGGTTTCTTAGACGACATGAAGAACATTAGCAACCACAGGAAAAAAATAGATAAATTGGGCTTCAAGATTAAAACCTTTTGTTCTTCAAAAAACTATCAAGAAAGTGAAAAGACAACCCATAGAATATGACAAAATACTGGCAAATCGTGCATTTGATACGGTATTAGTATCCAAAATATATAAAGAACTCTTACAACTCAATAATGAAGAGACAACTAATCAACTAAAAAATGGTCAAAGGATCTGAAGAGTGATTTCTCCAAAGACAGACAGACAAAGGGTCAATATGCCCATGAAAATATGGGCAAATTATCAGTCATTAGGGAAATGCAAATCAAAACCAGAATAATACCCCCAGGATGGCTATAATCAAAAAGTTGGACAATAACAAACATCACTGAGGATGTGGAGAAACTGGAACCCTTGTACACTGATTGTGGAAAAGTAAAATGGCTCAGCTGTTTTGGAAACTGGCTGAGCAATTCCTCAAAAGGTTAATACAGTCACCATATGAGCTAGCAATTCTGTTTCTGGGTATAGAGAAATGGAAACATACGTCCACACAAAAATTTGTAATCAATTTCATAGCAGCATTATTAATGGTAGCTAAAAAGTGGGAACAACCCAAATGTCCACCAACTGATGAATGAACAAAAGGTGGTATTTCCATACAGTGAACTATTATTCAGTCCTAAGAAGGAAAAAAGTACTGATAGATGCTACAACATGGATTAACCTTGAAAGGGCCACATACTGTATGACTCCATTTATATGAAATGTGCAGAATAGACAAGTCAATAAAAACAGAAATAAAATTTGCAGTTGCCTTATTCCCTCCTTATGAGACAGAGGAATGAGAAGTGACTGCCAACAGGTACAGGGTTTCATTTGGGGGTGATGAAATGTTCTCAAATTAGGTAGCAGGGAAGGGTGCAAAAACTCTGTGAGTATACGACTGAATTGTAGGCTTTAAATGGGTGACTTTTATAGTGTATGTATTATACAAACATTAAAAAAAAAAACTAGGGGCTTCCCTGGTGGCGCAGTGGTAGAGAATCTGCCTGCCAATGCAGGGGACATGGGTTCGAGCCCTGGTCTGGGAAGATCCCACATGCCGCGGAGCAACTAGGCCTGCGAGCCACAATTACTGAGCCTGCGCGTCTGGAGCCTGTGCTCCGCAACAAGAGAGGCCGCGATAGTGAGAGGCCCGCGCACCGTGATGAAGAGTGGCCCCCGCTTGCCGCAACTAGAGAAAGCCCTCGCACAGAAACGAAGACCCAACACAGCCATAAATAAATAAATAAAAATAAATAATTAAAAAAAAAAATCTAACAACTGGGGTTAAAATGATGCTTTAAAAATGCAAGTTTTATCTTTGTAAAAACATTTTTTATTTTATATTGGAGTATAGTTGATTAACAATGATGTGTTAGCTACAGGTGTACAGCAAAGGGATTCAGTTATACCCATACAAGTATCTATTCTTTTTCAAATTCTTTTCCCATTTAGGTTATTACTGAATATTGAGCCAAGTTCCCTGTGCTATACAGTAGGTCCTTGTTGGAAGAATCCAAGTTTTATCTTTAAAGGTCTGACTTGGATAGGAAGGTGAGAGTCCTAGTATATTTGTGTTTAGTTAAAACAAAGTCCATCACTCCTCTCTACAACCTCCATCGTTCCCCTCCCCTCTACCCCAAACCTCTTCCCACTTGCTTCCAAGTAGTGCCATTTTGTTATTACAGACCAACTATTTTAATGTTTTCCTCAGAGAACACTGATTTTCATGGACACTTTTTGACATTAAAAAACAACTCACCTGCTGTTTTGTACTCTTGTTGGGTTTGACGGAATAGTGGATGTCCTTCATGGCTCTCTCAATTAGGATAACGGTGTATGGTCTCTTTGTTTCAGGGTTCACACATTTGTCGGCCACAATAGTTGCAATGTCCCTAAACATCTGCTCCAGCTGTGTGTGCCGTTCTTTATCTGACACTTGAACCTCTCCTTTAGTCAAAATCTTAAAAAACCCAACAAGTTTAAGAAAAGTAATGTCTTTATTCCACACTATTTGTTAACTAACCACAGGAATTAATAACTGGGGAGAAAATTAAATTTCATCCTCTTCAGCTACTGATATTTGGTAATAACTTGAGCTTTGCCTAAAGGGATTATCTTGTTCCAAAATGTTACTTATTTAGATGGGGGATGGGGTAAAGGTAATCTTAGCAGAGGGTGTAAGTGATGAAATACTTGAAAAGGAATTCTATTTTCAGATATATTACACTAAAAATATATAAATGGACAAAATAAGGCAGTTTAGTAGGAAATCTGATTTCTGGAGGCTTTAGCAAAAAATATCCATGTCCTGAATTATTAAAAGTGATGTTGCACAGATCGAATTATTGCATAGTAACTGTTCACTCCAAAAAAATACTACTTTAAAGTTTAACATACCTGTAATCTAATATCTAATACTAATGGATATTAGGATCAATTATGCTGCAACTGTTAGAACCCACCTGCTTACAGATTTCAGTCTGGTCATCTGTTCCAAACGCACTGATGAGATCTTCCTTCCTTGCAACCTGACCTTTAGAGACATTTACAAACACTGAGTGGGTCTGCAGAACTTCGTCAAGGTCTTTTTCCCTTGGGAGGACAGGAGAGAAAGTCCTAAGTGAGTATGCTTGAAACTTCGAAGTTCATTCATATTTAAATACAAGACGGAGACGATATGAATAGTAAGAAACAACAAATACTCCTAAATGACCCTCGGTTCCAGGGGACCATTTCGTAATCCAGAACTCCATTTGTATTCGCAGTTACTCAGAGGTGAAAAACGTCGCGGGAATATGTGTGCCATCACTGAAGGGTGGGGTCCGGCTGCTGCCAAGGAATTCCAGCCCCTAGATGGCAGCAGTGAAGACCTTACGCACTTCGCTGAAACTACTGGGCTGAGATCTGCGACAAACGCAGGAACTATAGATGCACCTGAAAGACCAGGCCCTTTGCCTTGATCATTATTCTGACAAAAGGACCACAGTTATGAGGGTTTCTTGGCTGTGGCTTTTTATGACACCCGCGAAGCAAAGTCAAACCAAGCCCCAAACCAAACCGACCAAACAAAAAAAAAGGGAACGTCTGGTTTAGACCCTAAGCCCGGGCAGCAGGAGTAAGTTTCCCATTTCCTTCCCTGACGAGACCCCAGCTGGGCCTATTCGTTAGACGACCAGAGGGAGGCCGCCTTCGAGGCTACCAGCGCCGGCCAGGGCCCAGAGGTAGAGTGTCACTCACACGCCGCTCCGCCAGCCTACGACTTTGTTTTTGTAGCAGGCGATTTCGAAGCGCTTCCCGGCTCGCTTCATTCGTACTACGGCCACATTGGTCAGGCGGATCTGGTTGGTGGGGGTGAAGATCGACATCGTGGCCGCTCACAGACCTTGGGTCCGAAGAACCAAGGCAGACCCACGCTGCCTGCCTGAGGGCCAACTGAGCCTCGATATAACCACCCGGCGGCGCGCGGCACGGTAACGCCAGCAGACTGCGCAGCGCCGTGACTAACTCTGCCGCCACAATACACCCACGCAACTTACTGCGCAGGCGTCAGGTGTTGCGACAACCAGGCGCGGAGGAGGGAGGTAGAACGCCTGCGCATTGTGGCTTTTACGACACTGTTCCGCGCCCGGAAAGAGAGGGGCTCTTCCTTGACGTAATTTTCTTTCCAGAATGAACGAAAGAGCTCTGATTGGTTGGTGGAGCTAATGTTTGGTGACCGGGTGGAAACTCAGTGCCGGGCGCCTCACAGTTCCGCGGAGTTCCGGGCCACGCCCACGTTACCCTTTCGTTATAGAAAAATTTTAACAAAAAACGTAGAGAAAAAAGTGTAACGAACTGCCATGTACCGATCACCCCGCTTCAACAATTTTCAACATTTTGCCGTTGTTTCATTCTCCCTCATTTTTTTTTGTTGGAGTATTTTAAAATAAATCATCGTAAGGTTTTAGCTTTAAAAACTTGTCTAAACTAACAAATACACCCAACGAGATTAACCATAATTCCTTAATAGCGTCTCACAGCTAGTCCATAATCAAATTTCCCCTAAATAATGCCTTTTTACAGTCGGTGTGTTTCAAATGAGATTCAAACAGGCTCACAGATTGCATTCGGTTGACGATGCCCTTAGTCTATTAACGCCGCCTTTCCCTCCCCCACCTTTTTTCCCTGCTTCTGTCCGGATTCGCCCCTAACTCTCAAGCGCGGATTCCTGAGCCGCGGGGAGCGCTCCCGCTTCCTCGCCGGGAGCTGTGGGCGGTGCTTTTCTCTGGGCCCGCCCCCTTCCTCCTCTGAGCCAATCCGGACAGGTCTGCGAGTGGCATGGCTGCCCCCCGGTCCTCCGAGTGTGGGCACCCAGCTAATGCTGCGAGGTATTTCTGGTAGTTTCCCAGTATCCACGCCGGACAGTAAGTTTCTTAGGTCCGCAGTCCTGGTGTCTTGTTGGGCCGCAGGGCTCGGGCTCTGAGGAGAATGGGTAAGGTCCCCAGGCGGGTAAGGTTCGTGGGGTGGGAAGGGAGGAAACCGTTTTTTTGAGACCCTCGGGCCCCTTCCTCCAGAGTATGTTGCCCTTGTCAGCCCGGGACCGGTGCCGCTGGGGGCAGGGGAGGACTGATCCCTGCTCGTGACCTGGCTTTTGCCTTTTGAGGCTAGGAGATGAGTTTAGAACTATGCTTCTAACCTCAAGCAAAAGACAGAGAAAACTGTCTCCCCCTTACCCACGTGTGTTGAGGACTTTTGGTCCTTTCCAGGAGTAGCACCTGTAAACCTCAAATCTTAGACTTTGCCTTTTGAAATTACCCCCAGGTTCAGCATTTGAGGCCAGGTCCATCCATGTCTCCCTTAAAAAAAAGTGGGACTTGAGGTCAATTATTTGAGAACCCTTTGCAAGTAGCTGTGGGTCTCTAAAAATAAAATTAAAAAAAGAGGAATACGTTTAGTATTATTTTCCTTATGGAGCAGCGTAACAAAGCAAAATTAACTCATAATTCCACATAAAGTGTTTTGACTTTATGTTCCCTTCTTTTCCAATCGCTATATTCAAATGAAGATAAAATTTTATATTCTTTTTTTGAATTAGCATTATCATTATGACAATTATATTACATATCACAGTGTTTTGTTTTTATTAGAGTTGCTTTTTATAGATTTCTTAGTGGGGTTGTTGAATATGAAGGTTGGTTTTTCTTTTTTTTTCTCTTAAAATAAGAATGGGCATCATTGTATATGTAACTTCAAATAAAATTACTTGTATGTGTCATTTTAAATTTAGATCCTTCTTTGGATATGTGGGACTTCTCATCTTTAATATCATTATGGATAAACAGGTTTTACATATATTTGGGCTTTGCCTTTGGCTTTAGCCTTTGGATTTGTTTCCAGATTGTCATCAGAAAGCAGGTAAGTGGAGTTACCTTTATTTTTAAAATATATATATATTTATTTATTTTTGGCTGTGTTGAGTCTTCGTCGCGTGTGGGCTTTCTCTAGTTACGGCGAGCGGGGGCTACTCTTTGTTGTGGTGCGCGGGCTTCTCATTGCGGTAGCTTCTCTTGTTACGGAGCACGGGCTCTAGGCACGCAGGCTCCAGTAGTTGCGGCATGCAGCCTCAGTAGTTATGGCACACGGGCTTAGTTGCTCCGTAGCCTGTGGGATCTTCCTGGGCCAGGGCTTGAACCCGTGTCCCTTGCATTAGCAGGCGGATTCTTTACCACTGTGCCACCAGGGAAACCCAAGTGGAGTTAATTTTTCTAGGAGAGTATTTGGCATCAAATTTTGTAGAGAATGCAGAGTGCAGATTTTCTAAGGCTTCCAGAAAAATACAGAAATTCTAAAAGGAACTTTCGATCACTTTTATGTTTGGTCTCTAGAAATAGTTTTTCAATGCCAAAAAATTTTTCTTGTCAGTTTTTATAGACTAAGTTATTTACCTTTTCTTTGATGGGCTGTGGAAGTCTCATTGTTAAGATACAGGAAGGTTTTGTAATGAAAAATTAAACTTTTGCAAAAAACCCAAATCTGCTTAGCACCCTTAAGGGGTAGTAGTCTTCTCTTTTCTTTCCAGTAATTAAGAATCAGAAAATAAGTTTCTACTATTATTCCACTACAACACATTATGGGTGAAAGTACGTGTAGTTTTATCCTGGAAGGAATGGGAATCATTATAGTCTTAAGAAATGAGGGCCCTGCTTTTAAAGGACCTAATTATACCAAGGGGTTAATATTTGAGGAGTACAATCGAAAGATTAAGAGAATAATAAAATGGGTCAGTATCTGAGCGACTTATAATTTTCATCCCTAATGAAGTTGGGAAAATATTCAAACTTGATGGATTTTGTGTTTATTTCAAGAACAAAAACTCACAGGAGAAAACCGTTCCAAAAGCATCTTGGGATTTGATGACAAATGGCTATATCTCTCTTCAAAAGAAGGAAGTCTTTGTGTCTGGAGTGAAGATTTTCTATGGTTCTCAGACTGGCACAGCAAAGGTAAGAACTTATAATGACACTTTTCATTGGGTCTCCTGATCTTTTAAGAAAATTTCTGAAAAGTATTCTTTAGCAGTGAACTGAATTGATCTTCTAATCTTTTTTCATCTTTGTTTTTCCTTTTTACAGCATACATTTTTCCTTTCTGGGGTGGTGGGTGGGTTTCATCTCAATTTCAGCTGATTGGGGGTGTCTGGTGGTCACTGTCATGCGGGGTCTTTGTTCTGAAGCTTGCTTCTGCTCAGCAGAATGGAGACTTGGAGTTCCAAGTCCATTACTGTGTATAGAAGTAGGGGATAGTGAAAAATGGCAGCAGTATGTCCAGTATGGACCCTGACGTTCACAACTTCACACATCTATTTAATGAAATGTATTTTGATTTCTCAGTGTTAAAAGTGTTAACGATATACATTGAATACTGTATAGATACCGGCTGCAGATACATAGCTGAAAGATGCTTTAATTGTATTTAGATGCTGCCTGCTTCTTTATTATAAAGGTCACAGCTATTTATTGCTTTCTAGGAAAAGAGTCTAAGCCTAACATGAAAATGAATTAAAAACAGAATTCCTTGTCGTTGTTTTGGTAGAGTATTAAAGAGGGTTCTACTGCCCTCTCGTGGATGTTTTGTAGAATACTACTTTTTAAAAGGTTTTCAGTATTTTGTTGTGTGTGTCATAATTGAAGGTCACTTATAAGTAAGTTCAACCTTAAGCAGCAGAGGCAGGAAACTGGAAGAAACATTAGAAAGGCATCTGAGCTGCGGAAACAAAGTCCTTTTATGTTACTCATAGAAGATCTCATTCCTAGCCTCTCTTTTATGCCTGCTTTTACATTTTTTTAAAAGATCAAATTAATACTTGCAGATGGTAACAAATCCAGGTGTACAGAGGGTTCATAATGAAAAGTACTCTTCAGAGAATCCATTTTAACTATTGATATTTCTGTTTTTAATTCCTCTGAGGGTTATTTCTTGAACCTCCTTCTGCCATGTTTCTAGATTAATCAAGTTAGATAAAAGTTATTGACTCCTTGTATTAGTCAGTTCCTCAGATCTCAGCGGCTTAATATTGTTGCCCACATCATTGTTGATATGAGTTAAATGGCCCCCCTTCTTAAAGCTGTGCCATCTGAATTTCTCTATTTGGCTTTCACATTTGATTGATTTGTATTTGGCTTGGTATAGAAGACTCGGGCAAAATTCTTTTCTTACAACTTTGAGGGCATTACATCCTTGTCTTTTTTTTTTTTTCAATAAATTTATTTATTTTTTATTTTATTTACTTTGGCTGTGTTGGGTCTTCATTACTGCATGCAGGCTTTCTCTAGTTGCGGCGAGAGGGGGCTACTCTTTGTTGTGGTGCGCGGGCGTGCGCGGGCTTCTCATTGCGGTGACTTCTCTTGTTGCAGAGCATGGTCTCTAGGCGTGCAGGCTTCAGTAGTTGTGGTGCATGGGTTCCGTAGTTGTGACTCGTGGGCTCTAGAGCGCAGGCTCAGTAGTTGTGGCTCACGGGCTTAGTTGTTCCGCGGCATGTGGGATCTTCACGGACCAGGGCTCGAACCCGTGTCCCCTGCATTGGCAGATGGATTCTTAACCACTGCGCCACCAGGGAAGCCCCCTAGAAGCTTTTAGAATAATTCCCTTGTCCTAGATATTTGGAGCTTTTGTGAGATAGTGTCTAGGTTGGGTCTTTTTCAGCCATTGTATTGTATACTTGGGCTGTTTTGTTTTGAAAATTTGTGTGCATTAATTCTGCTGATATTTCTTGGGTAAACTTCTTTCCCTTCTGTTTTCTCTGTTCTACTTGGTTAGTTGGATGTTGGACCCTTTGGATGGTCTTCTGTGTCTCAAATCCTCTCTCATAACTTTTGGTAACTTTCTTTCTGTTCTGGGTTCTTGGATTTCAATTCCAAACCGTTTTTTTGAATGTTTTAGTTCGGCTATAATGTTTTTAATTGCAAAAATGCCATTCTGTTCAATTTCTATTGCATCTTTTTCATAATCTAAGAATATATTTCAGTGAGTTCCTGATTTATCTGCTTCCTCCATGTTTCTGCTGCTGCTATTTATCTTTCCTGTCACTTGTTCTCATCATGGTCTTGGTGATCTGTGGTTTTCTGTTCATATTTAGGATGGAATGATGGGGTAGCTGGTGTGGATTTTCTCTGTTAACTGTGTAAATAGACTTGTTTTCTCTAGTTGTTAGTTCTCACTGTATGCTGTGTGCAAGGTGGGTCAGGGTATGCCAGGTGACCTATCTACCTCACATCTCCCTCTAACTACCACCTCAATTTTTTTTTTTTTTTTATAGTATTACTCCTTGAAAGTGTTGTCTGTGCTTGCTGTCTCTAATTTCTCTACTCCTGTCTTTCTTGACCCACTCCAGTTAGGCTTGTGTGCCCCAGCCTGCTCCCAGTGACTTTCATGTCGCTAATTAATTCCCAGTCTTCATCTTACTTGGCCTCTTAGCTGCACGACAGCTCCTTCCTTGTTGACATACTTTCTCCATTGAACTTTTGGGACACTCTTCTCTAGGTTCTCCTCCTCCTCTGCTGAGGCTAGTCTGCCTCACTGTCATTTGTGGATTTCTCCTCATCTTCTTGCCTTGCAAAGATAGGAGCGTCCCAGGGCACAGTTCTTGAGACTATGTCTTTATCTGCACTCACTTCACTCTCTAAGGGATCTTGTTATCTAGAGCTTTCAGTTCTATTTATTAGAATTTGACAGAGTTTTTCTGTAAAGGGCTAGATATTTTATTTTACATATGTTTTTTAGGTTTTCAGGTTTTGCAAGGCGTATGGTCTTTGTTGCAGCTGTTCAGCTCCGCTGATGTCGTGTGAAAGCAGCCGTGGACCATGTGTAAATAAATGAGCATGACTGTATTCCAGTAACCTTTACTTATAAAGACAGAGGGCCGGATCTGGCCTGCAGGCCCTAGTGTGCTGATCCCTGTAGTAGATGATGGCCTCTAAATGTATGTTTCTAATCTGAACTTTTCCTCTCAACCCCAGACACTCATCCCCAGCTGCCTATCTATCTTAGATCTTCATGTGGATGGATGTGTAGTAGGCGACTCAGAATTAGTGTGCTCACAACTAAACTCCCGATTTTCTGCCCAAACCTCTTCCACCTCTAATTTTTCCCATTCCGATAAATGGCAACTGCATCCTTCCAGTTGCCCAGTTCAAAAAAACCTTTGACTTCTCTCTTTTTCTTACTACCCACATCCAGTCTGTCAGCACATGCTGCGTGTTCTACTTTCAGAATAGATCCAGATTCCAGTCACTTCTTACCGCCTTCACTGCTGCTGCCCCGGCCTAAGCCAGCCTCCCTCATACTTTGTCTGGGTTACTGCGGTCATCTCATCCTCAGCCTCCTTCGTTTAGCCCGTCCCAGCAACCACAGGGACCGTGAGAACTTAGGCGAAATGGTGTTAATCATCTTGGCTTAATACCATGCAGTGACTCCCTCATTCACTTAAAGCAAATGCCAAAGCCCCCATGGTGGCCAAGAGGCCCTCACTTCTGGGTCTCCACCATCTCCTTTACCTCATGTCCTTGGTGCCCTCCTCCAGTCTTATTAACCTCCTTGCCGAGTGTGCTCGCGCGTTTGGGCCTTTTCACTTACACGTCCCTCTGCTGGGGATAGCCTCTGGCTTGCTCTCTCACTTCCTTCAGGTCTTGCTCAAGTCTTTATTTTTGAGGCCTGTGGCAGTGTTGTCTGACACCAAATAGTTGTTTTCCCACACCTATTTTCCGATTCTGGTACTGTCTACTCGAGTTATTGTCAGATTGTCCCCACCTCAGACACCAGTCACAAGTCCCAGGGGCCATGTGTACTCCTGACTGGCCAGCTATACATTCAGGGGTTCCCACAGTCTCTTTCGTAGGTTTGCTAATTCCCTAGAATGACTCACAGAATGCAGGGAATTGCTTTGCTTAGTCTACTGGTTTATCATAATGGATACAACTCAGAAAGAGACAAATGGGAGAGATGATGGGGCAGGTCTTGGGGGGAGGGGCGGCACAGAGCTTGTGTGTCCTATTTTGACGTGCCACCTCCTCGGCATATCAATGTGTCCCCCAACCCCTGTCATTTAGGGTTTTTTATGGAGATTTCATTACGTAAGCATGACTGATTAAATCATCGACCATATCTGATTGAACTGCATCTCCTGCCACCCCTCCCCTCCCCTCCCCACAGGGAGAGAAGATGTTGAAAGTTCTAAGCCTTTAATCCCAGGGTTGGTTTTCCGCTGACCAGCCCCCATCCTGAAGCTACCTAGTCCCCCACCGCAACCCCATGAGTCATCTCATTAACACACCAAAGACAGCAAGTTCCAAGGATTTTAGGAGCTCTACGAGCTCCCTGGAGACAAAGACCAAATATTTATTTTTTATTCTATATACCTGTCCTGACCCTCCTTATGTAAAATAACAACTCTCCCCATGCCTCCAATACCGCATTCTTACCCCTTATCCTCTTTTCCTCCACAGCACTGATCACCATCTGATATACTGTGTATTTTCTCATTTGTGTGTTTATTCTCTCTCTGTCCATTAGAACATCTCCTTGAGGATGTTCCTTGATGCTCCTTAAGGGCAGGGAACATGTGTGCCTTGTTCCCTGTTGGGTAATATCGCCCAGAGCTGAGACTGGCCTGGTGGATGCCCAGTAAATGGCGAGGGCAGGCTTAGCTTTAGTCCTGGCAGGTGGTGAGCCAAGTGTTAGGCTACCAGGCCAGAAAGAGGAAGAGAATTCCCTGGGGTGCCAACATCTGGCTAGAAGTTGTAGCCTTCCCCAACCATTTGGTTCATTTTGTTTGGAGAAGAGAGTAGCAGGAGTCTGCCTGGGGGTAAAAGGTGAGTGTCGCTGAGGCTCTGTGTGCACCGGTCCCATATGATACAGTTTCTCTGTATGCCCCAGGGTCTTCTCTGGCCCACTGCTCCCTCCCATTTTTGCCCCCGTGACTGACTGATCCCAGAGCCCCTCTGGTTCTCTGTCTCCCCCGAGGCTTTCTTCGGTCTGTCAGCCTGCTGCTTTCTGCTTTCTGTCTCCCAGAAATGTGCTCGCAGTTCTCATATTTCCCACTCTCCTCCCTCTTTGGTATTTCTTCTCCGTCTATATGTTTCTTCTAGTGGGGCAAAGCAGCCGAAATGTCTACAAGTACATATAATCCCACATATGTACTTGTAGAGTGAGAACAACACAGCTGAGTGATTGGTCTCTGTAAAGATGCTTGAGAAAATGGTAGAAATAAGAATAGAATTTGTGTTGATGGTGTTACATGTCAGTCACCGGAAAAGCTTTTCATGCTAAATGCTTCATTACCTTGCCAACAGGAATAAATGAAGACTGTATTTTTCATTTATTTAGCTTATTGAAGACTTTATTTGATTTTTTTCCCTCCTATCAGGGATTTGCGACAGTTCTTGCCGAAGCAGTTAGCTCCCTTGATCTGCCTGTGGCAGTTATTAATCTGAAGGAATATGACCCAGATGACCATCTAGTAGAAGAGGTTGGTAATTGTCTTATTTTTCCTTCAATCATAACTTTCAAATTTAATTGACCTCCTGTGTTCTGGGATAAACAGACTCTTCAGAATAAATTTAATTTTCACGCTAAAGGATTCCAGTCGGTTGAGCGTTCAGTGTCAGTCAGGTGCTGAGTGTGTGGTGGCGTGCTGACTTGGGCATGATGCGGGGCCGGTCCCTCTGGGGTGTTAGACTGAAAGCTTGGGTGGTTGGAAGTTCCCTCCTGCTTTGACTGTCGTAATCAAAGAGGGTTGTCACTGATGGCCGTGTGCCGGGCATGTGAACCACGTGTAAGCCTGCTGAAAGGTCAGGAGCCACTTGGGTGGCAGAAGCAGTATGGGTTTTGGAGTTAGAGAAATCTCTTTAACTGGCCGTGTGACCTCCAGGTGTAATGTCGTATCTGTGAGAGCTTCATTTCTTCACCTGAGGAATGCCCTGCCCCCTCCTCTAGCCATGCCCAGGTAGGGAAGTTGGCCTGACAGCAGCGGTTCTCCAAGCGTGGTCCTTGAACCGACAGTATCAGCATTTCTGGGAACTCGTTAGAAATGCAGATTCTCAGGTCCTAGCCCAGCCCCGCGGAATCAAAGTCTGGATGTGGGGCTGTGTTTTAACAAGTGTCCCAGGTGATTCTGAAGCAGCTAAAGTTGGAGAAGCAGTTGGAACAGGCATCGACAGGCCTTTTCTTTAAAGTGCCAGATGGTAAATATCTTCAGCTTTGTGGGCCACGCAGCTACTGAGTTCTGCCTTTGAGGCACGAAACAGCCAAAAACAGTATGTAAATGAGTGAGTGTGGCTGTGTTCCAATAAAATTTTATTTACAAAAACAGGCAGTGAGTGGGACTGGGCCTGCGGGCTGTAATTTGCCAGTCCCTTCTTAGTGGATAAACCTCTAGCTGTAAATGTGCATTTCCTTCTCCCCCAAGATACGTTGGAGTACAAATGAGTGAGCTTGAATCCGCTCTAAATTATTTGTTTAAAATTATTAGCAAGCTTGGATACTTAATTATTTGTAAGGAATTACTTATAACTTACCTCCTGACTTGGAACTGTGAAGATACACCTGAGCAGATGAAATACTGTGGCTCACAGGACTGAAGATGTGTTTTGTTTCCCGTGGAGATGATGGTGCCAAGTGTTAAGTCACTTTACATTTAACGTTTTATTGCTTTGATTTTTCAGGGGATTTTTTAGAGATCTTTCTGTATTTCTTCCTGACTGATTTGGCTTTTGTTTCCAATATGGCACGCAGGAGCTGATAGGAATTTATAGTCTGGGAAATGGGACGGAGTATATGGTGAAGGGCACCAGGAGGTGTGTTGGCAGGAGCAAGGGGCTGGGTTTTCTCCCCTGTGCAAGGTCCTGGCCCTGTTTCCTTTCTCTTTTGAAAATAAGTAACATTTCTAAAAGCACTCTTTGTCTTTAGAGGTTAGTGTGATATGAATGTCAGCGTTTCAAAAAGGATTTTCTTCATTGAGATAACTTTATATCTTGGCTACTCTTCTGAAATAATGAATTTGTTGGTTAGGTTACCAGTAAAAATGTCTGTGCCTTCCTGGTTGCTACCTACACTGACGGTCGGCCGACTGAGAGCGCGGAGTGGTTCTACAGGTGGCTAGAGGAAGCAGCCAATGACTTTCGATTTGGCAAAACGTACCTGAAGGGTGTGAGATATGCGGTGTTTGGCCTGGGAAATTCTGCGTATGTGAGCCACTTCAACAAGGTAGGTACAAGGTAGGTATGTGTTGAATTGTAGGGATACATTCTCTTAAGTGAAAAAAAAAAATCACCTACACAGGTACATACATGTGGGTGTATGTGAGACAATCCACACTCTTTGGTACTTATTAATAAACTTTTTGTGTTATTCTTTTTATCGCTGGGAATTGCTACCGTATAGGAGGCTCTCAGTAAATTTTTATTGAATAAAATGAATGAAAATGCTTCCTATTGTCTAGCGTCTTAGCGGCTTGTATTCATGGCCAGAGTCTAGCCTCCTGTCCCCAGGCAGGACCTTGTAGATGGAAGGTCCCTGATTCTTTGGGACCTGTTCTGTTGTGGAGTGACCTTTACTGCCCAAACTAACTCTTCACACAGTTAACTTGTTGTCTTTTAATCATTACTTTTCTTTTCTTTTTTTTTTTTTTTAATTTTATTTATTTATAGTTGTTTGTGCCGGGTCTTAGTTGTGGCAGGTGGGCTCCTTAGTTATGGCTCGCGGGCTTCTTAGTTGTGGCAGGTGGGCTCCTTAGTTGCGGCATGCATGTGGGATCTCATTCCCGGACCAGGGATCGAACCCGGGCCCCCTGTATTGGGAGCACGGAGCCTTAACCACTGTACCACCAGGGAAGTCCCTAATCATTACTTTTTAAAGTAATGAAATAGAAGAAAAACATTCACTGCCCTTTATGTAATAAAATATTAATTGTTTTCTTTTATTCTCCTGGATCCTTTTTTCTGAGTGAAATTAACTTGGCTCCTTTTCCTTTGCATTCTCTATACTTTAAAAAAGAAAAATGTGGAGCCTCTCAGTTTCTTAGTGGTTCTGAAAAGCGATCAGAATTTTTTTACGTGTCCCTCTCCCCAGATGTGAGCACAGCTCGGCTCACCTATCTTTGGTAGAATGTGAGGAAAGATGAAGGTGGAGATCTTTCTGTAAAAGTTGTTTTCATCCAACTGTTCTATCAAGATGTGTATTCTCCATGCCTGCCCCCCCCCATATTTCAAAGGAAGTAGACACAAGGTAAAATTCAGATATGTAAATATTTTGTTTACTGTCTTGCCACTTAGGAAGCCTGTTAAGTTTTTGAACTCTTAATTGTACTTCTTGATAACTCCTGTGCCTCAGCTTAAGTGCTTCATGCTGTAATAAAATGCATTTCTGGCTTATGAAATCATGAGTCTTGCCAAATGGGCTCCGTTTGTACTTTGTTGTTTAATGGTCTTTGGCCCCAGAGGCTTTATTTTAGAAGAAACTGATTTTGCTACTGAGTGATTTCATTCTGACCATGGTTTAGAAGACAAGTTTTCAAATCCTTCATCAGGTACTAACCCTTAGTTTAACAAAAGAATTTGTCGGTCCCTATATTTAAAAAAAAAAAAAAAAATCTTCTGCAGAATCTTACCCGAACATATCAACGGCTGGAGGGCCTGAAGCCCTTTTGACTGAGCAGTTCCTCCTTCCTAGCAGCGGCCGGGGACCGGGCCCCAGCGGAACCCCAGGCTGTCGCAGAGCAGGCTGCCGGCCTCTGATCTGGAGGACTGTTGTAGCTCACCTGTCTCGTCCTCCTGCAGGTGGGGAAGAACGTGGACAAGTGGCTCTGGATGCTCGGCGCCCATCGCGTGATGTCCCGAGGGGAGGGCGACTGCGACGTGGTTAAAAGCAAACACGGCAGCATCGAGGCCGACTTCACAGCGTGGAAGGCTAGGTTCATCTCCCGGCTGCAGGCGCTCTGTAAAGGCGAGAGAAGACCCTGCGGTGGCAACTGCGAGAAAGGCAAGTGCGAGTCTAATCAGCGCGGCTCGGAGGCAGTGGAGCCAGGGTCTCACGCTCAAGAGGGATCTCATCAGAGAGGCGCTGAGGTACGGAGCCCACGTGTCCATGTCTCCCTGGTTTCCGCCTGCATTTGGAGGTGCTGAACCTCTCCTCTGTCCTGGGAAGCTCCTTCCTTGGCCTCTGGTTAGAAGGAAGAGCTGCAGCTCATGTGGGGATGTTCTGGAGAGAGTGGGGTCCTAGGATAAGCCATCTTGTGCTGGGTGCTTTCCTCAATATGTTCTTTAATTGTTGCATTGCTGGAATCCAGTAGGTTTCTGCCCCGGTTAGCAGGTTAGGAAACGGGTCTGGAGAAGTTGGGTATGTCCCGGCTGAGCTCATATCTTTTTATCCCCGAACCACATATTCCTCCCGACCTCTTTTATTTAACGACTCCATTAATCACTCAGACTTGAAGGCTGCAAGTCATCCCAGGTTCCTCTCTTTCATCCCTCACATTCTAAAAATTTCTCTTTCTTCAGATACCCCAGTTCCTTTGAAGCTCGTGTTACATCAGGCTGTATCACTGCTGTTGTCTTTGGGCCACCTGGTCGCTTGCATCATTTGGGAACAACTTGACATTCTGACTCCCTGTCTTTCTCGCCACCGTTGTTCCTGTCATTCCTCTTGGTGGCTGAGCCATCCACATAGATGATTTATCCTGTCCCGTTCCTGGCCTTCACACCCCCAGGAACCATTTTCTCCAGTGACCTCGGCCTCCCACTTCCATGCTCACCTCTGACATTTCATGTCCCTATGACCTGAGCTCTGAGCTCTCTCTGGTGTTCTTACTTTAAAGTTCTTTGGACCCCATGTTTTTTTTCACAGGGTAGTGCTAACTGCTTACTTCACTTCTGTCTTTACCCAGTTTTTAAATTTTATACTCGTTCTCTTAAAAACATCTTCAATTCCCTTGCCGTCCACTCCCTCTTCTAACCCAGTTGGCTAAGCCCCAAGCCAGGTTGGAACCTGTCTGCCTTCTCTTTGACCACAGATTGGTGGCCACAGGCTCAGGTGTGCAGCCAGAACTGCCCCCAGTCTCCAGCATCCTCTCACTCTCCGAGACCACTGTTCAGTGCTCTCTTTCCCCCACCCCTTCCTCCAGCTCTCATAGGAAGCCGACAGAGAATTCTCTTAGAGCCTCCCCGCCCTGTCTACAAATCCTGCCATCTTTTCTGCCACGGAGACCAAGTATCTAGTTCCTGTCAAGCCCACTCTGTGCATGTTCTGGGATCAAGGACTTTGTTCCTTCATATATTGTGTGTCTCTCCCCTGCACTGTTAATCTCTCTCTCTCTACTAGGTGGTCCCCAGAAATACATAAATGTGCTCTGGAATCACCTGTGTTTAAACAAACACAGAAAGCAAATAAGAAACAAGCCTTTCCTTTGTTCTGTGCCTTTCAGCTGCTGTTTCATTTTTCTGCTCTTTTTCTAGCCAGTCTTTTTGCTTTCATTTGTTTATCTTCCCTCCAGTTGGCTCCTAACATTTTAAAAAACTTAAAAAAATTTTGAGGTAAAATTTGCAAAGCATAAAATTAACCATTTTAAAATACATACAATCTAGTGTTATTTAGTACATTCCCAATTTTGTGTAACCACTGCCTGTATCAAGTTCCAATACCTTTTCATCACCTCAAAAAAAACCCCTTACCCATTAAGCAGTCACTCTTCACTCCCTTTCCCTCAGCCCTGACAACCTCCACTTTGCTTTCTGTCTCTATGGATTTACTTATTCTGGATATTTTATACAAGTGGAATCATTAATATGTGAGCTTTTTTGTCTGACTTCTTTCACTTAGCATAAAAAAGGTTCATCCATGTTGTAGCATGTGTCAGTACTTCATTCCTTTTTACGGCTGAATAATATTCCATTGAATGGAATTGTTGATCCGTTTATCTGTTGATGAGAATTCTGGTTATTTCTACCTTTTGGCTATTGTGAATAGTGCTGCTATGATATTCATGTACAGGTGTTTGTTTGAGTAACTTTTCAGTTCTTTTGGGTATATACCTAGGAGTGGATTGCTGGATCTTGTGGTAATTCTATGTTTAACATTTTGAGGAACCACCAAGCTGTTTTCCCCAGTGGCTGCACCTTTTTGCATTCCTACCAGCAATGTACAAGTCTTCCAATTTCTCCACATCCTTGTTAACACTTTTTTTTTTTTCTTAATTGTAGCCGTTCTAGTGAGTGTGAAGTGATGTCTCCTTGAGGGCTTTTTTGGTTTTGTTTGTTTATTTTTTTAATTTTTAAAATTTTTATTGAAGTATAGTTGATTTACAATGCTGTGTTAGTTTCAGGTGTACAGGAAAGTGATTCAGTTATATACGCACACACATATATTTATATATATACACACATATGTGTATATATATTCTTTTTCAGATTCTTTTCCACTTATAGTTATTACAAGATATTGAATATAGTTCTCTGTGCCATGCAGTAGGTCCTTGTTGTTTATCTCTTACCAGATATATAACTTGCAAATATTTCCTCCCATATAGACTTCCTTTTCACTTTCTTGGTCATGTCTTTTGATGCACTAAAGTTATTAATTTCCATGAAGATCTATTTGTCCATATTTTCTTTTGTTGCTCATGCTGTAGGGGTCATAATATGAATCCATTGCCAAATCCAAGGTAATGAAGAGTTATTTCTATGTTTTCTTCTAAGAATATTATAGTTTTAGTTCTTATATTTAGGTCTTTGCTTCATTTTGAGTTTATGTTTGTGTATGGTGTGAGGTCAGGGTCCAGTTTTATTCTTTGGCATGTGTAGATCCATTTTTCCCAGCACCATTTGTTGAAAAGACGATTCTTTCTCGACTGAATGGACTTAGCACCCTTGTCAAAAGTCCATTGTCCACAGATGTGTGGGTTTATTTCTGGATTCTGTTCCACTGATCTATATGTCTCTCCTTAAGTCAGTACCACACTGTAGATTTGTAGTTAAGTTTTGACATCAGGAGCCCTCCTACTTTGTTCTTTTTCAATGTTGTTTTGGTTATTTTGGGTTCCTTGCAATTCCATATGAATTTGAGAAGCGGTCTTTCCATTTCTTGCAATTCCATATGAATTTGAGAAGCGGTCTTTCCATTTCTGCAAAACACATTGTTGGGCTTTTGATAGGGACTGTATTGAGTTTGTAGATCACTTTGAATAGTATTGTCATCCTAACAGTATAAAGTCTTTCAGTCCATGAACACGGGCTGTCTTTCCATTTATTTATGTGGTCTTTAGTTCCTTTCAGCAATATTTTGAGTTTTCAGTGTCCAAGTGGTTTACCTTGGTTAAATTTTTTCTTACGTATTTTATTCCTTTAGAAGCTATTGAATTCCACAGTCATCAGAGAAGATACTTTGGTTGATTTTAATCTTTTGTGGCCTAATGTATGGTCTGTCCTGGAGAATATTCCATGTGCACTTGAGAAAAATGTGTAGTCTCCTGTTTTTGAGTGGAATGTTCTGTATATATCTATTAGGTCTAGTGGATTATAGTCTTGTCCCAGTCCTCTATTTCCTTATTGATCTTCTATCCAGTTGTTCTATCCATTATTGAAAGTGGGGTATTGAAGTTTCCAACTATTGTAGAATTATCTTTTCTCCCTTCAGTTTGTCAATTTTTACTTCATATGTTTTGGGCTCTGTTAGGTCCATATATGTTTATAATCATTAAGTCTTCTTGGTGGGCTAATACTTTTATCAATATATAATATCCTTCGTCTCTTGTAACATTCTTGGCTTAAAGTCTGTTTTGTCTGAGGTTAGTATAGCTACCCTTGCTCTCTTTTGGTTATTATTTGCATGGCATATCTTTTTCTTTCTTTTTTTTATGTTTTTTTTTTTTGGCTGTGCCACGTGGCTTGCAGGATCGTAGTTCTCCAACCAGGGATCAAACCCAGGCCCCCTACAGTGGAAGCACAGAGTCCTAACCACTGGACCGCCAGTGAATTCCCTGGAATATCTTTTTCTGTCCTTTGACTTTCAACCTCTTTTTATCTTTGGATCTAATGTGAGTCTGTTGTAGACAACGTGGAGTTGGTTCCCTTTCTTCTTCTTTGTTTTGATCCATTCTACTTGTCTCTGCCTTTTAATTGGAGAGTTTAACCCATTTTCACTTATAATAATTACTGATAAGCAAACGCTTCTGTCATTTAATTATACTTTCTATATATTTTACATCTTTTTGTTCCTTAATTTTTTCATTACTGCCGCCTTTTGTGTTTTTTTTTTGTGGGGTACCAATTTGATTCCTTTCTCATTTTCATTTCTGTACATTTTTAAGTTATTTTTTGGTAGTCACCCTGGGGATTGCAGTTAACCTCTTTGACTTACACCACTCTATTTGAATTAATATCACCTTTATATACAAAAACTGTGCTCCTATTCAGCTCTGTCCCATCCCCTCTATGTTACTGTTGTCACAAATTACGAGTTTACATGTTGTGTGCCCATTAACATGGATTTTTAGTTATTTTATGCATTTGTCTTTTAAATCATATAGGGAAAAAGGAATTATAAACAAAAATTACAGTAATACTGACTTTTGTATTTAACCTATATACCTGACTTTAATTTTCCTTTTTCTTGGTTCCGTGTTTACTTGGTTTTTGTAAGCCTTTGACTAATTCTCAGAGTTCTGACAAAATGACATCTGTTGGTTTTTGCTTAATTTTTAGGTGTGTCTGTGGGGGAACAAGCCCTTAGAGTTACCTACTCTGGCGTTTTTGCTGATACCACTCATAGTTTTTAACATCTAAAAAAATTTAAGTTAAAAAATGTTTTTAAAATCAAAAGTAACACTTGTACATATAAAACTTCAAATAGTACTTAGAGGCTTATAATTAAAAACTGTACTTCCTTGTCTATTTCTATCTAATTCTTATTTTCCCAAGGCAGCCACTTTTAATTCTTTTACCTTTTTCATTTATATTCTTAAATAATAGTCCCTTCCTGCTATTGACTTTTAAAAATGTCAAAATCTCACACACACACACACACGCACACACACACACACGCGCACACACACACACACAGCATCATTTCCCTTCTTCTTATTCTCTTGTATCACACTTTCTGGTTGGACCATTATTCATTGTCATTATTGTAACTGTGTGCATATTTATATCTGCCCTATATACTAGATTATTATATTTTCATTCTTATACATTTATTCTCCTTAAGATTATTGCTGCATTTTTAAAAATAAATTTATTTATATTGTATTTTTGGCTGTGTTGGGTCTTCGTTGCCATGCACAGGCTTTCTCTAGCTGTGGCGAGTGGGGGCTACTCTTCATTGTGGTGCATGGGCTTCTCATTGCGGTGGCTTCTCTTGTTACGGAGCATGGGCTCTAGGTGCATGGGCTTCAGTAGTTGTGGCACGCAGGCTCAGTAGTTGTGGCTCACGGGCTTTAGAGCACAGGCGCAGTAGTTGTGGTGCACAGGCTTAGTTGCTCTGCAGCATTTGGGATCTTTGTGGACCAGGGCTCGAACCCGTGTCCCCTGCATTGGCAGGCGGCTTCTTAACCACTGTGCCACCAGGGAAGCCCCCTGTTGCTACATATGTTTTGATTTCTCTATAACCATCACTAATTCTAGAACTATCAGAACTGAAAGTTGTTTTTCAGTATTCTGTAGTTGTTACTGATTCTTGGTGGCTTCTCGCGTGCCCTCTCCTTCTGCTCCACTGTGGCGTGGCTGCCCTCGAAGCCTTGCTGCAGCTGAAGTCCTGTGTCTTCCACCCACAGCCAGCTTCTTGGGTTCCCTAATTCTTGTGTCTCATATCCTCTTATCTCTCTACTGACTCTCGTTTTTTGGAGCACATTCTCCAGTAGCTCTTTGAGAAAGGGTGTTTTAAAGGTGGATTTTCAGACTTTTCATATCTGTGAGTCTTTATCCCATCTTCACAGTTGATTGATGCTTTGGCTGCGTGTAGAATTCTAGATGGGAGTCATTTTCTTTCAGAAAATGGAATGCGTGATCCATTGTCTTCTAGTTAAGAGTGGAACCCAAGTTTAATTTGGTTCTGAGTTTGTATTATATTATCTTTCTTCACCCCTCCTACAAACCTTAAAGCCTCCAAATAAAATCCCTCTAACCAGCTATTCTTTGCTCTGTTCTTCCCCCCAAATTCTGTGCCTGTTTTTCTTGCTTTCTCTGCTTGTACAGAACATGTTTTCTAGTTTATCTTTACACCAAGGATGCAGCCTTGTGGGGTCCCCAGCTTTGACTCTGGTCTCCTGTGTAAGAATTTCCTCCTAGTATCGTCCCTTCAACTTTACCTGCTCTTCCCTTGTCCTGTCCTGCTGTCAAAATAGGTTCCACAGATTCAGCAGATACTCTCAGCTCCATGTGTCACTTACCTCCTAGGATTCGCCTTTTTAGTTCATATTGGTCCTCTTTGGATTCCTTACGTTTTTGCCAACTCCATAATACATTTAAAATTATGCTTTTAAAAAATGCAGAGACTTCCCTGGCAGTCTAGTGGTTAAAACTCCGTGGTTCCACTGCAGCTTTGTAGGCCATATTGTTTCTGTTGCAGCTGTCAGCTCTGCCATATTAAGAAAGTAGCCATAGATAATGTGTAAATGATGGGCTCCTTTAGATTTGGCCTGAGGCTGGCTGGCCTCTAGCCTAAAATATCTCAAGTCCATCCAGTGAACTTACAGTCTGGGAAAGAATATTAGACACTTTGCTACTTTGCACAGTGTATTTCTGAAGCATTGATGTTCCAACAGGAAGAGCCCTTTGGGAGCACCAGTGAGGAAGAGTCTGGTACTGAGGACCATCAGAGTATAAAATCTGTCATTGATGTTGAAGACCTCGGGAAGATTATGGATCGTATGAAGAAAGAAAAGGTACTGTAATTTTGGGAAATGGTGAGCTGGGATCCTACAGTTGGTTGACATCTAGCATCTGTATTGGTGCATAGTCCATCTGAGCTCATAATTGGACAGTTTTATTTCTTTGCCTCCTGTTTTGAGAGTTTTATACTTTTTTTGGCCATTTTAACATGAGTTGTGTGAAAACCTTTCTCAGCCCTGTGGAAATGAGCTCGTAGTAGAACAGACATAACTGAGGAAAGGGTAGATGGTTAGAGGGACTTTCCTCAGTGTTGTGGCTGAAGACGACAGGATGAGCAGCATGGTGAGATTGGCGTTGAGATTCCCAGTGGAGCCCTCATGGAAACGTGCTTCCCTGTGGTAGGCCGAGTGGTGTTGGGCTTAGGGATGGCACGGTGCTCTGTGGGTGTTGAGGTCAGCTTAGGTGGAGGCCCTAGGAATCTAGGAAATGTTCATCTAGGTTGTCATTGTCTTAGTTACTCGAAGAGTAAGAGAATGTACGGTGTAGTAGGATTTTATGCAGAGTCTAATGATCTAAAATGGAAATAACATTATATATACAATAATATAAAAATATAAAGTCTCAATTTATGTGTGAGTTTTGGGAAATGAGAATATCCTAAGGTAAAAATGTATCGAATGCGTAAGTCTTAGAAACAAAAGAAGCAAACTGTGGAAGAATCCAGGGAGACCTATGATAAAATTAACACAAACTCAAATGAAACAGTTCAGTAAGGCAGCAGGCCATAGTAAGGTAAAAAGTCAGCACCCTTTATATTCCCAGATAATAACCAGTTAGAAGCTGTGGTGGGAGAGGACCCCATTTACAGCAGCTACATAAAAAATAAAAATAAAATAAAAAAATAAATAAAATAAAAAATAAAAAAATAAAAAATAAACACACACATAGGGATACACTTCTGAAGAAATAATCTTAAATCTCTACGAGGAAGACTTTAAAACATTCCTGGAAGATGTAAAAGTGCCTTGAACAAATGACAAGACCTTCCTCGTTTTTAGATATAGTGACTCAGTATTGTAATGCTGTCAGTTCTTTTAAGTTAATACATACATTTGATGCAATCCCATTAAAATTCCAGTAAGGTATTTTTTTTTGGAGCTAGACTGGTTGATTCATGTGGAAAAATAAACATGCAAGGGTAGTTAGGGAAACTTTGGCAATAGGCATAATGAGAAAGCCTAGCCCTACCAGGTATTTAAACTTACTGCAAGGCATCTGTAACTGACACTGTGGTACTGGCTCCCGATGAGACAGACAGACCAATGCAACAGAATAAAATTCCAGGAATAGATCCAAGAATATACGGAATTTCATATATGATAAAGGGGTGCCTCTTTTCCCCAGGGGGAAGATATACTTTTAAGATAAATGATGTTGACAACTGGCTAGCTACTCGTGAAAAGATAAGTTGGCTCTGAACCTCATACATACATCAGGATAAACTCCAATCTGAGTTAGATCTCCAATCAGAGATATAAGTGTTGAAAAATATGTAAATAATAGAATTAGATGCATTATTTAAAACTTGAAGAAATATTTTGTATATTATCTGAAATCTGGAAACAATGAAACATTGAATGTCAGTGATTTTTAAAAAAATTCACGTGGCTATAAACAAAATCAAAAGACAAATGATAAAGTGAGGGAAAATATTTGCCCCTTATGCTATAAAGAAGGAGTTAATTTTTCTACCATACACAGCACTCTTAAAAATTGAATGAAAAAAAAAGACTTTAATAGAAAAAAATAGGAAAAACACACGAATAGGCGAGTCTCAGAAAAAGCTCTACAAATAGACTTTAAACATATGAAAAAATCCTCAAATTCACTCATAATAAAGGGCATGCAAATTAAAACTACACTGATATATGTTTCTCACCTAGAAAAGTAGTAGAAATTCAAAAGTTGGACAAGGCACAGTTGGTGAGGCTCTGTGGAAACAGGCACCCATACCTTTCCGATGGGAGTCCAGAATGGTATACCCGTGTGCAGGGGCTTTTGGCAGTCTTAACCAAATTCACACGCATTTACGCGTGATCCAGCAGGCCCAGATGTATAAATTTGCCTTGAAGATACATCTTCACAAATACAAAGCAGCATCTGCACAAGGTTATGCCTTGCAGCAAGTATAACAACAGCTGTTGGATACTGGCTGAAAAAAGCATGATGTACCCACACAGTATAATATTGTTGTACAGCTGTGAAAAATAATAAAGTAGATCCATATGCATTAATGTGATTTCCGGGTGGTATGATTTGGAGGCTGGTATGAACTTAAGATTTTAAAAAATGTACGTTTATTGTCATGTTATATTTGCAAATTTATAATTTAAGTGTGTGCGCGTATAAATAATATTTTGTGGCTGTGTTTGTGGAAAGGACCTGTCATATTCTGACACCAGCTAACACCCAGTTAATTCAAATGACCTGCAGTTCAATTCAGTTCTGGCACTACCTGGAGTTAGTGTCAGACCCCACAGGTTTAGGGGATAGTCCTGTGCAAGACTGTCCCCACTTCAGTGGTAGCTGTAAGTCTAAGGGTCCACTTGGACTTCCGACCAACTGGCCATAAGTATGGGTGTTCTCATGTCCGATCCCCTCACGTTCGATAATTTGCTAGGATGACTCAGAACTCACTGAAAGCACTGTACAAATCTCCCTTGATTTACAATGGTGTTATGTCCCAATAAACCCATTTTAAGTTGAAAGTTTTGTAAGTCAAAAACATTTAATACACCTAACCTAGCAAATATCAAAGCTTAGCCTAACCTACCTTAAACATACTCAGAACACTTAAATTATCCTACATTTGGGCAGAATCATCTAACATAAAGCCTATTTTATAATAAAGTGTTGAATGTTTCATGTAATTTATTGAATAGCGTACTGAAAGTGAAAGAGTGGTTATATGGGTACAGAATGGTTTTGAGTGCATTGGTTGTTTATGCTCCTTTGTGACTGTGTGGATGACTGGGAGCCTTGGCTTGCTGGCATCACAAGAGTGTATTGTACTGCATATGGCTAGCCTGGGAGAAGATCAAAATTCAAAATTCGAAGTAAGGTGTCTACTAAATTTGTATCGCTTTCGCAACATCGAACCATTATAAGTCAGGGACTTATGGTTACAGTTTTGTAGTGAAGGATACAAATCAGAAACCACCAAATGGAAAGGAAGCATAGGGGAAGATCTGAGAGTGGAGGGTTGGGGAAGAGACCCAGAGTTTCTGTGCCCCCTCCTCGTGGAATCTGGGCACATCACCCTCCCACCCCATCAATGTGTTCACCACCTAGGAAGCTCTACTGAGCTTTATTTTTTACTTTATAAATTTATTTATTTATTTATTTATTTTTGGCTGTGTTGAGTCTTCGTTGCGGTGCACGGGCTTCTCATTTCAGTGGCTTCTCTTGTTGCAGAGCATGGGCTCTAGGCGTGCGGGCTTCAGTAGTTGTGGCACGTGGGCTTCAGTAGTTGTGGCACATGGGCTCAGTAGTGGCTTGCGGGCTCCAGAGCGCTGGCTCAGTTGTTGTGGTGCACAGGCTTAGTTGCTCCATAGCATGTGGGATCTTCCTGGGCCAGGGCTCGAACCCGTGTCCCCTGGGTTGGCAGGTGGATTCTTAACCACTGCGCCACCAGGGAAGCCCTCTACTGAGCTTTAGCATCCAGAATTTTTATTGGGGTTTCATTATGTAGGCATGATTAATTAGATCATTGGCCAGGTGTTTGAACTCAATCTCCAGCCAACCTCCCATCCCCCTCATGTCCCTGGAGATCCAGCTGGCCCAAAGTTGCATTATGTGATTGTCTTCTGGTGACCAGCTCTCTTCCTGAAGCTATCTAGGGGCCCACTGTGAGTCACCTCATTAGCATAACAAAGACACTTCTGTCTCTTTAGGAAATGCCAGGGTTTTTTGAAGCTCTGTGCCAGGAGCTAGGGACAAAGACCAGATGTATTCTTTATTATGCCACAGACCTAGAAACAGAGTAAGCACTCAGATCTTGTTTTCTAAAGTCATTCCCCTACTAAAAGGAACTAGGGCTCCTTGAAGAAATGGCTGATTCCAGGTTGGGGAAGGGAACGTAACAGATGAGCCTGGGACGTCTTGTTGAGTAGGTAGGTCCTCAGTGTCTAAAGGATATAGGAACCAGCTTGAGGAGTTTCCCACAGGCCAAATATGGGGCAGTTTGAACATCAAAAATCAATATAATGATTATACAATGAACATAATGGATTATATTACATCAAATTAAAAAAAAATCAATCCTTGTGCTACTCAAAAAAAAAAAAAGGGAGGCACAGGAGAAAGTCTTTTTTTTTTTTGGACTTTTTTTTTTCTTTTTAACATCTTTATTGGACTATAATTGCTTTACAATGGTGTGTTAGTTTCTGCTGTATAATAAAGTGAATCAGCTATACACATACATATATCCCCATATCTCCTCCCTCTTGCGTCTCCCTCCCACGCTGCCTATCACACCCCTCTAGGTGGTCACAAAGCACCAAGCTGATCTCCCTGTGCTATGCGGTTGCTTCCCACTAGCTATCTATTTTACATTTGGTAGTGTATATATGTCCATGCCACTCTCTCACTTCGTCTCAGCTTACCCTTCCCCCTCCCCGTGTCCTCAAGTCCATTCTGCACGTCTGCATCTTTATTCCTGTCCTGCCCCTAGGTTCTTCAGAACCTTTTTTTTTCTTTTTAGATTCCATATATATGTGTTAGCATACAGTATTTGTTTTTCTCTTTCTGACTTACTTCAATCTGTGTGACAGACTCTAGGTCCATCTACCTCACTACAAATAACTCAATTTCGTTTCTTTTTATGGCTGAGTAATATTCCATTGTATATATGTGCCACATCTTCTTTATCCATTCATCTGTCAGTGGACACTTAGGTTGCTTCCATGTCCTGGCTATTGTAAATAGAGCTGCAATGAACATTGTGGTACATGACTCTTTATGAATTATGGTTTTCTCAGGGTATATGCCCTGTAGTGGGATTGCTGGGTCATATGGTAGTTCTATTTTTAGTTTTTTAAGGAACCTCCATACTGTTCTCCATAGTGGCTGTATCAATTTACATTCCCACCAACAGTGCAAGAGGGTTCCCTTTTCTCCACACCCTCTCCAGCATTTGCTGTTTGTAGATTTTCTGATGATGCCCATTCTTACTGGTGTGAGGTGATACCTCATTGTAGTTTTGATTTGCATTTCTCTAATAATTAGTGATGTTGAGCAGCTTTTCATGTGCTTCTAGGCCATCTGTATGTCTTCTTTGGGGAAATGTCTTAATTTAGGTCTTCTGCCCATTTTTGGATTGGGTTATTTGTTTTTTTAATATTGAACTGCATGACCTGTTTATATATTTTGGCAATTAATCTTTTGTCCGTTGATTCATTTGCAAATATTTTCTCCCATTCTGAGGGTTGTCTTTTCGTCTTGTTTATGGTTTCCTTTGCTGTGCAAAAGCTTTGAAGTTTCATTAGGTCCCATTTGTTTATTTTTGTTTTTATTTCCATTACTCTAGGAGGTGGATCAAAAAAGATCTTGCTGTGAGTTATGTCAAAGAGTGTTCTTCCTATGTTTTCCTTTAAGAGGTTTATAGTGTCTGGCCTTACATTTAGGTCTTTAATCCATTTTGAGTTTATTTTTGTGTATGGTGTTAGGGAGTGTTCTAATTTCATTCTTTTACATGTAGCTGTCCAGTTTTCCCAGCACCACTTATTGAAGAGACTGTCTTTTCTCCATTGTATATCCTTGCCTCCTTTGTCATAGATTAGTTGACCATAGGTGTGTGGGTTTATCTCTGGGCTTTCTATCTTGTTCCATTGATCTATGTTTCTGTTTTTGTGCCAGTGCCATATTGTCTTGATTAGTGTAGCTTTGTAGTATAGTCTGAAGTCCGGGAGTCTGATTCCTCCAGCTCCGTTTTTTTCCCTCAAGACTGCTTTGGCTATTCGGGGTCTTTTTTGTCTCCATACAAATTTTAAGATTTTTTGTTTTAGTTCCGTAAAAAATGCCATTGGTAATTTGATAGGGATTGCATTGAATCTGCAGATTGCTTTGGGTAGTATAGTCATTTTCACAATATTGATTCTTCCAATCCAAGAACATGGTATATCTCTCTATCTGTTTGTATCATCTTTAATTTCTTTTATCAGTGTCTTATAGTTTTCTGCATACAGGTCTTTTGTCTCCCTAGGTAGGTTTATTCCTAGGTATTTTATTCTTTTTGTTGCAATGGTAAATGGGAGTGTTTCCTTAATTTCTCTTTCAGATTTTTCATCATTAGTGTATAGGAATGCAAGAGATTTCTGTGCATTAATTTTGTATCCTGCAACTTTACCAAATTCATTGACTAGCTCTAGTAGTTTTCTGGTGGCATCTTTAGGATTCTCTATGTATAGTATCATGTCATCTGCAAACAGTGACAGTTTTACTTCTTCTTTTCCAATTTATATTCCTTTTATTTCTTTTTCTTCTCTGATTGCCGTGGCTAGGACTTCCAAAACTATGTTGAATAATAGTGGTGAGAGTGGACATCCTTGTCTTGTTCCTGATCTTAGAGGAAATGCTTTCAGTTTTTCACCATTGAGAATGATGTTTGCTGTGGGTTTGTCGTATATGGCCTTTATTATGTTGTGGTAGGCTCCCTGTATGCCCACTTTCTGGAGAGTTTTTATCATAAATGGGTGTAGAATTTTGTCAAAAGCTTTTTCTGCATCTATTGAGATGATCATATGGTTTTTATTCTTCAGTTTGTTAATATGGTGTATCACATTGATTGATTTGTGTATATTGAAGAATCCTTGCATCCCTGGGATAAATCCCACTTGATCATGGTGTATGATCCTTTTAATGTGTTGTTGGATTCTGTTTGCTAGTATTTTGTTGAGGATTTTTGCATCTATATTCATCAGTGATGTTGGTCTGTAATTTTCTTTTTTTGTAGTATCTTTGTCTGGTTTTGGTATCAGGGTGATGGTGGCCCCATAGAATGAGTTTGCGAGTGTTCCTTCCTCTGCAATTTTTTGGAAGAGTTTGAGAAGGATGGGTGTTAGCTCTTCTCTAAATGTTGGATAGAATTCACCTGTGAAGCCATCTGGTCCTGGACTTTAGTTTGTTGGAAGATTTTTAATCACAGTTTCAATTTCATTACTTGTGATTGGTCTGTTCATGTTGTCTATTTCTTCCTGGTTCAGTCTTGGAAGGTTATACCTTTCTAAGAATTTGTGCATTTCTTCCAGGTTGTCCATTTGATTGGCATAGAGTTGCTTGTAGTAGTCTCTTAGGATGCTTTGTATTTCTGTGGTGTCTGCTGTAACTTCTCCTTTTTCATTTCTAGCTAATGGTTTATCAATTTTGTTTATCTTCTCAAAGAACTAGCTTTTAGTTGTATTGATCTTTGCTATTGTTTTGTTTCTATTTCATTTATTTCTGCTCTGATATGTATTTCTTTCCTTCTGCTCACTTTCGGTTTTGTTTGTTCTCCTTTTTTAGTTCCTTTAGGTGTAAGGTTAGATTGTTTATTTGAGATTTTTCTTGTTTCTTGAGGTAGGCTTGTATAGCTATAAACTTCCCTGTTAGAACTGCTTTTGCTGCATCCCATAGGTTTTTGGATCGTCGTGTTTTCATTGTCATTTTTCTCTAGGTATTTTTTGATTTCCTCTTTGATTTCTTCAGTGATCTCTTGGTTATTTAGTAACGTATTGTTTAGCATCCATGTGTTTGTTTTTTTTTATGTTTTTTTCCCTGTAATTCATTTCTAATCTCATAGCGTTGTGGTCAGAAAAGATGCTTGATATGATTTCAATTTTCTTAAATTTACTGAGGCTTGATTTGTGACCCAAGATGTGATCTATCCTGGAGAATGTTCTGTGCGCACTTGAGAAGAAATTGTAATCTGCTGTTTTTGGATGGAATGTCCTATAAATATCAATGAAATCTATCTAGTCTGTTGTGTCATTTAAAGCTTCTGTTTCTTTATTTATTTTCATTTTGGATGATCTGCCCATTGGTGTAAGTGAGGTGTTAAAGTCCCCCACTATTGTGTTACTGTCGATTTCCTCTTTTATAAGCTGTTAGCTGTTGCCTTATGTACTGAGGTGCTCCTATGTTGGGTGCATGTATGTTTATAATTGTTATATCTTCTTCTTGGATTGATCCCTTGATCATTATGTAGCGTCCTTCCGTGTCTCTTGTAAGGAGGAAGTCTTTACAGAAGGTTTCCAGATTATAAATAAAGAAGGCATGATAGAATCTGGAAATTACCTGTTTGCAGTCCCTAGTGTAATAATTGATTTAAGCAAGGATTAGGTGAAATGTATTTGAGGAACAGATATTGACATAGTCTCAAAACATCATGCCAGGAACTAAACCACTTAGACGTGCCAAAAATAAATAAATCAGTGGGGAAAAAAAAGTCCCCCATAGATTATTTACTAAGCATAAAGGGAAAAATGTACCTTTACAAAGAATCAAATTTAACATCATCATTTATGTTACAACTTGACCTTATGTACCTCCTGATATGATGTGTAGCAAGGTGTATATGACATCATCTATGCAATTTTGTGTCAAAAAAGTTTAACCTGAATCTAATGGGGAAACAATCAGACAAATTCAGAACGTGGGGCAGTCTAGGAGACAACAGGCCAGGCTCTTTAAAGAGTCTATGTTGTAGACAGTAACAACAACAATAAAACGTGGGGTGGGTAGTGTTCTAAGATTTTAAAAGACTAATGAAATATAAACAAATGTATTGTATAAACTTTGATCTTGAATCGGAGAGAAAAGGCCATTGTCTGGACATTTGAGGACATTTGAATTGAATTTTCTATTAGGTAATATTAGATTTATGTTAATTTTTCAAATTGTAATAATGGTGTTGTAGTTCTGTAGGTTCATATCTTTTTCTTGGAGATGAATTTTGCAGTAGTTTAAGGGTGAGGGCTGTGGTGTCTGCAACATACTTTCAAGTGGTTCAGCAAAATTTTGTTTTTATACATAACACACACATACATACATGTGTATTACAAGTGTTTGTGTGTGTGTGTGTTTATAGATAGATATTGATCAAGCAAAAGTAGTGAATCTAGGTGAAGGGAACGTGGGTCTTCATTGTACCTTTCAACTTTTCTGAAGTTTTCAAGATAAAGAGTGTCAGGGGAACTATTTTCCCATGCCCACAAAACAAAATAAAACAAACAAAAAAACTAGTATCAACTGTATTATGAATTATTTATGATATTGCCATATGAGAATACCATTTTTTGATAGGACTAGTTGGTGAATAACTAGTTTTGAATTATATAAAAGTCTTGAGTACTTATTATATCTGTAAAACATGAAGACCTTCTAATTTTACTCTGGGTAGACTCATACGATAGCAAATGGTAATTTAAGGAAACAAATTTAACGATTATTTATTTAATTTTGACTAGTTAAAATTTTTTTCACTATAGAGACTTCCCTGGCTGTCTAGTGGTTTAGACTCTGTGCTTCCACTGCAGGGGGCATGGGTTCGATCCCTGGTTGGGGGACTAAGATCCCACAAGCTGAGTGGCTCAGCCAAAAAAAATTAAATTAAAAAAAAATTTTTTTCACTATAAATTAACAAACTTGTAATAATGAAAATTTGGAAAATAGAGAAAGGGCAAAAACCTACCAGTAATTCCATCTCCTCAGAAAAAATCACTATTAGTAATTAAATAAATATTGGAATATTTATTTAAATTTTATTTCACATGCACCTAAATTTCTATTTTTTAAAAAATTTAATTAATTAATTTATTTATGGCTGCATTGGGTCTTCGTTGCTGTGTGCAGGCTTTCTCTAGTTTCAGAGAGCGCGGGCTACTCTTCATTGCGGTGTGCTTGCTTCTCATTGCAGTGGCTTCGCTTGTGGAGCAGGAGCTCTAGGTGCACGGACTTCAGTAGTTGTGGCTCGCTGGCTCTAGAGCGCAGGCTGAGTCGTTGTGGTGCACGGGTTTAGTTGCTCCGCGGCATGTGGGATCCTCCTGGACTAGGGCTCAAACCCATGTCCCTTGCATTGGCAGGCAGATTCCTAACCACTGTGCCACCAAGGAAGTCCCTAAATCTCTATTTTATTATAAAAATATTTATCATATTCTTCAGACAGTCTTTACAACCTTATTTAAAAAATCTTACAGAAAAATCTTTCTAAAGTAATAAATACTGGTATAGTCTGTGTTACAACAAGGATTACTTTTGGGAAGTTATCATAAAAGCTGCTTTGTTTTGAGTTTTACTGTCCTTTTTCAACCTGCATGGGAGGGGGACCCCTTCCCCTGTCTTGGGATGAAAACTCTGATGGACTCCATGACTTTTCTGGTCATTTTTGGTCATAAAGTATGACAGGTATCTTAAGGTACAAAGTCTTAATTTGACGGTAGAATGTCCAGTCCTATGTAATACTAAGTAATACTAAATAAGTGAAGTCAAAGTTTCCAGTTTAATTCAAAGTGAAACTTCTCCCCTCCTTATTGTCTGCTCTCTGGCCTATTTGCTAGTAGCTATTTTATAATATCTCCTTAGGGTTTGGGGCGTGGATGGGGGAAGTAGGAGATAAAGAGAAGTGGGAAAGTTCTTACTTGGCACTGTCACAAGAGGACTTTGTGCTGTCTCATTGTCAGGTGTTTAAACTTGACTCTTCTTCCAGGCAGCGTTTTTAGTGCTCCTTTGGAGACACTGTCCATGGGTGTCTCCGGACCTGGCACCTTGCACTGAGCACGTTTACTCTGAGAAGTGTGCTTCTGATGGTCCTCACTCCATCCTCGGAGCCCTGTACCTCTGGTTTCCCCTCTTTTGAGGTCTTTCGTCTGTTCTCCTCTCTGGTTGCCCAATGGGCCAGGATCGAAGATCTCCCCCACCCCTACCCCGCTCCCAAGGGAATGCTCCTGAGTTCTTTATTCTGGGAGCACAGGCCGGTTCCTCTCCAGCAGCAGTGCTCACTTGCTAAAGCGACTAGTCAGGCCTTCTGCCCTCTGGATTTCCCGGGCAGGAGTCATTCACCAGTCTGAGTGCAGGGGATACATAGCGCCTTCTTTGAGGTTCCTGGGGTTTGAGGTGAGAACACAGCCCTCCACCCCCAAACGTCTCTTCATTTGAGGCACATGAAGGAGCTCAAAATACCTTTCTAACATTCTCTGAAGAAATCCTCAAAAATCCTCTCTTGTTATCTCCATACTCTCTACCCTTTCATATCCTTGATGTCAGGGAGGCACTTTTCAAGTTCTTAAACTTGTTCTCAGATATTTCCTTTGAAAATTTAACTTTTTTTTTTTTTTTTTTTCAATTTATCTTTTGGCCGTGCTGCATGGCATGTGGGATCTTGGTTCCCTGACCAGGGATCGAACCCAGGCCCCCTGCATTGGAAGCGCGGAGTCTTAACCACTGGACCACCAGGGAAGTCCCATCCTTTGAAAATTTATAACTTGATCTGACCCTCTCTTTGGAGTTTCATTTAATTTAATACCCTGTTTACATATGTTTAAAAAACTCGAAGAATACAGTCCCCTGTCCCTATTCTTCCTAAATGTACTTTCACAGGTAACTGCAGTTTACACTTTGACACTATTCTTCCAGGTATTTTACCGCCTTTACAAACACACCTGCATTTTGGTATAACTTCGTTTTTTGGGCTACACAGATGGAATAATTTTGTACTCCAAGTCTACAGACTACTTTTTTCCATTGAACATGACAGCTTTCCAGCCCTGTGATAGATATCTGCCTAGTTAATTTTAATGTTTATGTAGTAGTCCACAATTATGTCCCATAGTTATTTGACTCTTGTTGATTAACATTTAGGTGTTTTCTGATTTCTATAATGAGCACTCTTTTTTTTTTTTTTTAAACCTATTTTAATTCCTGAATTGTACTTTTTTTTTTTTCTTTTTTTTTGGTTGTGCCACGTGGCTTGTGGGAGTTCCCTGACCAGGGATTGAACCTGGGCCACAACAATGACAGCGCTGAATCCTAACCACTAGACCACCAGGGAACTCCCTATAATGAACACTCTTGCTCTTATATTTTTCATGACTGATAAATTTATCTTGAGTAAATTTGTAAAATTGAAATTTCTGGATCAAAGAGAATTTTATAATTTTGATGATATTTCTAAATTGCCCTGTAAAAAGCTGAAAACATTTTTATTTCTTCTTACTGCATAAGAGAGAGATGAGAATGCCTGTTTCTCTATACCCTTGCCAACCCCCAGGTGTTCTCAATCTTTTAAATCTTACCAACCTGAAAGGTGAAAAATAATAACCTTAAAAAAGAATAATTTGCATTTCTTTAATTTTGAGTGAGATTGAATGTATTTTTTTCCTGTGAAGCATCTTTTTCTGTCTACCTGGAGTTAGACAGACTACAAAGTCTGAGGGCACAGTTCCCGAGACTGCTTTCACTTCTGACACCAACTGCAAGTTGTGGGGGGGGTCTGTAAAAACCTCCCTCAGATTCAGTCATTTGCTATAAAGACTCACAGAACTCACTGAAAGCTGTCACCCTCATGATTACGGTTCATTGCTAGGAAAGGGTACAGAAAAACCAGCCAAAGGAGGAGATGCATAGAGCAGAGTCTGGGAAGCATTCGTTCATCGTCCTCAGGACGTGCTACCCTCTCAGCACGGATGTGTGACATGACACGTGGAGCGTCGCCAACCTGGGAAGCTCACCTGAGCTTCGGTGTCCAGAGTTTTTATGGGGGCTTCATTATGTAGGCATGCCCGATTGATTGATTGCCCACGGGGTTGAATCCAGCCTACAGCACAGCACCCCCAAAACTTGGCGTGAGTCACCCTAATAGTGTAAACTGTCAAGTGCCTCTGAAGGGCCCACCGTGAATAAAGGTACTCCCAACACTCAGGAAGTTCCAGGGGGTTAGAGGTTACTTTCCAGGAACTGGGGAAAGGCCAGACTTCTCTTTGGGCAAGGCCAAATTCTTTACTACACACTGTCCTATGCCCGTTCTTATATCGGGATATTTGGTTCCTTTTGTAGAGATCATAACCCAAAAATACTCTATAAGTGTAAAACTAAACTATAGAATCCAAAATTATTTTCCGAATTTAAAATTATGATTGTTCCTGTTGCGGCATTTTGTTACTTATTTCCTAATACGTCTGTGTGTTGGTGTTGTCGCTGCCATTTTTAGTAGCTTTTGTATTTTAGAAGCCCTGGCAGAGGAGCTGTTAAGAATGACAGGTTTGTGGGATGTAGGTTCAGGGCCTGCGCCAGCCAGTTTGTAACTTGGCGCTCTTAGGGCAAAGCTTAATCTTCTCTGGCCTTAATCCCCATGTCTGAGAAACGTAGACCATAACCTCTGCCTTCCTCACAGCGTTGTTGTGAGTCAGATGAGAACTGTGCGTGAAAATGCATTACAGTCTCTGAGAGCCTGACAGATTGAAATGAGAAGAAAATATGCTTAGACATTTTAAATTTGCTTACGCATTCTGCTAGAGTTGGTCGTTTAGTCTGTTTTCAGGTTTTCTGCTGTTGTGATTAGCACTGGTCTGAGACCTTTTTTACTTAAAAGAGAATATTGATATTTTCTTGGTTTATATTTTCTCCAAGTTGAGATACTGGGTCAAAGCAAATATATAATTTCATGACTCTTAATAAAAATCTGAGTAATTTTAAAAGGTGAAACTGTCTTGAAATGGGATAGATTTCAGTGCATGAGATGCCTGATTTAGGTAGATTTCTGGATCTACCAAGTTTAAGAGAAGATATTTATAGCTTTATTTGTAGTGGGTGAGGAGTTTGGGCTAATTTTTTTTTCCAACTTCATTGAGGTATGATTGACAAATAAAATTTTATATACTTGGGTTGTACAATGTGATTTTTTTTTAGGGTGTATAATGTGACGTTTGATATGTGTGTACAATGCTTAACCATAGCCCACACATCCCCACTTCATATCGCTAACATTGTGTATGTGTGTGTGTGTGTGTGTGTGTGTGTGTGTGTGTGTGCATGTGCGTGCGTGCGCACTGAGAACACACAAGATCTACTTTCAGCAAATTTCACAGGTACTGTAAGAGTTTGGAATAGTTTGCGGGTCCATTTTTTTCCTTTTCCTTTTTCCTCTTATGTCCATTAGAGGGCACTGGAGAAAAAGCACTAAGGAAAAATTTGGACGTCCATGTAAATTATTTTTTGAAATGAAATGATTTTGGACTTTATGAACTTTAAGCAGCTGGCTTATGATATTTCAGGTTTCTCATAGAAATCACTCATAAAATCATCAGATCTAGGGGAAAAAAATATATTTCCAACTTCAGTACAGCATGAAAATAATTGCCCTGTTTTTTGTTTTTCATTATTTTTAGGTTACAGCAGGGTTTCCATATGTGTCCTGTGTGTTCATTTGATATTGGAGACAGTATACTAAAATTCAGTGATGGATGTTATTACCGCTTGGCTCTTCTTTTTTGTATCTCTGGGGAGCATTTTCTTTGGGGTCCATCCACGCAGGTTCCTGAGCTGCTTTCTGCATGTTCATCATTCTACATCACATTAATTGCCTTGGTTGTTACTGCAGAGGAAGCAGTACGCGCTAATACCTAAGAGCCTCAGCTGTAGAGTTGGGCCAGAGCACTCCTACTGTAAGACCTCTTTTGAATAATATTCGCTAACTTTCATGGTGTCACACTACCTCAGCTTGTGTGTCTGGGCAAGTTATTTCACTCTGTGTGCTAGAGTGGGAGACGATAACAGTAACTGCTTTATAAAGTTGTTTGGAAGATACAGTAAGTTAATCCATCTAAAGCCTTTATTTTATTGCCTGCCACATAGTATGTCCTTGATAACTAATAACTATTATTGTCTAAGGAGATATCTTCAAATGGGATATGTTTGGTCTGACTAGAATACCACCGTGGTTTCTACCCCCCTCCCTCTGCAGCAAGGCAGTAATTCTAGGGCCAAAGAGAATTTGAAGGGTGGGAGTGAGAACTGAGAACAAGAGAGCTAGAGTTTGAAACGTTGCACGTGCCAAGGGGATGGGGTGTTAGGGGAATATGGCAAGTTGGGGAACTCTCTAAGCAGTTTGGTATGTTAAGAGTGGAGTGCGGTGGGGATGTGTGGAGAGGTGAAATAGAGAAGGAAGGCAGGGGCAGGATCCTGGAGGCCTCTTCATCCTCTGTCATGGGAGTGTGAGCTTTGTCCTAAAGGCAGTGGGAAGCAATGTGATTTGATTGAATAGGATGAGTGGGTTGGAGGTGTGGGGGGAGAGAGCTCCAGGGTAGGTTCAGACGATTAGGAGAAATCGAAGTACACGTTAGATAATCTCATTCAGTCCTCACAAAGACCCTGGTATCTGTACTGTCACCTCCACTTTATCATTTTACAGGGCAGGACACAAGCTTAGAGAAGCAAAGCAATTTGTCCAGGGTCGGATGGCTGCCTCCTAAGTGGTGGGACCAAGCCCAGGCTCCATCTCTTTGTCTCACTCCCCTTTGCTGCCTCCCCAGGAGGGAAGCTGAGGAGTTTGGGTAGAGAACAAGGAGTCAGGAAGAGCCTGCCAATGCTTAGGTTGTTTATTTTCTGTTTCTCTCATGTTATGCTTGTAAATGTAAAGCAGATTGCTACTTGTTTTCTTCCTGCAGTAAATAAATGTTGCTAAAATACTCCCCACAGCATGTTCTGGTTAAGCAGGCAAACAGTGGTATCAGTATCATTAGTTTTGGAAATAAAGGCGGATGCTTGGTAATTACTCACCAGAGAAACATTTCAATTTACAAAAGGAGCTCGGTGTGTCCAGTTCTGATTATAAGGCTGCATAGTACTGCAGTGTAACAACATGAAGCTGGTTCTCCTTTCATAATTATTTTTAAGGCTTTAAGTGTTAAATTTACCCTCAAATGTAAGGTGATGTCTCTTCAACCCCAAGGTTGGCACTTAACCAATGAGGTGGAATTTTTACCTTAAAGTCTTTAACAAATCCCCTTTTTGTCTTGTTTTTATCCTAGGCAATATTGGGGTGGTACTGTGGTTTCTGGGATGAAGGTGTGGAAATGAATTAGGTAATATTGTATAATATCTTTTTCTTTTTCTTTTTTTTTTTTTTAAGAGAATTGGTACCACTTTTTGGCTCCCATTATTACAGCAGATTCATATATTTCCGTCTATTTATAAAGAACTTTTCACTTATTTATAGTCATTTTCCTAAGTGCCTAGGAAGTGAGCTTATAATCAGTTTTCCGTTTTGTGTATCAGAAAATAGCAGCTTGGAGAGGGCATGCGTTTTCTTTCAAGACAAGTGTGATGGGTTTGGGAGTTGGGGAGGGGTGGAAGGTTGGAGACAGGGAGACTTTAGTTTGGCTATTGCACTTGTCCCTTAGGTGAAACCAAGGCTGGGGGCAAAAGCAGTGGCATTGTGGATGGAGAGAACCCATACGTTGAGAATTAAAAGTTTAGAACTTGGTCACGTGTTGTCCAATGGGTGTGCAGGAGAGGAAGGAATCCAGATTGACCAGTTCTGGGATCTTCATTTATTTCTGCTTAGACTATGTAATGGCTATGAAAAAATAAATAAAAATGTACGGGTCCTATGTCAGTTGTTGTGTTGTTATATTCTGGGCAAACGGGAAAATGTCTGCAGATAGGAGATTAGAATTAGAATTTGAATGGGGCTTTGCACTTCCTTGGAGAGTGTTGTGAACCATTGTATTTCTTTTCAGAAATGGAGTTACTGCTGCATATGCAAGATAGGACTAAACTGTCATAGAGGGAAAGAATGATAAATGTTTGTCTTGAATACCCAAGACCTTTAATCATAGCCGCTGATCTCTTTCCATATGAATTATGTGTCCAAATGATTGAATCTGGAGTAGCTGCACTCACATTTTATAATAGATAATTTCTCTAGTGTTGGGACATGGACAGTGTTCCATGGCCATTCTTTTTTTTTTTTTAATAAATTTATTTATTTATTTTTGGCTGCGTTGGGTCTTTGTTGTGGTGCACAGGCTTCTCATTGCGGTGCGCGGGCTTCTCGTTGCCACGGCCTCTCTTGTTGTGGAGCACGGGCTCTAGGCCTGCAGGCTCAGTAGTTGTGGCTCGCAGGCTCTAGAGTGCAGGCTCAGTAGTTGTGGCGCACGGGCTTAGTTGCTCCGCGGCATGTGGGATCTTCCTGGACCAGGGCTCGAACCCGTGTCCCCTGCATTGGCAGGTGGATTCTCAACCACTGCGCCACCAGGGAAGCCCTCCATGGTCATTCTTTAAGAGTGTGTTCATTTTATGGGGGTCATAAGTTCATGTTTAAAACCATATTGGGGTGTCTTTGGAGCTCTGAGCACAGTGGTCAGAGGCCAGTGTTATGCTGGGTCCAGTTTTGGATTTACGTGGCCTTTAGGGTAAGCAGTTAAGCTGGTGATATTTTGTGGTGACAGGCTTTTGAGGGCAGATATTGCCACCTACTATCAATTCTTGCATGATTAGTAGGGAATTACAGTAACTTGCTTTGGAATTACTTCAGGGACATTTAAATGCTCTCAAGGTCAAGGTTAGTTCACTTTGCTCCACCACAAGACTTCCTTGGAACTCAAGCTCACATCTTTGCTTTTAGGTCTGAAATAGACTTAAAAAAAAAAAAGAACAAGCCTTAGGATTCTTTTTAAAAAATATTTATTTATTTATTTGGTTGCACTGGGTCTTAGTTGCGGCAGGCGGGCTCCTTAGTCGCAGCATGTGAACTCTTAGTTGCGGCATGCATGTGGGATCTAGTTCCCTGACCAGGGATCGAACCCAGTTCCCCTGCACTGGGAGCTTGGAGTCTTATCCACTGCGCCACCAGGGACGTCCCTGGTGGGACAGCAAATCCCTATTCCCTTCCTGCCCAGGTTCAAACATGGATCACCCTCCTTTTTCTGTATTAGTTGAGCACAGACCCGAGACGTCATGTCATCTGTGAGGTGTTGTCACTTTTAGGTAGAAAGGGCATTGTTGTGAGTCTGCTCATCGGTTCACTGGGGTCTAGACACTGAAAATGGACAGGCACTGAGGGTAGTTTAGGGCTTGGTGGTAGGGCTCCTGCCCAGGTGAGTTATTTTGCATTTCTGCAGCTCTTAGTAAGATCTGGTGAATGTCTCCTCTGAAGTGTAACACAGACTTTGTGGGTTGTCTCAAAATGATTAATTAGCACTTTAACCATCTTCCAAAAAGGTATTGAGATAACTTTAAAATATATATACGTGTAATGAGATTTAAAAAGAGAGGAAGAAATCAATGTAAAGGGTGAATGGGGGGGTCATCTTGTAATATGACGTCACTGACAGAATATAAGACAAGGATGATGCAAGGCCTGATACAGTGATCAGAGTTGTGCTGTGAATTTTCCAGTGGCCAGAGTCAAAAGGAAACACAGTTTTATATTATCCTTCAGATTTATTTCTGTCACTGAAGACACATTTTCACCATGGGATCTTCTGTAAGAAGCCTTTGGGGCTGCAGGTGGAGGTGGTGGAGTGACTTGGTTTCTGAGCAGGTGGCTGTCTGGGCAGCTCAGAGCAAATTTTTGACTTGTTTTTGGGGTTTGCAGATGTTATAACCAGCACTCCTATAATTTAGTGAAGTCGTATTATGTATCAGGCTTTGTGCCAGGTAATTTTGTTTCATTTAATCTTCGACACAGTTCTGCTCCATAGATATTACTTTTCTCTCTTTTCAGGTGAGGAAATTGAAATTTAGAGAAATAACTTGCTGAAGTTGGGCAGCTGTCTGTACTCAGATTGTGAAAACTATTTGACATCTAGATAAGTGGATTATTGATTTATGTTTTGTGGATATATGTATTTGAATATGTAGTTACTTTCCTTGGGGGAAAAAAAAAAAAGACCCTGGTGTGTCTTTAGCTCAGTGTGTGACTGGAAATGTGATCACTTGGAAGAGAACAGGTTTATGGGCTGCGGTTCGTGATGAACCCTTCTATCCATGCTACGTGTGTATGATTGTCATGCTGTTATTTCCCTTGCCCATTACCAATTCTGGGTTTCATTCATTTTAATACAGAGAGAAAAGGAGCGGCAGGAAGGGGAAACCAGTTTGATCAGGAGCGCAGTGAAGAATGAAGCCAGTGAAAGAAGAGCTATGATAACTCCTGCTCTCCGAGAAGCCCTGACTAAACAAGGTGAAAGTCCTCAAGAACTGTTATAACTCTACACTCTTAAGCATTCTAAAAGAGGAAACATGAAATAGGGATTGCCAAGAGGAACAAAGATAAAGAAGTCCCGCTATAGTTGGCTCAGCTGCTGTGTGGTCGTGGCAGCTGTAGCTGTTTCGGGAGTCACGGTCTTGTTTCTGTGGATCCCTTGTGCGTTGGCTGCCTGGACCGGCGAGGGTTCTTCTTCGCTTGGTTTGTTGGGACGGCACTTCACCGTCAGTGAGGCTCAGGCATGCAGACGGAAGGTGCAGTCTCTGGTTTCTTTACACGGCACTGTTTATTAAGGGGAAATTATTAAACCTCATGTGATATCAGGCTGGGTTAATTAGAAGTGTTTTATGTAGAAGTATATCTGGACCTCTGTGGTCCCACCTTATGAAGAAGGCTGCAGCTGAATGAACGAATAATATTGGTTTCCTGTAGAAGAAAGAGTAATAGACTGGGGGTGAGTAGACCGACTCGACTTCCTTCCCTCCCTCCCTCTTTCTATAATTACTGAGATCCTTTTATGTGACAGTTCCGGCAATGCAGAGGAACTTAAGATACTTGAAATATCTCCTTCAAGGAGCTCTCAACTTATTAGAGGAGACAGACAAAAATATACAGATTTTTTTACATAGAAATATATATGCCTTTCAATTAGAGTAGAATAAAGTGATTTTTTTTTTTTTTTTTAAAGAGAAGTATTTTCCCATCCTGAGGTTATACAAATATCCTGGATTTTTTTCCCATACGTTTTATTTTATTTTTATTTTTTTATTTTTTAAGATTTATTGATTGATTGATTGATTGCTATGTTGGGTCTTCGTTTCTGTGCGAGGGCTTTCTCTAGTTGCGGCAAGCAGGGGCCACTCTTCATCGCGGTGCGTGGGCCTCTCACTATCGTGGCCTCTCTCGTTGCAGAGCACAGGCTCCAGACGCGCAGGCTCAGTAGTTGTGGCTCACGGGCCCAGTTGCTCCGCGGCATGTGGGATCTTCCCAGACCAGGGCACGAACCCGTGTCCCCTGCATTAGCAGGCAGATTCTCAACCACTGCGCCACCAGGGAAGCCCTATTTTATTTTTTTTTAAGAAATAAAGTGATTTTTTTTTTACGTCAAATCATATTTAATACTTCTGATTATTGCTCTGTTTGTCAGTATTGATGCAGAATTAAAAGTCTCATTCATATAGGAATAAAGTGATTTTTATAATAGGTTTAAATCTGTCATCTTGCTGTTTGTTTTCTACTTGTCTCATGTGTTCTTTGATTTCCTTTCTCTTGTTTTACTGCCTTCTTTTAGATTGTTTTTTAAATTATATGATTCTGTTTTACATCCTTTGTTAGCTTATTAGCTATAGCACCGTTTTGTTCCTTGGTGGTTGCTTGAGGTTTTATACTATACTGTATCACAGTATGTCATCACGTGGTGTTATACCACTTCATGTAAAGTGGAAGAACCTTCAATACTTCTGTTTTTGCCCTCCTCAACCTCTATGCAATTGTTTTCATACATTTTAGTTTTACACATGTTTTAAGCCCTGTGCTACATTGCTATTCTTTTGGTTTAAACAATTATCTATTACAGATTTAATTAGGAAAAAATTTTATATATTGACTCATGTAGTTACCACTTTTGGTACTTTTCATTCCTCTGTGTAAATCTGTGTTGTCTGATGGCCTTTTCCTTCTGCCTGAAGGACTCCTTTTTGCATTTCTTGTAGTGTGGGTTTGTTGGTGATGAATTATTTCAGCTTTTGTATATCTGAAAAAGGCTTTCTTTTGCCTTCATTTTTTTTTTTTAAATTTTATTTATTTATTTATTTATTTATTTATTTTTGGCTGTGTTGGGTCTTCGTTTCTGTGCGAGGGCTTTCTCTAGTTGCGGCAAGCGGAGGCCGCTCTTCATCGCGGTGCGCGGGCCTCTCACCACCGCGGCCTCTCTTGTTGCGGAGCACAGGCTCCAGACGCGCAGGCGCAGTATTTGTGGCTCACGGGCCTAGTCGCTCCGCGGCATGTGGGATCTTCCCAGACCAGGGCTCGAACCCGTGTCCCCTGCATTGGCAGGCAGGTTCTCAACCACTGCGCCACCAGGGAAGCCCCTTGCCTTCATTTTTGAAGGATTTTTTTTGTTATTTAATTTTGTTTTATTTTTGAAGGATATTTTCTGATGTGTCTAGAATTGGCAGTTTTTTTCCTTTTTGCACTTTAAGGGTGTTATTCCACTGTCTGCTGGATCACAGTGCTTCTCATGAGGGCTCTGCAGTCATCTTTTGTTCGTTCCTTTCAAATGTAATGTTTTTTACCCCCTGATTTTCTTCTAACAACTGATTTTGAATGATTTTAATTATAATATATCTCAGTGTAGTTTTCTTCATGCTTCTTTACTTGGGATTTGTTGAGCTTCTTGGTTCTGTGGATGTATAGTTTTAATCAAATTTGGACAAATTTTGGCCATCATTTCTTCAAATATTTTTCTGCCACCCCCTCTCTTTCTTCTTTTTGGGGACTCCAATTACATGTATAATAGGCCACTTGAATTTGACCCATAGCTCACAGATGTGCTTTTCATATTTTAAAATTATTTTTTCTGTCCTGCTTTACCTGACTGGATAGTTTCTATTGCTGTCTTCAAGTTTAACTCAGTAATCTTTTCGTCTCTAATGTTGAATCTTCTAGTAATTCTATCCAGCGTATTTTTCCAGCTTAGATGTAGCTTTCATCTCTAGAAGTTCAGTTTAGGTCTTTTTCTAACTTCCATGTCTCTACTTAATTTTCAGAGCTTATGGAATACAATTATAACTGTTTTAATGTCCTTATCTGCTAACATCTGTGTCATTTCTGGGTCAGTTTTGGTTGCTGGATTATTCTCTCCATTACTGGTCATGTTTTCCTATCTTTTTGCATGCTTGCTAATCTTTGATTGGATGCCAGATCTAATTTTATGTTTTGGGGTACTGGATATTTTTGAATTCCTATACACATTCTTGAGCTTTGTTCTGGGATGAAGATAAATTACTTGGAAACAGCTTGAGCCTTTTCATCTTGCTTTTATGATTTGTTGGGTGAGACCAGAGCTGGCTCACTATACAGCTAATTTTTTCCCCCACCATTGAGGCAGAACACTTCTGTGTACTCTGCCCAATGCCTTGGAATCTTGAGGTTTTCTGTCTGACTGGTAGGAACAGGCACAGTTCCCAGCTGGCTGTGAGTACCAGGCATGCCTTTAATCTTTTCAGATGGTTCTTTCCTATTATTGGGTAGTTTTTCTCTCACATATGCACTAAGCAGTACTCATGCAAGTACTTACAGGAATCGTCTGCAGACCCTTGAGTTCAATCTCTGCGTAGCTTTTGTCTCTCCAGTACTCAGTCTTGCAAACTTCAGCCACAGGGGCTCCCCTCTCTACTTCTGTGTCCTCAACTTGGGGAGAATACTGAGCTCTGCTTGTGTTGTCTCTCCCTGCTGCACAGCCTGGAAACTTTCAAGGCAATAAGCTTGGGTAATGGTAGGGCTCAACCTTGTTTGTTTCCCATCTCTCTTGGATCATCATCCTTTGTTGCCTGATGTTTTGTGTCCTGAAAACTGTTGTTTCATGTATTTTGTCCAGTTTTTGGTATTTCAGGTGGGAGAGTAAATCCTCTGTTACTCCATCTTGGTTACAAGCAGAATCCTGCACTGCAATTTTAGTAACTGCGTAGTGTGTATTGTGGTCAGCTACAGGTCTCTCCATCCTATACTGTGCAGTCTTTTCATACCTACCTAAATGCAGAATTTTGTAGAATCCTATGTATCTTGGGAGAGAAAGATATAAAGAACTAATATAATACAGTGTGATTTCTATGATAGTGGTATGAGCAACATATAATGTAGGAGTCCAAAAGAACTAGAATTTTCTCTGGGGATCTTTTAAATGCTTATTCTGTATCTGAGATTAGCTGATCAGTTGGACTCAGTTCCATCTTCAAGTAGATAAGCAGTGCTTTATTTATATGCGAGATGTTTACATAAATGTGGAAGAGGATAGAAGACAAAGCCCTGTAATGTTGCCACTAGAGACTTGTAATCCAAATTGACTTTGTTCCATTAATCATCACCCTATGAATATGGATGTTTACCCAGCCACTGATCCACTTGTGCCATCATCCATTTTCCATTTACCATTTACCTCGTTTATCTGCAAGTCAAGAGTCTTTTTGTGCAAGAGACTCGTGATAATTGTGGCTTATTATTTGAAGCCTCATGAGAAACTTTATTAAATGTTTTCTGAAATCAGGATTTTTCTACTTGTTTGCTTTGCTAGTCTGTTAAAATAAGGAAATGTGATTGCTTTGGTGTGGCTTTTCCGTGCTTTTCGTGTCTTACGTGGCTCAAAATATTTAAATAGGTTGTGGAGCAGTGCTGAGAATTCATGCCAGGTTCCTAGAGTTTGATTTTCCCACTTTTGGGGGCAATATTTATTTTAATCTCCTGTTGCCCATCTGATTCTCTATTTTTGAAGATTATTGATGACAGTTCCCCAGTCGTTCACTGTACTGAAATATACTGTTACTTGTTTTTGCTGTATGGGCCAGTGCATGGTTCATTTTCATAAGTGTTCCTTAGGTCTTTGAAAAACATGTGCATCCTGTAGTTGTTGAGTGCAGCGTTCTCTATGTGTCCTTGATCGAGTTTACTGTGTTGCTTCAGATCTTAGAGCTCTACTGAGTTTTGATCTATGAGATCTGTTATATACTGAGAGATCTTAAAATATCTCCCTGTGATTTTGGATTAGCTTATTGTTTCTTTATGTATTTTGAGTCTGTGTTATTAGATGCATACATGTTTTAAATTCTATTATCATCCTGGTGAATTAAACCTTAGTGGCATTGGATTGTTGTCTATCATTATTTAAACAAAGAAAAATGATCTTGCTACAGTTTTATAATCACTTTTCGATATGAGGCTTTGAATCAGTTCAACTTTGTGTTCCCTGTTTTTTCATTCAGGTTATCAGTTGATTGGGAGCCACTCTGGGGTGAAGCTTTGCAGGTGGACAAAGGTATTTGTTTTTATTCAAATATTATTTCTGTTTTATGCAACTTTTATATGGCTATTATATGCAATGAATTTTACCATTTAAAAGGTATAATTTACATTTAATAAAATATAATGATTTTGAGTGAATTAGTTAAATGAGTTCAGCTTTTTTTTTTTTTTTAACCTTTTGGCCACGACGCATGGCATGTGGGATCTTAGTTCCCCGACCAGGGATCAAACCCGTGGCCCTTGCATTGGAAGCGTGGAGTCTTAACCACTGGACCGCCAGGGAAGTCCAAGTTCAGCGTATTTTGATGGATGTAAAAACCCTTATCCACCCCCTGAATTAAGCTATAGACTACTTTCCTCACCCTGATAAGTTCACTTATGCCCATTTCTGGTCACTGCCGCCTCCTCCACAGCCAGGCAACAGTTGTTCCCGTTGCTATCACTGTAGTTTAGCTTTGCCTGTTGTAGAGTTTCACGTGAATAGGATCATATAACGTGTAGCTTTTTGCAAGTGGCTTCTTAAACTCAACATAAGGTTTCAGAGATTTATCCACATGTAATGTGTATCAGTAGTTCATTCCTTTTTATTGGTGAGTACTATTCAGTAGTATGAACATACCACAGTTTTTAATCTGTTGATAGTTATTTGAGTTGTTCTCAGTTTTTGGCTATTATGAATAAAACGGCTATGAATGTGTTTATACAATGGTTTTTTTGGTGAACATATGTTTCGATTTCATTTGGGTACATACCTAGGAGTGGAATTGTTAAGTCATAGGGCAGGTATATATTTAACTTTATAAGAAACTCCCAGTCTGTTTTCAGTGTGGTCGTACTATTTTATACTTGCATCAGCAATTTATGAAAGTTGCTACATATTCTCATCATCATCTGGGATTACACATCTTTTTCCTGATGAGTGTGAAGTGGTACCATTTTGGTTTTAATTTACATTTTGCTGATGATGAGGAGGAGCACCTTTTCATGTGCATATTGGCCTTTCATAGTTGTGAAGTGTTTGTTCAAATATTTTACCCAAGTTGAGTTGTCTGACTTTGTATTATTGACTTGTAGGAGTTCTCTATATATTGTGGATATGAGTGTTTTGCCTGATGTGCAGTATGATTATTTTCTCCTAGTCTGTGGCTTCCTTTTTCATTTTCCTAATGGTATCTTTTGAAGTTGTTTTTTTTTTTTTAATTAATTAATTAACTAACTTATTTATTTTTGGCTGTGTTGGGTCTTCATTGCTACGTGTGGGCTTTCTGTAGTGGCAGTGAGCAGGGGCTACTCTTTGTTGCGGTGCACAGGCTTCTCATTGCAGTGGTCTCTCTTGTTGCGGAGCATGGGCTCTAGGCACGTGGGCTTTAGTAGTTGTGGCATGTGGGCTCATTAGTTGTGGCTAATAGGCTCTGGAGTGCAGGCTCAGTAGTTGTGGCACATGGGCTTCGTTGCTCTGCGGCATGTGGGATCTTCCTGGACCAAGGCTTAAACCCATGTCCCCTGCATTGGCAGGTGGATTCTTAACCACTGTGCCACTAGGGAAGTCCCTCTTTTGAAGTTTTTAATTTGAATAAAGTCCAATTTATCATTTTTTCTTTTATGGTTAGTACTTTTTGTATTTTAAGAAATCTTTGTCAGGTTTAAGGTCGCAAAGATAGTCTGTGTTTTCTTCTGGAAGCTTCATATATAGTTTTAACTTTTATGTTTGGGTCTGTGAATTAATTTTTATGAATGGTATAAGGTAAAGGTCAAGATTGTTCCTTCCTACCACCTTCCCCCTATATGGATATTCAGGTGTTTTAGCATCATTTGTTGAAAAATATTTTCCTTCTACCATTGAATTACTTTTAGGACTTTGTAGAAAATTCAGTCAACTATATGGGTAGGCCTGTGTCTGGACTGCTCTTATACTGTTGCATTGGTGTGTTTGTCTATCGTGAAGCCAGTACCACATTGTCTTGATTACTCTGGCTTTGTAATAAGTCTGAAATCATGCAGTATAAGTTCTCTGTTCTTGTTTTTTTAATTTTCAAGATTGTTTCCCCTCTTTGGGGCCTTTTGCATTTCCATATACATTTTAGGATCAGCCTGTGAATTTCTGTTGTTTGTATTTGTTCTGTTTTCTTAGATTCTATATTTGTCTATTTGTTATCTCTTCACCACAGGGTCAATTACATGAACTATAATTTCTTATTTTCTGCATTCTTGATGCTCTGCAGTTTTACAGAGACTGCCCCTCCCCGGGGCTAATTCCTAAAGATTAACAGCAGTTTACCTTGAGCATGCCTTTCATATGTAATTCTGAATCTGTAGCTTTCAGCTACCTCCTTATCTAACTCTCTCACATACCAAGCCAATATTTTCCCTGTCCTAAATCATCCCAGGCCCAGCTATCAGAAAACTAGAGATAGCCTTGTAGAGCAAAGCCCACTGGAATAATTCATACTAGCCAATCCTGCATTGTTTACTTTGCTCTGCCTTTCCTTTCCTGAGGAAGCTCCAGTAAAGGCTCTGGCCCAGGCTTCCCCCTCACTCCTCTGTCTCCTGAACAAACCCTGTGTGGTGTGGTGTGCACCCTTCTCTTGGGATATGTAAGTAATATATTCCTTCAATAGCGTTGGCCTATGTTGGCACTCAGTCACCTCCATAAATTAAAATCCTATGGGCACAAATAAGATAGCATTAAAAATTATTTTATTTTATTTTTTAATGAAAATACAGTGACAATATTATGTTAGTTTCAGATATATGACATAAGTTGACAATTGCATACGTTATGAAAGGATCACCACAATAAGTCTAGTAACCATCTGTCCCCCTACAAAGTTATTACAATATTGTTGACCATATTCCTTCTGTTGTATATTATATCCCTGTGATGTATTTATTATATAACTGGAGCTTTGAACCTCTTAATTCCCTTCACCTGGTTTGTCCATCCTCTCTCCTCTCCCTTCTGGCAATGACCCATTCTCTGTATCTGAGTCTGTTTTCATTTTGTTTTGTTTGTTTGTTTTGTTTTATAGATTCCGCATATGAGTGAGATCATGTGGTATTTGTCTTTCTCTCTCTGACTTATTTTACTTACCATGGTACCCTCAAGGTCCGTCCGTGTTGTTGCAAATGTCAAGATTTCATTCTTTTTTATGATTGAGTAATATTCCATTGTGTGTACACACGCACACACCACAGTTTCTTTATCCATTCCTCTATCAATGGACACTAAGGTTGCTTCCATATCTTGGCTTTGTAAATAATGCTCCATTGAACATCGGGGTGCATATATCTTTTCCACCTACTGTTTTTGTTTTCTTTGGGTAAATATCCAGCAGTGAAATTGCTGGATCATATAGCAGTTCCATTTTTATTTTTTTGAGGAACTTCCATACTGTTCTCCATAGTGGCTGCACCAGTTTACAATCACACCAGCAGTGCATGAGGGTTCCTTTTTCTCCGCATCCTCACCATCACTTATTATTTGTTGTCTTTTTGATGATAGTGATTCTGAAAGATGTGAGGTAGTATCTCATTGTGGTTTTGATTTGCATGTCACTGATGATTAGTGTTGTTAATCATCTTTTCATGTGCCTATTGGCCATCTGCAGTTCCTCTTTGGAAAAATGTCTATTCAGGCCCCCTGCCCATTCTTTATTTTTTAATTTTTATTATTTTTTTTGGCTGCACTGGGTCTTCGTTGCTGCTCGCGGGCTTTCTCTAGATGTGGCAAGCGGGGGCTACTCTCTGTTGCAGTGCGCAGGCTTCTCCTTGTGGTGGCTTCTCTTGTTGCAGAGCACAGGCTCTAGGCGCAAGGGCTTCAGTAGTTGTGGTTTGCGGGCTCTAGGGTGCCGGGTCAGTAGTTGTGGTGCATGGGCTCAGTTACTCAGCAGCATGTGGGATCTTCCCGATCCAGGGATCAAACCAATGTCCCCTGCATTGGCAGGTGGACTCTTAACCACTGCGCCACCAGGGAAGCCCCCCTGCCCATTCTTTAATGAGGTTGGTTGTTTGTTGTTGCTATTAAGTTTTATGTGTTTTTACGTATTTTGGATATTAACCCCTTATTGGATATATTGTTTGCAAATATCTTCTCCCATTTAGTAGGCTGCTTTTTTTGTTGTTGATAGCTTCCTTCACTGTGCAAAAGATTTTTAGTTTGATATAGTCCCATTTGTTTATTTTTGCTTTTGTTTCCCTTGTCTTAGGAGACAGATCCAAAAAATATTGCTAAGATTGATGTTAAAGAGCGTGCCACCTATGTTTTCTTCTAGGAGTTTTATGGTTTCAGACCTTACATTTAAGTCTTTGATCCATTTTGAGTTTATTTTTGTATATGGTGAGAGAAAATAGTTCATTTTGATTCTTTTGCATGTAGCTGTCCAGTAATCCCAACATCGTTTACCGAAGAGGCTGTCTTTTTCCCATTGTGTATTCTTGCCTCCTTTGTCGTAGATTAGTTGACCGTGTAAGTGCAGGTTTATTTCTGGGTTCTCTATTCTGTTCCTTTGATCTATGTGGGTGGATTGGAAACAGAACTGGTAGTAAGAGTGGTTGAGGGAAGTGAGGTGGACCTCTGGTGACACTTTCAGAGTAAGATTTAAAGATGACAGGCAACCCCAAAATAAACAAGTTCAATTTCAAATAACTATTGCAAGATAGATTTCTCATCATTGTGCTATAAAAATTAATACATAAAATGACCACACTAACTTTTTAAACAACTTTGATTAGTGAGAATCCTGCATTCCATATGTCTGTTAACTTAATATTTGGTTCCAAGTCTACCAAAAGCATCTCAAATCGCTTCTGTAATGTATTTATAGGTGACACCTACGAATATAACATGGGATACAGGTATTGTGTTGGTGACTTAAATACTAGAAACAGCATTGTTCTCTGTGACATGGTTTTTCAAAATGCTGAAATTTCTTATAAGAGCTTTGCATCAAAGAAAGTGTTTTCTTTCCTCATTTTACATAATAGCTGCATTCCTGGAAAATTCAGTGTATAGTAAGACATGCAGAAAATACTTCATTGGTAAAATGAAGCTGGGATCTAAGCTTGGATGATTATAATAGGTTTTTCACAAGTATGGAGGTCTGGTGAGTCATTTGAAAGGAAGTGGATTAAAGGACACTTTTTGTGTGTGTGTTTGTGTGTGTGTGTGTGTGACTATCTTAAGCATTGCAGGAGATGTGAAACACTTGACCCCTCCCTTACTTTTTGCCACTAGGGCCTCCCAACCATTTTGATAACAAAAGTATTTCCACAAATTTCCAAAATACCCCCCGGGGTAGTGTTGGCCCCATTGAGAACCTCTGCCCCAATCCATTTTCATTGCCACCCTTGAAGTTCAGGTTGTCCTCCTGAACATTGCAGCTAGCTTTTTTCCCTCTACTTCTGGCTTCCAGTGAATGCGCCCCGCCCCCCCTGCTCAGTTTATCAGACATTAACCAGGTTAATCTCAAGTTCGGTTCTCATTTAGCCATTCTGTTTTCAGAGCCTATGGTGGCTCTTCATTACATCTTACTCAGTATATCAATTTGGATGTGTAATAGGCATCTTGAACTTAATGTGTCAGAAACGGAATTCCTGATTCCTCTCCTAAATCTGTTCCCCTCAGTCTTCACTCCAGCAGTTTATGGCAATGCTACCTTTCAGTTGCTCAGGCCAAAAACCTGGGAGTCATTTATACTCTTCTGTTTTTTTTTTTTAATTAATTAATTAATTAATTAATTTATTGTCTGCATTGGGTCTTCGTTGCTGTGGTGGGCTTTCTCTAGTTGCGGCAAGCGGGGGCTACTCTTCGTTGCGGTGCGTGGGCTTCTCATTGCGGTGGCTTCTCTTGTTGCAGAGCACGGGCTCTAGGCACACGGGCTTTAGTAGTTGCAGCATGTGGGCTCAGTAGTTGTGGCTCGCGGGCTTCAGAGCACAGGCTCAGTAGTTGTGGCACATGGGCTTAGTTGCTCCACGGCATGTGGGATCTTCCTGGACTAGGGCTCGAACCCGTGTCCCCTGCATTGGCAGGCAGATTCTTAGCCACTGCACCACCAGGGAAGTCCCTGTTTGTTTGTTTTTTTACCCTCCCACATCTGTTCTGTGAGCAAATCTTTCAAAATATATCCAGAATGCAACTACTTGCTTTTCACCCCTTGTACTCTTATACCTCAGTCCAAGTCACTGTCATATATTCCTTTTATTATTTAAGTGATCTCCTGCCTGCTTTTCCTGGTTCCATTCTTGTCATCTCCACTGTCTGTTCCCTACACAGCAGCCAGATGTCTCACTCTTTCACTCAGAACCTCCAGGGGTTCCCATCTTACTCAGTCTGGTCTGCCATGCTTCGGTCCAGCCTTACTAGCCTTCTTGCTGCTCCCTGACCTGAATACACTGAACTCAGACTCCTCTCTGGCTTTCTGGTCTCTGTCTGCTCACTTAGATCTCTGCTCAGTGAGCCTCTATCAGAGAGGCTCTCCCTTGACCGCCTGACGTAAAATAACAACCTTCCCTCCTATCCCCTTACACTGCTTGGAATTTCTCCATAGCAATTATTACCACTTAATAGATTATATCTTGTTTATTATCTGTCTCCTCCCTTCCCTTTTCAGGTCCTCCCCAACCTAAGAGTCTTTGTTTTTCTTTCCAATACCAAAAACAGAGCCTGGCATGTAGTAAACGTTTGTCAGATGAATTATGTAAAGCCCTGAACCCGAGAAAGACCCTACTTAGTGTAGTTCTGATCTACTTGTTCAGCTTTATTGTCTGTTTTAACCTTCATACATCATGTGCTGCTTCTCTTCCCCGCTCTGATCTCCACCTGACTGAATCCTACCCATCTGTACCAGTCAGGGAAACAGAAACCATCCTGGGTATTTTAGCAAGAACAGATTTAATAAAGTAAATTAACTGAATGCTTACAAAGCCACTGAAAGGCCTGGGGTAGTGAAGGTCAGAGAGAACTGCTTCTTGCTTTGAGAAAGTCGAAAAGTGCTGGACTCACAGGACACCACTGGAAGTGACCTGAGACGCTGGCAACATTAAAGCAAATGTTTCCCAGGAGCTTGCTTGGAAGCTGCTGCAGACTCAGTGTTTGTTGTATGCCCTTGTGTCTGCCAGCTGCTGCCAGGGAGGAATAATGGTTTCTCCTTTCCTGCCATCTAAATCTTGCATAAATGCCTCTTCTTGGTGGAGTCTAAATCAGAACCCCTTGGGCAAGGGAATCTGAGAAATACGGTGTTAGGGTTCCTTAACCCCTGCTTAGAAGCGCAGGCACAGGACTCAGTATTAACAGCATGGTCTACCTCTTTGGATACTCAGCATCTGTACCCACCCTTCTACCTGTATTTATGTTTTCAATCCATAGTATAAATAAAACATTTGCTTCTGCCTAACCTGTTGCAACTATTATTCATGCAAGGAAGGATGTATTCACCCTCTCCTTTCACTCTCTTTTGAGATCCTCTAACCTAAGGATGACATTATAATGTTAACCACCACTGACCCATCTTATATAAAACAGTTGGAGGGGAGGAGAAACAATTATATATATCCAAACAAGGAAGATAATATGTATATTTATAACTCTGCTCATATTCACACTTGGTCACCTGGTTATGGTTGGTATTTATACCTTCCGTCTTCCACGGGGCAGGCCATGTTCCTCTGTGCTCTATCAGTAATGCTTCCTTACCAGGTGTGTGATTGTCAATGAAGAGTTTGAGCCGGTAGTGGCCCCTTCTGCAAGCTTTTCTTAAGTTCTACTACTGTAAATGAGAATACTAAAGAGATGTCCCAGAGATCCCCTTGGTTCTTGACAAAATTTGTTTCTATGGCATGAGGCGCTCAAAGGAGCCAGGGGCTAGTGTTAACTGTGGAGGGTCTGCTCTTTCAGCCTACAAGCCAACAAGTCACCTGGCAGAGTTTCATAGATGTTGGTGGAGGACCCAGGACTCCTGGGTCAAAGACAAAGCACAGCAGGCAGGTTTAGATTCATGTCCAGTTGGGGAGACAGATTTCTGCTGCTTCCTGCTCCTTTGTCTTTCCTCAATCCTCCTCCTGTTTGTACTTTTTTAACAGTTTAACCAGTTTAGAATTTATTTTGCTCTGTTATATGAAATAAATATTTAAATCAAGGGTTAGCAAACCTTTTCTTAAAGGGCCAGATAGTGACTTTTTAAGGTTTGTGGGTCATACGATCTTGTTGCAACTTTTCACCTCTGCCATTGTAGCCCCAGAGCAGCCATAGATGTAAGTAAACAAATATGGGTGACAGTATTCCAGCAGAACTTTACTTATAGCAAAGAGGCAATAGCCTGGCTTTGGCCCATGGGCTGCAGTTTATTGACCTCTGCATTGAACTCTCCATCCCCTGTCAAAAATGGAAGAGTCTGAAATTTTACCCTAGTTGCAGGCTAGCAAGTTAGCCTGCCACAGGTTCATGGATGCTGGCAGAAGGCAAGTACAGTTTATTACTCATAATAATAACAGTAGCCAGAATATTATCATTTGCTCTGGTTCATGAGCCCCGGTTCCCATAAAGCAGCACTAGGAAGGCCAGGTGTAACATCTGCACATACGTTGTAGGAGAGGAGCCCCAGACTTAGGGAACATCAGTCTTTTATAATTGGCAGTAATCCTGCCTGACCTTTGCCCTAGAGGGACACATCTTCATTATACTGAACAGTAAACACACCCATCATTTGCCCCAGAGGGAGACACTGTATCTTCCAAGACTATTCACTATGTAAAACTTTTTGAAAAGGTGATCTAGAATAAGGGCAGTCAGGGCCTCTGCTTGCAGGACATTCAGAGAAAGACCCATGGAGCATTGTCTCCCCGCACCCCACCTCCATCCCCACCAGGTTGATGTACACAGAGCTTATCGAGCCGTGGTATCTTGCATTCATTCAGTGTGGATCTACTGGGCTACAGTTGTACTTTCGAGGTTGTATTGCTCTCATTTGCCTTGAGGATAAGAATTCATGAATTAATGAATCTGAGGTTACTTATGATCTTTTTCTCCTAGGTTCATAACATGAAAACTTGGTTCTAAGCATGTATTGCTCTCATGTGTTTTCTTTTTGCACCCTGCTTATCTACTAATTTTTAGATATGGGAGCACTTCCTTTCAAAATATAATGTCTAAAGACTTCCAGTCTGGGCAAGATGGCATAAACCTTTTTCTCCTTGCTCCTTCCTGCTGTGCACAACTCTAAACCCTGGAAAACACAAGAGGCAACCAAACAAGAACTCTGGAATGGGGTAAGAGGAAGGCTGACTGGTTTGGGACCCCAGCACTGGAAGAACAACAGAGCAGCAGGATATCTTACATCCCTCCACCTAAAGAAGAAGGCCCAGACCCTGTGTTTACTGAGCCTTAATCTAGCAACCGAAGGCCACTCAGTTAGGCTTGTTCCTCCCTAGTATGGACTGGGAGTCCCTCTGACATATTCAAGGGAGCCCGGAACCACTGGCAAAGGGGATCGGTTGGGAGCCCCACCAACAATAAGCAGCTGGGACAAGTGCTCTCCTTCCCTGCTGGACCGTAAATTCCCCTCCCCTGCTAAGAGATGCCAGGCGGTCAAGTACAAGTGGAAAGAGAGAGACTCCTCCTTACCACCTTACTCCTGCAACAGTCGACCTGGCCTGTGAAATATTCTCCATGCCTGCTGGGCCCAAGACTCCCTTCCCCCTCTGAGAGATGCCATGGTGGCTGCGTGGCACTGGCAAGAGGGACCCCACCACAAGAAGTGGCTCATCTGGGGAAGCCAAGCCTCTTTGTTCGTGTGTCCTGAGACTTCCCTCTCCCACTCAGAGTTACTGGGGCTGCCCAGGGCCATTGGCCAGAGGGACTCTGCCACACAAGCAGCCTGCTCTGGGAAGCCTGCTGGCCTGAGACTCGCCTCCTCCATTGAGAGACCTCTAGTGGGTCACCCTGGAGAAACCTCTTTCACCCACTCTGATGCTACCAGCAGAGATCAGTGGGAGCCCAAGCAAAATTTCAATGCAAAGCCTCTGAAAATTAAACTGCCGTTGGAGCCACAGCATACAAAAATAGTCCAGGACCTACAGGCTCAACCTAAACAAAGTGCCTGCTGCTAAAATGAAAGAATGAAATAGGATCTAGAGCCTCCTAACATAGTAGACAAAATGTCTAGGATGCAGTAAAAAAAAAAAATCGCCTGTCATTCCAAGAACCATGAAAATCACAACTTGAGCAAAAAAAGATAATGAACTGACACCAACACCAGATGAATCAGATGGTGGAATCATCTGACAAGGATTTTAAAGCAGCTGTCGTAAAAATGCTTCAGCAATCAGTTACAAAGTCTCTTGAAACAAATGAAAGAATAAAAAATCTCAGCAAAGAAATAGAAGTTATAAAAGGAACCAAGCAGGAATTATAAAATTGAAAAAATACAGTAACAGAAATAAAAACTCACTGAATGGGCACAGTAATAGAGTGGAGATGACAGAGGATAGAGTCAGGGACCTTACCAAATAACAGAATGATCTGTGACCAGGACAAGTCAATAGAATTTACCCAATCTGAACAGCAGAGAGAGCAAACTCCAAACAGGATGGAACCAAGGACATCCACATGGAGATACCCTAAAATTAATGATCTGAAAACTAAAGAAGAAAAAAGTCTTGAAAGATGCTAGAGATAAACAATGTACTAACATCAATTTGACGTCAGATTTCTCATCTGAAATCGTGGAGGCCAGAGGGAAGCAGCACATGGTTTTCAAGTGTTGAAAGAAAATAACTGTCAATCATGATTTCTGTGACTGGCAAAACGATCCTTCAAGAATGAAGATTAAATAAAGACATTATCAGGTGAAAGAAAACTGAAAGAATCTGTTTCTAGCAAATCTTCTCTTAAAGACCAGCTAAAGGGAGCTCTTCAACCTAATGAAGTGATAAAAGATTCTTAGAGCACCAGAAAGGAAGGCAGAATGATGGAAAGAGCAGAAATATGGGTACATACAGTAGATGATCATTTTCCTTATAACTTTTATAAATCATATTTGATGATTGAAACGAAAATTATAACACCATGTGATACTCAAGACAATAATATTTAATTTAAAAGAGGGAAAATTAAAGGGATCTGAATGGAAGGGATGTTTCCACACTTCACTTGAAGGTGGTAAAATGTTTTTACTAGTAGACTGTGATAGGTCTACTAGTATGTATATTTTTATACCCAGAACAACCACTACAAAAACTATACAAAGAGATACACTGAAAAACAAAAAAAAATTAAGATGGAATCCTAAAAATGTTTAAGTAACCTGTAGGAAATCAAGAAAAGACTAACAGGAATGAGAATCAGAGGGAATAAGCAGGAAGAAAATAATAAAATAGTAGACTATTTGAGGGCTAATTCATAAATAATTACTTCAGTTGTAAATATTCTACATATATCCATCAAATGATAGAGATTGGCAGAGTGGTTTTAAAAAATGACCCAAATATAAGATGTTTACAGGAAACTCACTTCAAATTCAGTGACACAGGTAGGTTGAGTAAAATGGTAGAAAAATCTATACCATGCCAACAGTAATCCAAAAAGCAGGATTGCCTATATTAATACCAGATTAAGTAGACTTCAGAGCAAAGAAAATTACTAGAGACAGAGTGACGTTTTGTAGTGATAAAAAGATCAATCTGCATTATATGAATATGTACCAAACATCAGAGGCTCAAAATAAATCAAGCAAAAGCTGACATAGTTGAATGGAGAAATTAAAAAAAAAAACAAAAGAAACCAAACCCACAGTTATAGTTGGTCACTTTGAAATCGCCTCTCAGCAACTGCTAGAACTACTAGACTGAAAATCACAAGGCTGTAGAAAATCTCAATAGTAGAGTTAACCAGTAGGATCTAGTTGACATATAGAGAACATACCACCCAGCAACAGCAGAATATGCATTTCTTCCAAGTGCCGATGGAACATTCACCAAGATAGACCATGTCTTAGGCCATAGAACAAACCTCAGCAGATTTATAAGTATTAAAATCATACAGAGTGCATTCTCTGACCATAGTGGAATCAAACTAGAAATCAATAATAGAAACAAAAGGAAAATCTCTAAATATGTGGAAATTAAACACACATTTCTGAATAAGCCTTGGGTCAAAGAGGAAGTCTCAAAGGAAATGAAAAAATACATAGAACTGAATGATAGTAAAAAAAAAAAAATTATATCGATATATAGGATGCAGCTTAAGCAGTGCTCAGAGAGAAATTTCCAGCAATGCATACTTATATTAGAAATGAGGAAAGATCTCAAATCAGAAACCAATGAAAATCTAAGTAAATGTAAATAAAAATCTAAATGTAAATCGAAATAAGTGTTCATGGATTGAAAGACTCAATATTGTAAAACATCAGTTTTGCCCGAATTGATCTGTGGGTTTAATGCAATTCCTATTAAAATCCCAGGAAGGTTTTTGTAGAAATAGACAACTTACTATAAAATTTAAAAGGAAAGGCACAGGAATGTAAAATAGCTTAAACAGTACTGAGGAAGAATAAAAGGGGAGGAACCATATATCCAGATATTACAGCTTACTGTATTGCTACAGTAATCAAGATGGTATGGTGTTGGTGGAGGGACGGACACATAGATCAATGGGACAGAATGGAGATCTCAGAAACAAACCCACAAATATGCTTAATTGATTTTTTACAAAGGTTTGAAAGCAATTCCTTGGAGGAAGGATAACCTTTCCAACAAATGGTGTTGGGGAAATTAGACATCCATAGGCAAAAAACCAAAAAAACCCACCACCACCAAACCACATACACCAAAAGTACACACACTGACACATGCACACACACAAACATACACACATTTTGAGTTAAAAATTAACTCAAAATGGATCAGGACCTTAAATCTAAAGTGTAAAACTTACAGAAAACAGTTTTTAAAAGAAAAACATGCCATCCTTCTCACATGTGTCTGTCCCTTTATCCTTTTAGCCTTTCAGTATTCAGTTTGGACATCTCACCTCTGAGGCGTTCTCACTGGTCCTGGAAGGCTGGGCTGGGTTGGTCATCTGTCCCATGGGCTCCAGTAATACCATGCTGGACATTTGTCTTTTCTCTGCTTGCCCAGCATCTGAGTCTTTTCATGTTTGGGGAATTTCCCATTAAACGGGCTTTGTTTGATGTGAGGGCCCACTGCCTGCTACAGAAGCTAAGGAAGACAGATACTGTTTCCTGGTACCACGTGGTGGCAACTTGGGTATAAAAGTGTCATCTAGGATAGTCATTCCTTTCAGCCGGAGACTTTGAGTGTGGAGTGAGTGGTGGAGAGGGACTGGGACACGGAGAACTCATTCTTGTGCTGGTGGCAGCAGTATCTGCCATTCAAGGGTGGTGCTGGTGATGGTATCCAGAGAGGGGTAGTGTCTATAGTATATGGCTTCTGGGGGATTGAGTGGTGGTCCTGCTGCCAGCCTTCCTTCGTTCTTGCCTTTATAATGGGTCTGTGAGCTGTGAAATCCTTTCAATAAATTCTTTTTCTCTTTAGCCAGACTCTGTTTCTGTTGCTTGCAAAAGAATCGTAATTGATTCAATCAGACTATCATAATAGTATTGCACATTTTTCTTGCTTACTTGCCATTTCCTCCAAACAGATCATGGGTAGGGGCTCTGTCTTATTAGTCATTGTACATTCAGTACACAGCATGCTTGAAGTACATTAACTAATTGCTAAATAATGAATGAAACATGAAAGTCTTCAACTTGGTTTCTCCATTGGCGTGATATTGGTATTTAGTGGTAATTACTCTGTGACTTTTGCATGTGGTGCACTTTGTAGTTTTCAGTGTTACTTGCAAGATATAAATATTTTGTTTGCCTTCTTGAATATTTTATTGGGAACTTGGAAGAGAGTTTGTAGAAACAGTTATCCTGAACAATATTTTTCCTTCACTCTATTTTTCTTAGTGTAAGTACTAAGTGAGATGGACGGGGGAACCTCTTTTATCAGGACCAAAAAATAAGACTTTGTGATCAACTGACATAGTAACAAGCTGGTAGATTTTATGTGGACAGCACTGTAATATCAGTACACTGATGTATATTATACACTGTTATATATGTGTAAAGGCTCTCCATCTATGTCTCCTCGTTTGTGGTTCCCATTGTTAGTTCCATAGTATGTCAGTCACTTAGGCTCAAAACCTCAGTTATCTTGGATGACTTCGTCTGTTTTGCCCCTCTAATTGGGAATGGCACTGACTGTACCTCTTTAGTACCCTTCCCGTTTCCTCCACTAATGTTTTGAGCCAAGTCACCATGACCTTTCTTGCGTAACCTCCTCACAGGTTTCACTTTTACTGAATCAAGCCCATCTTGCACAGAGCTCCTGGATGGATCTTTCTGATGATACCTCAGGAAGCTCGATAGTATCTTGTGATTCCAACCCTGAGTTGATCTGCAGTGTTTCTTCAAATTACCTTTCTTACTGCACTTCCCGTGGTTTTACCAATCACATATTAAATAGTGTTCTTTTTTGGAATAATCTGTTTCTTGTGTACATGCTGTTTGCCCCCTCAACAGTCTCAGTATATTCAAATTCTACCATTCGGTTGACATAGAATATGCTCCAGGTTGCATTCCCTAACCCACCCTCCTTTATTCAATGCAGAGATACTCTTTCAGATGAGCGCTACACCACCCCCCCTATTCTGGGACCCTGTCTTATCTCTCCTTTGGCATTATATATTATTGTACTAATATTTGAGGCAGTTGGGTGGATTTGAAAATGAAAGCATCCATGGTCCTCGCTATAGAACTTTCAGAGTTAATGAATCATAGGTTTATCTCATTAGGTTGTAGAAAACCCAGAACAGTATCAAAACCCAGACACCATCAAAACACTATAAGGCTTTAATGTTAATTTTCTGCCTCATGCAGCTACCAGTAGGGGTATTTATGCTTACGAAACACATGGTTTCTTCTTTAAAATGATGCCTTGGTGTTTTGTTTCCTTGCTTTGAGGATTTTATTCAAATTATTGTTTGTTTTTTACTTTCACAGTCCATGCTCCGAGGGAGAGGAGGTTGCTATAAACATACATTCTATGGCATTGAAAGCCATCGTTGCATGGAAACTACCCCGAGCTTGGCATGTGCAAATAAATGTGTCTTCTGTTGGCGGTAAGTAAAAATGAATGGCCATGGTGACCAAATATGTAATGATCTGTAATAATCAATTTCTGCCCAACACTGCACTCAGATTTACCTAAAGCTCTGTTGTTTCTATAATTAATCCCCTTTTTCATTCCTAATGTTATATTTATGCATTTGTTGTTTTTTTTCTTGATCAGTTTTATCAGGAGCTTGCCAGTTTTTTTGTTTTTGTTTTTTTTTTTTTAAAGATGCTGCATTGGGTCTTCGTTGCTGCATGTGGGCTTTCTCTAGCTGCAGTGAGTTGGGGCTACTCTTCGTTGCGGTGTGTGGGCTTCTCATTGCGGTGGCTTCTCTTGTTGTGGAGCATGGACTCTAGGCGCGTGGGCTTCAGTAGTTGTGGCACGCGGGCTCAGTAGTTGTGGCTTGCGGGCTCTAGAGCGCAGGCTCAGTAGTTGTGGTACACGGGCTTAGTTGCTCCACGGCATGTGGGATCTTCCCAGACCAGTGGTTGAACCCGTGTCCCCTGCATCGGCAGGTGGCTTCTTAACCACTGAGCCACCAGGGAAGTCCTGCAAAAGTCTTTATTACTCCATTTTTGGAAAGATATTTGCACTGGGTATAGAATTCTGAGTTAACAAGTTTGTTTCCTTTAAGCATTCTTTCAGGTGTCATTATAGTTTCATCTGGCTTATTTGTTTTCTTTTTTTTTATTTTTATTTTTATTTATTTTTATTTGTTTTCTGATGAGTTGTCAGAAATAATTTTTAACCTTTGTTCTTAAGTAATGTGTCCTTTTTCTCTAAGTTGAAGGTTTTCTTATTTTCTTTTGTTTTCATTAGTTTAGATACCGTATTTTTAGGCTGTTTTAAAATATCCTGGTTGTTGTTTTGCGAGTTTCTTCGATCTGTGGTTAATGGTTTCTCATTAACTTTGGAAAATTGTTGGCCATACTTTTTCTACATTTTTTTCTGCTTTGTTCTCTGTTTCCTTTCTGGGATTTCAATTAGGTCTTCCCATTGCACTGCCTCTCAGAGAGGGTCTTGCAACAATATTCTACTGGTGGTCGTTACTGGATGCTCATTGACCTGGTGTTGTATGGCTGTGAGAGGGGTGCACGTTTTATATTGTCCCGAGTAAGTCTCAGTCTTGGCCAGGCACTTGCCATCTACCCCTCTCTGCTAGGTGTCATGACTCAAAATGAGTTGTAAACTACAGCTATAAATAGCTGAGCTTTTTGTAGGAAACCAACCCTGATTTTATAATTATATGGACTCCCTCATAGGCGGTAACTAGCTGAGATTTAATGCAGGGCGTCCTTTAGAACTTCTGCCTCTTTTTTCTAGGCACCACACCAATCCAGTGGGTACTGAATGGCGGTGGAAGATGGACCAGGCTGAAATGATCTTAAAGGAAGCCATTGAAAACCATCAGAACATGATGAAGCAGTTTAGAGGTATTTATTGCCCCTCTACAAAGGGATGCTAATAGCCTGAATTAAATTGGCAGAGGAATTGCCTCCTTTGGCAGGATTTTGTCCTTGCTGGCAAATTCTCGTATAGGAAAGTGAAAACTCTGTAGAAATATTATATAAGTTTTGGCCTTTTTAGTTTTTACTAATAACTTTATATCTTATATGATGGGAGAATTAAAAAACTTAATTCAAAGCTTAGCTATTTATAATATGGTACACTCAGCCTGTAAGTTTTGCCTGGGAATATATCCTCATTCTTCCTAAAAACTTTTGCTATTGTTCTGTCTTGGTGGGTACAAAGCAGCCTTGGGAATGGACTGAAAATTTTAGAACACTGGAAAATTCTTAAGTAATATCAGTTAGTATTGGGAAAGCATTTTTGAATAAATGCCTTACAAAAAAGGAAGGTTAATATTAATCAGATTTCCTCTACATGATCCACAGTGATGTGTAGAATTCTGCCACTCAGTTTCTAGAATTTCCTGATCTAGTTGTGTCTCGTAGTTCAAAGTATTTGACTCTACTGGAGATTGCTGGTTCTCAAGCTTTAGTGTGCATCAGAATCGTGCATTAAAGTAGAGATTCCTGGTCTCCTTCCCCAGAGAATGATTCAGTAAGTCTGAGGTAGCAACCAAGAATGTGCATTTTGAGCAGATTTCCTGGTGGTATCGATGTTGTTGAACTGGGGACCGTACTTTGAGACCCACTACCATAGATAGATGTGGAGGACTTGTAAAGTGATATAACGACAGCTGCAGATGATCAACTGAAATAAATCTATTAGGTTCCCTGTTAAATGTGCATGCCTCTGTCTCCACCTGCCACTTGTTAGTCCTCTCCCCTTTATTCTCCTTTCCTTTCATATACAACAACAAAAAAGATGAATTCCAACCAAGGTTGTTTTGACATAGGCACTCTTGTGGTGCTAGCATCATCAATGGGAGTCTTTATAAACCCCAGTAATTAGCATTTTGAAGATCAGGTGATTCTTTCATGCAAAGAAATTCGTTCGGTCAGGTCACTGCTTCTTGAGATCACAGTGCTTCTGATGTTGTTTTCCTAACATCACCCAGCAGTTCTCCAGGTCTCAGCAGACACTGCCTGGGTGTCCGACAAATTTAATTCAATCCTGACACTGTCTGGAGATAGCATCAGGCCCCGCAGGTTAAGGATTCAGTCCTATAAGACTGCCCCCCACTTCAGATGTCAATCACAAGTCTGGGATGTTACCTGTGCTTCTGACCAACTGGCTATAAATTCGAAGTTCCGGCACCCTCCTCCTTGGATTCCTGGTTTGTTAGAGTGGCTCACAGAACAGAGAAACATTTACTTATTTTTACCATTTTATTATAAAGGATATATAGAGGTCACAGAAGAACAGCCAGGTGGAGAAGTACATCTGGAAGGGTCCCGAGGCCAGGAGCTTCTGTCCCCATGGAGTTGGCCACCCTCCTGGCATGTTCACCAACCCAGAAGCTCATCAAATCTTGTTCAAGAGGTTACAGAGCTTAATTTGTAGCCCCCTCTTCCCTTTCTCACAGGTCTGTGTGGTTGAAAGTTCCAGTCCCTTAAACACTTGGTCTTTCTGGTGACCAGCCCCAGCCTGAGACTATTTAGGGATCCTACCCTATGTCACCCCATTTGCATAAATTTAGGTATGCTCAAAGGGGGCTCCTTATGAAGGACAAAAGACACTCCTACCACTCAGGAAATCCCAGGGGTTCTAGGAGCTTTGTGTCGGGAACCAGGAACAAAGACCAAATCTATTTGTTATTTTTTACCGCAGTACTTATTATTACTATTCTGATTTCCTAGGAGAAATTGGGAAAGCAATGCAAATAATGATTCAAGATCAATAATAATTTATAAAGGATAGTCAATTATACCTTTATTTTATTCTTTATGAATTTTCTAGGGAAAGTTGCCCTGTACATATTTGTGTGTGTCTATGTATGTGCTAACCTATTGTACATCTTCAGAGATGCTAATAAATATTTTAATATTTCATCTTGGCTTTTAGTCTCAAGCATTTTTTTTTTTTGAACAAGTCATTTTCTCTTATTTGGATAAAGCAGTGTCTCTTACCAGTCTTTTGGAAAATTAAATGAAACTGTATGGTGAAGAACTAGGAAGTCTCCACATCAGGAACTAATTAGCTTTTCTTAGACTGTTTGTTGATTTAGTTAATATTATTGATTGTTGATCTTCAAATAAACCATATGCCTTTTAAATAAATTTCAAGGCAAAGTCTTGTTTTCTTTTGGATAGTTACTAGTCAGAATTCTCCAGAGAAACAGAGTCAACAGGATGCTGTTTGGGTGTGTGTATATATATAGAGAGAGATAGATTGATAGAGTGAGATTGGCTTAAGGAATTGGATCATGTAATCGTGCAGGTTTGGCCAATCAAAAAGATAGATAAAAATAATCCATTGGGGTAGACCAGCAGGCTAGAAATTTAAGGAAGAATTGCAGTTCAGATGCAGAGGCAGTCTGCTGGCAGAATTCCTTCTTGCTTGGGGGAGGTCAGCCTTTGTTCTTTTAAGGCTTTCAGTTGATTGGGTGAGGCCCACCCACATTAGAGAGGGCAGTCTGCTTTACTCAAAGCCCACTGACTTAAACGTTAATCTCATCCAAAAGACACCTTCACGGCAACATCCAGAATAATGTTTGACCAAATATCTGGGCACCATGGCCCAGCCAAGTTGACACATAAAATGAACCATCCCTGGTAATAATATCAGAAGCAGGGAAATGCCAGTAATTTTATCTTTAGGGTCTAATCAGTTTGTTTTGGTTTAGTGCCTAAAGAGCCAGTTGAACCCTTAAATAATGGGGTGATGGCTGAAGATGTGTTTCCTGGACATCTGGGAATCTCCCTGAATAAACTGTGTCCCAGGGGGTTTGTATGGGAGGAAGCAGCCCTGAGGAGTAGACATTCATTTTTCCATTCCGAGGTGTCCTTGATACAGAATGACAATCTGAGTTTTGACGGTAATTTTTCTGACAGGAGTATTTTTGCAAGTGCACTTTAAATGGAAATAAGAGATGAATAAATCATGAGGCTGCCTTTCTTCGTGTTAATAACGTGTTAGGTGAGGTCGGTGAACACATAGTTTTTGTTGTCTGCCTAGCTTGTTGGAGGATGCAGAAAGGTGTACCTGGTTAGTAACCTTGTGCTTGCCTTTGTTTTTTTTTAATATTTATTTTTATTTATTATTTATTTATTTATGCTGCACTGGGTCTCAGTTGCGGCACGCAGGATCTTTAGTTGCAGCATGTGGACTTCTTAGTTGAGGCATGCGGACTCCTAGTTGCAGCATGCATGCGGGATCTAGTTCCCCGACCAGGGATCGAACCCGGGCTCCCCCCACCCCTGACATTGGAAGGGTGGAGTCTTACCCACTGGACCACCAGGGAAATCTCACCTTGTGCTTGCTTTAATCAGTAGGCATCTCAGATGGTTTGTCTTTAGGTATCCATAGCGTAAGAGACAAAAGAGTTTTAAAACATATATATATATATATATATTGTCTTGTAGGGGGAGGACAGATACAGGATTGCAGGGAGAAAGAAAGAGCATGTCTGTGAACAAGTGAATCCTGAGTAGGGGTGAGAATGCCTAAGGGGGTGAGGATGACCGCCAAACATTCAACAACTGCCATTCATTTCATCCTTAAAAACAGCTTTAACAGAGTATCTACTTTGCCCTTGTAAGTCTCACAAAGGATTCTTTTTGCATACCTTAATTGACTTGACAAAATGTTACCATGTCAGCAAATCATGTCTTTATATAATCGACAATAAATTTTCTAGAAAGGTTTCCAAATTGGAACTGGTTGATATTTGTACACTGACACTCTTCAGGGTACCAAAGCAGTTTTTCTTTAAAGTAGTTGTAGAAAACAGGTGTATATTTGAAGGTGTGATGGGCAGTAGACAGGTCAGCACATGGGCATAAAGGAGCTCTCATTCATTATATTTTCACTAAGATGAGAACTTCCTTAGTTTCCAATTTTTGGATGGTGGTGACTATTTGTTAATGCTTTTTACTTTATTCTGTGCTTAATCAAGACATTACTTTTTTGAAAATCTGTCTCATTGCTATAATAACCAAAGCAAATCCTGCTGTGAAACTATAGTATTAGAAAAGGAAAAAAAAAAAAACCTAGTTACCAAAGGATGAAATACATAATTTATAAGAATCCAAAGTTCTTCTGGAAAACTGGGGTGGTCTATGATACAAAAATGTTAATTTTTTTCTTTTTATTATAACTTTGGCAAAATGATAGAATTTTAATATTTCAGAGTATTAGTTATGTTTTCTATGTTCTTGGCTCTTGGCAGAAAGTAATCTGGTGTTCAAATTGATGGTTGTTTTCTGTGGGCAGTCAACTTGGCAGTGAGATTTTATAACTTCACTCAGTCTTTATCAATGGTTATAATCTAAAGTTTTCTTTTTTAATGAACCTGAATTCCTCCTGCAATCAGTGAAATCTCTATGTTCTATCTTTTATTCATCCTTCAGGGTATAAATAAAACAGGTCACCCTCCTTTCTGGATAGTCAGCTTCAGGGTGAGGATGGTGAGACTCATGCAAGTCACTCTACCTCTTCTGAGCCGTGTACCATCACCTGGGTGCAGCTCTGACACACATCCTACTTCTGGATGCTAAAGATGCAGGAATGTAACTCTAGATTTCATATCAGCCCCTGGTGGAGAGTCTGTTTTTTTTTCCTAGTTCCACATTTATTCCTTTTTTAAAACTTACAGTGCTTTATTTTTACCCTTTAATATACCATGGTTATCTTTCCTTACTAATAACATGAATCGATCTGATTTCTGTTTTTTAAATTATTATTTATTTATTTATTTTTGGCTGCGTTGGGTCTTCTTTGCTGCACTCGGGCTTTCTCTAGTTGCGGTGAGCGGGAGCTACTCTTCGTTGCCGTGCGCAGGCTTCTCACTGCGGTGGCTTCTCTTGTTGCAGAGCACGGGCTCTAGGCGCGTGGGCTTCAGTAGTTGTGGCAGTGGGCTCTAGAGCGCAGGCTCAGTAGTTGTGGCACATGGGCTTAGTTGCTCCTTGGCATGTGGGATCTTACCGGACCAGGGCTCGAACCCGTGTCCCCTGCATTGGCAGGCGGATTCTTAACCACTGCACCACCAGGGAAGCCCTGATTTCTTTTTTAATCTAAACGTCTTAAAAAATCGCATTATGAAAATGTCCAAGTATACACAAAATAGAATGGCACAATAAACCCCCATATCCTTTTCTTCCCTATTTAAAAATTGTCAAAATTTTGCCATACTTACTTCTCTATCTCCCCTTTTTTCTTTGAAGTAATTAAGACAAATCCCAAGTATCACATTTGCCTTCAAACTTCAATATGAATCTCTTTTAAGCATTAGATTTTTTTCATAAACACAATATCATTATCACAGCTAATAAAATTATTTTTTTTAACATGACTGTTTTCTTCCAGGTTTACTGAGGTACAGTTGACATATAGCATTGTGTACGTTTAAGGTGTACAACATGACAATTTGATATATAGACAGACTGTGAAATAATTACCACAATATGTTTAGTTCCATTTCCTTCTTAGTTTGTCATTTTCTGGGTATCTTCACTTTAGCCTTTCCTTAGAGGTCACTCATTAATAATTTCCCTTACTCTAGCTTGGAGTCCTGTTTTACAGGGTGCTTTCCTAGCCCGTGATGATCACCCGCTCTCTCCTGTGGGTCTGGTTCAGTCATTTGATGATCGTATTTTTGTGTAGGGTGAGACTTGTTGTGGGTACTCAGAGGTTGTTTTTGCCTCTGAGTGTCCAGCTTTAGCTGAGTGGCCAGCCTTGAGCACATTTTGAAGATATACTCATCTTTTAAACATTTCCTTTTCATGCATCTATTCTCAATCCCAAGGGCAATCATTGTCTTTTCAGTTATTTCATTGATCATTAAGCCAGCTTTCTTCTCATGACTTTTATTAGCTTTCCCTTTATATGCATGCAAAATTAACTTTACATTGATTACAAGTAGGTCAGAATTACAGTGCAACTCGGCCTTTTTTCAAAATGCTCACTGCCCCCCCCCTCCAATTACCACCATGGCAGGGAGAAATAGTTTTCAGAGAATGGAGTTCAGGTTTTTTTAGCTCAGCTTCCCATCAGTTCAGCTGACATCAAGTGAGTGAACACTCTTTGTGAGGAACGTCCTTGGTGCGGAAGGTGCAAAGGTGAAGATGACATCGTTTGTTGCTAGATGTTTTTATCTATAGTTTAAGCTAGAAGTGAAGTAATGCGAAAAATAAAGGGTCTCCAACAGATGGTCCTCAGGAACGAGGTGTGCTAAAGTACACATCCAAAAGGAATGTTGGGGAGGCAGGGAAGAGAACACCACCTGCTAATTGTTTTCCGAAGCTTATTTATGAAATAAACATCATAGTAGAAGTGGCTGTATCAAAGATATATTATTTATGACTTTCAGCCAGGAGGGGTTCTTAGGAACATCTTTGGCCAGGAACTATGTTGTTATTTGAGAAGAAAGAAGAAAATGTTTTATTTCTGACTGGTCCAATCTTTAGAAAGAGGAATACTCACACATATCAATTATACCTCAGTTTAAAAAAAGGCATAAGAAAGTATTCAGAATAGAGGGGGGGGGTTAATCAACCTCCCCCCCAAAAAACCCCAAAGAAATAGGAATACTCTACATTGAACCTTATATCATTTTTAAAAATTTAATTTATTTATTTTTGGCTGCGTTGGGTCTTCGTTGCTGTGCGTGGGCTTTCTCTAGTTGTGGCCAGCGGGGGCTACTCTTCATTGTGGTGCTCGGGCTTCTCATTGTGATGGCTTCTCTTGTTGTGGAGCATGGGCTCTAGGCACATGGGCTTCAGTAGTTGTGGCACGCGGGCTCAGTAGTTGTGGCTCGCGGGGTCAAGAGCGCAGGCTCAGTAGTTGTGGCGCACGGGCCTAGTTGCTCCATGGCATGTGGGATCTTCCCGGACCAGGGCTTGAACCCGTGTCCCCTGTGTTGGCAGGCAGATTCCTAACCACTGCACCACCAGGGAAGCCCGAACCTTATATCATTTTTATTTCTGGGTTATTCAGCTTATTGCTATGACCTTAGGATAAAAATTCTGGAATCTTAAGTTTCTGCTTTGGCATCTTTCAGTGAGATAAAGTGTGCTTCCTAGTTAATATGATGACTGTAGTGACTGTTCAGGATCAGGAAGCTGTTCAGGCTAAGGGAAATGTCACAAAACTTGCTTAAGAAAAAACAAAAACAAAAAAAACTTAACAACGACAACAAAAAAAAACAAACTCCAAACCAAAAAACAAAAACAAAAACAACAAAAAAACAAAACCAAAGCAGAGTTTAGAGGTGAAAGGGATAAGGTTTAGGGAAACATGAAGTGAACAGACGCTGTGTGTGTGAGTGAGAGAGAGACAGAGACAGAGAGACAGACACACACAGTGGGAAATATCCCTATAGATGTGCTACTGAAATGTAGCGTCTGCTGTTGCCTGGGCTGTCCTCCTGCTCCAGGACTGCTTTCCATTAGAAATTTGGGGGATGTCTTATTTTCTGACATATTTCTTTGAGGACAGTGAAAGACAGCATGAGGTTGAGTCCCTGAGGGCCTTGTTTTTGGGGGAGCACTGTAATCGCCTCTGACAGTGAGCATGAAATAGAAATGTGCTTCTTGAAGGAGAGAACTAAGGTTTTACATATTCTCAGTGCCTTACTTTTGAGAAAATTAAGATAATTTTAAAATCCCAGAATTATTCTTTTAGAAGGCTTATCCACAGGCTTTTTTTGGTATTGGTTTTTGTTTGTTTTTGTAGTGGTCTGATATTTATTAGCTGTAGCTCTCAGAGAAGATGGCAGTTGATCTCTTTGCCTTTAAGTTTTCCTCATTCTTCCCTGGTACTGTCTTTTGTTGGTCCCTCTTCCTTTCCTCAGATATGTGATTGCGTAGACTTCAGTCCTTGGTCCTCTTCTCTAACTGCCCTTCTTGCCTTGGTAATCTGGTTCGGGCCCTTGGATAGAAATACCATCCATTTCGCAAAAATGTTTATTTCCACCTAGGCCTTTCTCCCAGAATCCAAACTTGAATGTTGGACACACATTCAGCTATCTAACAGACATATTAAACTTCACGTGTCCAAAATTGAACACATGGTATCTACCTCCACCCCCTTTCCCACCCCCCCCAATACTTGTTACCCCCATGTTACCCCTAAGGCTTTCTTACCGCCAACTTGTCTCAATTGATGGTGACTCTTGCTTAGGCCAAAAACTTTATGGAAATCATTGACACCTCTCTGTCTCTCATAACCTACATCCAATCCATTAGAAAATCCTTCAAACATACCTTCAAAATAGAGCCTTTGACTATACCTTTGAAATAGGCCCAGCTGATAAGCCCTTCTTGCCACCTCCACTGCCACCACCTTGGTCCAAGCCACCAACATCTCTTGCTTAGATTATGTAATATCCTTGTGGCAGGTTAGCCTCTCTGCTTGCCCCTCTGTTCTCAACATAGCACCCAACGTGATCCACCCTGCTTAGGCCACCCTTCTCAAAACCCTGCCGTGGCCACATCCGTGTTGCTCAGATTCCGTGGACATGTCAGCATCTCCCTGCTGTCTCAGGGGTGGGGGAGGGGAGGCAGGAGAGGCAGGCAGGCACACTCGGTGTGACTTTATGTAAATACGTAGTAATTTCTGTCTGACTTTTTTGCTTTTTCATTTGTCTAAAAGCGTTTCTATATGGTACCAATCCTTCTTCCACCACTTGCTTTAGTTTCAGTGCCCGTATCATAGGAGGGTCCATGTCGTAAAAGAAGTCAAAAGCAGTCTTGAATAATCGAACGCTTCTGAGATTGCCTCGTGTCCATTTGGCTTCTGGCACTGCTTCTTCTCTGTCTTCTTCCTCGTCGTCTGGCACTGGTTAGGAAGCGCTCATCTCCGTGCAGTCACCTTCTGTTCGCTCCTCTGGTGTGATGTCTGCTAGCTCTTGAATTTCTCCAAGACCCATATCTTGAAGCCCCACCTTTTTTTGTTGTTGTTGTTAACTCTATCCACAATCTCTTTGGTGATTTCCTTGATTGGCTCTGTCGTAAATCCTGTGAAGTCATGCCCAACAAATGGACACAGCTTTCTGTAGCAGGAATTTATTGTTTTTGGCTTGATGGCTTTCACACATTTTTCTAGAGTAAGGATGGCCTCTTCAGTGGTGTAATCCTTTCAGACTTTCCTAATGTTCTGTCCGTCAGGGATCTGACAGTCCTTTCCATAGAGTACCATGTGTAATGAGCCTTAAAGGTCCTTCTGACCCCCTGATCTAGAGGCTGAATTAGAGACGTTGTGTTTGGGGGCAAGGAGACCACTTTGACGCCTTTGCTGTTGAACTCATGGGGTCTGGATGGCCAAGGGCATTGTCCAATATCAAAAGAACTTTAAAAGACAGTCCCTCACCAGCAAGGTACTTCCTGACCTCAGGGGCAAAGCATCCATGGAATCAGTCCAGAAAAAGTGTTCTCATCGTCCAGGCCTTCTTTTTGTACAACCAAAAGACTGGCAGCTGGTGTTTATCTTTTCCCTCCAAGGCTCAGGGGTTAGCAGCTTTATAGAGAAGGGCAGTCGTGATCGTAAACCCGACTGCATTTGCACAGAACGGTAGAGTTAGCCTACCCCTTCCTGCCTTAAATCCTGGTGCTGGCTTCTCTTCCTTACTAATAAATGTCCTTTGAGGCTTTTTTTTTTTGCACCCCAGAATAGAGCAGTTTTGACTACATTAAAAACCCGTTCCGGCAGATATCCTTTCTTCTCAATGATTTTCTTTGCTGGGAATTCCTTTGCTGCCTCTTGGTTGGCAGAAGCTGCTTCTCCTGTTACCTTGACATGTTAAAAACCAAACGTCTTTCTAAAATCATCAAACCATCCTTTGCTGGCATTACATTCTCAAGCTTTAGATCCTTCACCTTCCTTTTGCTTTAAGTTGTCATATAATGACTTTACCTTTTGACTCATATTCGTCTATAGGTATGCCTTTTTTATAACAATCCTGCACCCACATAAAAGCTGCATTTTCAATGTGAGATACAAAGGCATTTGGCAAAAAGCGCAAGGTTTTCACGCCTGCTGGTGTAGCTGCAGCGACAGCTTCATGAATTTCCTTTTCTTTTTTTTAACAATGGTCCTTACACTGGACTCATTTATCTTGAAGTGGCAGGCAACGGCAGCTGCAGATCTGAATCTGCGGTACGTATCCAGCCATTCACCCTTTTCTTGTCATCTGATGATCTTTCTCTGCTTCTTGGGAGCACTTCGGCATCACTAGTGGCACATCGTGTGGGTCCCGTGGTGTTATTTCAAGGTTCATGGTATTGCACAAACATGATGAAAACTACGAGAGAACTGTGAGAGATTGCCTTTTACTGCAATTTGCAATTGACTGGAGAGATGAACTGCTCACGTGGAGATAATGAGCCTCACGTGGCGTGGCGTTTCAAGCAGATACTTGCAACACTTGCGCTCAGCGCGGTAGCAACAGGAGATCCTAGGAAATTATTACCGAGGTACAGTCGGTACTATGGTTAATTTTGTGCAGTTATGATTTAATACTGCATCTTTACGTTTGTTTACATTTCTCTGGACTGGGAATGGTGCCGTGTGTGGTCCTTAAGTGTTTGTGTGAGTATGTTTTGATACATTTTAACTTTTTAAAAATTTATGTGTATTTGGGACTTCCCTGGCGGTCCAGTGGTTAAGACTCCGAGCTCCCAAGGTTCGATCCCTGGTCGGGGAAGATCCTGCATGCCGCGTGGCTGGCCAAAAAAAAAAAAATTTATGTGTATTTTATGGTAGTAAATGATAAAATAGACAAATCTACATATATTTTATGCATTTGGGATATACCTAAGTTTTTCTTAAATTTTCTGGATATTTCTATGCTGTGGGGTGCATCTGCTAGTTTTTTCAAATTGTCACATATCTCCAAAAAATTTTCCAGTGTGTGTGTGTGTGTGTGTGTGTGTATACAAATGTACACACACACACACACAGATATATATAAAAATCCACATATATGTGGGCCTGCATGGTTCCAGCCCTTGTTGTTCAAAGGTCAACTGTATCTTGAATTGAATGGAATTACCATTTTATTTAAAATAATGGAAATAATTGAATTTCTATTTCAATTCATGAAATAATTACTATAATAAAAATAAGATTTTTTTGAATGCTTATGTGCTGGGCCTGGTACCAGACCTGTTATTTCATGTGGCTTATTTCGTTGAATTCTTATAACTGTGTGCATGTGAAATCCCTATCTTATAGATTAGGAAATGGGTGTAGGGAGGGGTGAGTGGCTTGACCCAGGACACAAACCAGCCTAGTGGTAGAGCAAGAATTTGGACCTGATGTGTCTGACTTCCAGTGGTTAGGGCCCAGCCAGTGCTCAGTCATTCTGCTTTCTGAGTTTTAGGTTAATTTTGCAGTTCCGATTAAATCTGCCCTTCTACTCATCTTCTCCTGGGGAGATTAAAGTTACTGATTTTTTTTTTTTTTTAACAAAAAGGAAATTTTATACTTAATGTTGAGTTGTCTTGGCAACACAGACTGAGTTTTGGATCAAGTTTTATTTAAAACCTTGATTCACTTAAGATATTAGATTTCAATAACTTAAAAAATTATTCATCCCCCAAATACTGACATGAAATACATTCTTAGAATTGCAGTTAGGTAGTCATAAAAGAAGATGAAACCTGCCACTTTTAGATTGTTCTGATTTTAGCATGCATTATCTTGGTTTGATGTCTTGGGTATTTACTTGCCCTTGCTTATTTCCAAGTAGATTGTGTGTGTGTGCCTGTGTGTGTGTGTAAAATAAAGTCACTTCCTGGAAACTAAAGCACAAGCAAGCAGTGAAAGCTAACTTTATTTTCTCCAGATTTGTTGTTGTTGTTGTTCTTTAAGGTGAAGTGACTGGGATTTAATCATTTTAAGAAACCAGGATAAAGGTGATGAGAAGAAAAAGTCCTTAATGAATGTTTTTGTGTGTGTGCTAGGCCCTCTTCTAAAGCTTTTCCGTGCATTATCTCATTTAATTCTAAGAAACATTCTTTGGGGTAAGTGCCGCTTACAGTCAAGAAAACTACTTTTCAGAGATGGCTCATAAATGACTCAGAGGGAATATGAACACGTTTCCTCCCACCTCCAATCTCGGTGAGGAATCTGTATCCTTTAGAGAGAATGGGTTCTTCAAAAAGAAACTAGAGATGATGGATAGAAATATCTGAAGTAAAAGAGATACGTTTTTATTTGCCTTTTTAAGCAATTTCCAGGTCTTTCAAACTCTGTGTTAGATTGAGGGACTTTTCAAGCATGCTTTCTAATTTTTTTTTTTTTTTTTCATGCTTGCTTTCCTACAGTACATCGAGTCTAGAGCAGTGCTGCTTAACCCATCCTGGCCACTCTAATCACATGGGGAGCATTTAAAAAATACGGATGTCTCAGGCTCTCATCCCTAGAGATTGCGATTTAATTGGCTTGGGATACTGCCTGGACACTGGGATTTTTTAAAGTTCTTTGGGTTATTTCTCAATGTCTAACTAGGGTCAAGGACCAATGGTGTGTGGCAGTGGTTCCCCAAACTTGTCTGCATATTGGGATCACCTGGGGAGCTTCAAAAGCTCCTGATGCCTCTGCCCCTTCTCCAGAGGTGGTGATTTCATTGGTCTGTGCTGTGGCCTGGAATTTGGAACGTTGACAATTCCAAGGTGATTCTAGTTTGCATATAAGTTTGGGGGCCTCTGGTTTATGCAGTGGTTTTTTCACTTTGGCTGCACATTAGAATCACCTGAGGAACTTTTAAAGCTCCCCTTACTCTGGCTTGCATCCACTCCAGTTAAACAGAATCTTTGGCAGTGGACCTAGGCCGCCGTAGTTTACGATACTCTCCAGGTGATTCCAATATGAAGCCAAAGGTGAGAACTGCAGGCTGCTTTTTCTCTCCTCTGTTCTTTTGGACCGACTGCATTTAGTTTCTCAATTCAAAATACTTGAGGAATGAAGGCGGTAACGATTGGTATAGGAGAGGCTTTCCTTATGCAGCCATACTGAGTTCATTGTCTTAGACCAACATGAAAGAATGCAGAGCTAAGCAAATTATGGAAAGTAATACATTCTGTGTTCCAAATAATTAGCTAATAACAAAGTTAGTTTTGCCTGCTTGTATTGATGTAGTTTAATTAGTACTAAAACCAAGGATGAGATTGCTGATATAATAATTCTAGGGTTTTTTTTTTTTCTTCTGGTTTAATAATGTTAGGGTTGCCCCCCGCCCCCAGGCTCTTGTTTTGTATTATTTGGCTGGTATCAAAAGTAATTTTGCCCTCTAAAATCAAAGAACCATTAAGAAAAATTTTAAAAATTTTAATTAAGAAAAATAAAAGTGATGTCCTCTATCTGTGCCTTATTGAGCTTGTTCCTTTCCACCATGCTCTCCAGGAGTGCCAGGTGTCAGACAGGAACGCTTTGAGGAAGGAATGACAGTAAAGCACTGTGCATTATCCCTTGTGGGAGAACCCATCATGTACCCAGAAATCAACAGGTTTTTGAAGCTACTCCACGAGTGTAAAATCTCCAGTTTCCTGGTCACAAATGCACAGTTCCCTGCGGAAATCAGGTGAGTGGTCCAGCTTGTTAAGATACTGCTGCTTGACTCTGTGTTTGACTGAAAAGTAAAACTTACAGGCATTAATATATTCAGAAAGGATTTACTGATTACTAAGTACATACAAATGTTGGGTTTGAGGGGACAGAGCTTCTGCTTTTAAAAATCCATTCTATCGGGGAAGATAACATTAGTTTAAGAAATAGAGGCACAAATATATTGCTGGGGGAATTCAAAAGAGAAAGCAGTTTTTTTTTAGATGAAAGAAGCAGGGTAAAACTTCTCAGAAAAGGCTTCATTAAATTTGGATCTTAAAATATGGCTGGGATGGGTACTTGGGGAGATAGGAAACTGTAGATTTTTAATAAGAACTGTCCGAGAAAGATACAGAGTTGGGGTATTTGGGATACCATTATGTAAATATAGTTGATTAGGACCACAGAGTGTGCGAAAGAGACTGGCAGCTGGAACCCAAGTTGGAAAGGTTGGGACAAGATTGCAGAGGACTTCAAATGCTGTTCTTTAGAAAGATCTTGCTTTCTGCAGAGTAGTCTGCCAGCACGGTATAAAGTGGGTGAGCCAAGAAGCGGGAAACTGGATAGGAGATTATACGTTTGTTTAGGTATAAGAGTTAAAAGGATGAAAGTAAGACAGAATGAGGAGTCTTAAAAAAGGTATCACTGAGGCATGATAAGCTTGGCAAACTGTTTGTATGGCTCTGTGAGCCCTGCACAGAAGAGAACTTAACTGATGACTCGGAAAGTTCCAGCCATGTTGATTGCTAGGGCTGTGGGGCCCTGTAACAGTCAAGGGATCATGTGAGGAAGGAGCGGGTTTAGGAGGTAAGATGATGCGGTTGGTTTGGATGACTTAGAGGGAGGGCCCTCCAGGTAGAGATGACCATCTCCTGGGACCTGGAAATGACCTGGTTTTGCATTATACTTGAACTATACACATACTATAGTACCAAAAACATTAAATTTTACTTGGTTGTTATTTACTTGTGCCTTCTTCATTAGACTGTGAGTCCCTGGGCCAGTGACCCCTGCTTATTTATCTTTATGCCACTAGTATAATTCCTGGCACACTGTAGGTGCTTGGTTTAGAATTTAGCATCATAGGAAATCAAAGAGTTGATTAAAATTATTAGTTACCAGGCAGTAAAGTGAAAATCAGTAACATTGTCACAAAGATAGCTAAAATATTACTTTTTGAAGTTGTATAAAAAGGTAAAGTTAAAAGGGAAAGGTTTTAAAAAAGTCAGTGTGTACATTTTGCATAGGGTCGCCATTCCTTTTTTTAAAATTTTATGTTAAGATCTTTGACTTTTCAAATGGCTCATGAGGGCGGGGTTCAGATAGAGTGGTGTTGGGATACACACACACACACACACACACACACACACACACACACACACACACACACACACACACACGTATAGAAAAAAGGAGACTATCCCAAATTTAAGACATGCAGTCGTCCCTGGTATCTGAGGAGGACGGGTTCAGGACCCCCTGCAAATTTCAAACCCCACTGATGCTCAAGTTCCTTTTATAAAATGGTATAGTATTTACATATAACCCACGCATATCCTCTCATACACTTTAAATCATCTCTGAATTATTTATAATACCTGATACATTGTAAATGCTGTGTAAATAGCTGCTGGCACATGGCAGATTCAAGGTTTGCCTTGGGGAACTTTCTGGAATTTTTTTTTCCCTAGAATATTTTTGATTTGTAGTTGGTTGAATCCGTGGATGTGGAACCCTCAGATACAGAGGGCCTACTGTAATGCCTAAAAAGAAGTGAATCTTCCAAGAGTGGCATGTAAGATAATAACCAGAGAGGATGATTCATTGTTTGATAATACATGGTATTCCTTGTGAATGCCATCATGGATTGTGGAAAATGATAGAGAATTAAATAAGATATGTACTTGAAAGTGGTCCAAGAGAAAATGGAAAGAGAAATTTCCTAGGTGCAGATAATATTGTTTTATTTCTGTGAATTAGGAGGACTCTGAATACCAATTGTCTCTGGTGTCCTACAGAAAAACAAGGCTATAGATTTACTAATATAGCATGGAGATCATGGATTTTGGAAGTTACCCCTAATGTTGATGCACTTTGCTCATTCAAATCAGCTGTTAGATGAACCTCTTGCAACCATTTTATCTTTGAGCATACACTAGGAAGTAATAGTGTTCTCTGGGTGGTTGGCTGTGTACTAATTTTTTTTCTAATAAAAAATTTCTAAATTACTACAGTGCCTAACCCATACTCTTTTGGTATCTTTTGAAGATCTTGACTTTGTCAACTAGCCTTCCCTTGACCCACATGCAAGCATTACATTCAGGCTAGTGGCCTTTTCAGGATACTTAACTTTTCTTTAAAAGGATCTCAGTCTCCCCTCCAGCTCCAAAGCATATGGCTGTTTGCTGACAGTTCTCCAGAGCACTGAAGGGAGTTCACAGTGAGTGGTCCTTGAGGATTTGTTGAAGATAGAAGGAAACACCTTAGGCAAATGAGAAAACTTTTGCATTCTAGGTAGCTTTATGTTTTTGTTTGTCAACATAGAGGCTAATTAATAAAAGTGACAAGAATGTGTAAGACACTTAATGTTCATGATAGAACTGGTGGTGATTGCACCAAAAAAACCCCTTTCTCTTGAGAAAAAGCCTTCTTAGTTCCACAGTAACAAGTGCCTTTATAATGGTATTTTGGATAGGCATAAAACTGATATATGATACACTGTAGCATGTATCAGTTATCTTTTGCTGTAACCACTTGCCTTAAAACTGAGTCAGTCAAACTAGCAACGATTCATTTAGCATGTAATTCTGTGAATCGGCTGGGAGGTCTTTTCATCTTGGCTGGCTTTGCTGGTCTCAGTGTTGTTCATGTATCTAGTCAGTTGGCAGATACGCTGGGATGGCTGGTTTATGATGGCCTTGCCTGGGACAACTGGGGACTCTATTCATGTAGCCTCTTATCCTCCAGCAAGTCTGAAGTTGACCACATGGTGGCAGGGTTTCAATGAACAGCATGAAAGGATGAACAACACACAGGCATCGTTCAAGTCACATTTGCTCACTTCTCCTTGGCTAAAGCAAGTCACATGGCCAAGTTTGGAGTCAGTGAGGGGCACTCAAACCTACATCGCAAAGGGTCATGGGTACAAGGAGAGGGTGAGTTTATGGCCATGTTTGTACTCTACCGAATAGCACAGCAGGCTGTGCTTCGTACAAGGAGGATAACCTTGAACGTACCAGGACGCAGTCTTTTTCAGGAACTTAATTAATTATGTGAGAAAGCTTGGAGAGTTCTTGAGACCAGAAGTCTCAAACTGGCAATTGATAAGGAGTAGGTTTTATTTGTCCTGTAGCATGTTTAGAAACTTTTTTTTTTTCTTTTTTTAGCCAACATTTAAAATCCAGAAATTTTTCATAAAAGAGATTTCTGACTTTGGAAAAAAAGACAATCTGGCAAAAGTTGTCAAGAGCCAAGTATGAAGTGCTGTTTTTACAACACCAGAACACTTCACTCTTATCTGTTTTTTTACTCACAACACTTCTAACACCGGATGTGTGTTTTTTTCCCCACACCAAGCAGTCCTCTAATTCTCTGCAGGCACCAGCTAGGTGTCCTGCGGTTCAGTTCCATTCTGACACTATCTCCCTGGAGTTAGCACAGCCTCACAGGGTCAGGACTCAGTCCCAGGCTGCCACCTGTACTTCTCATGGACCGACGGTACATTGGGGTGTCGCACAACCCCTCCTTGGGTTTGATAATTTGCTAGAACAGTTCACAGAGCTTGGGGAAAACAATTCAGTTACTGTTACTAGTTTATTATAAAGACTACAACTCAGAAACAGCTGGATAGAAGGGCTGCATGGGACAAGATGTGGGGAAAAGGGCCCTGGGCTTCCCCACCCTCTCCAGACGCGTCACCCTCCCAGCACCCAACGTGCTCACCATCCCGGAAGCTCTCTGAAGCCGTCATTTGGGAGGGTTTTATGGAGGTTTCATTAGATAGGCAGGATTGATGAAATCATTGTGATTGGTCACTGGTGATTAGCTCAACCTCTAGCCCATCTCCCTTTCCTAAAGGTTGCAGGGGGAACTGAAAGTGCCAACCCTCTAATCACGTGGTCGGTTCTTCGGGCACCAGCCCCTCTCTGGAATGTGTCCATGGGCTCATCAGAAGTCACCTCAATATAAATTCTTGTGTGGTTGAAAGGGGCTTATTATAGGTAACAAAAGGCACTTCTCTCACCTCTGTCACTCGGGAAATACCAAGAGTTTTAGGAGCTCTGTGCCAGGAACTAGGGACAAAGACCGCACGTGTATTCCTTATTGTCTGACAATATCACAGCAAGGAATGGCTGTCTTTTCGCTGAAGCCTCTGCTTTTCAGTTTGCCACGCTCTCCACCACTTTGCTGTCTCCTCAGCCCTGAGGCTGAGTCTCATCTGCAACCTGTCAGAGGGATCGCACTGTAGATTCTCTTACAGCAGAGAAATTTCTGTTGCCATTTCTAACAGACATGAAACAATGAAAGGGAGACAGAGTGCCACGTACTAGAAAAATGGAAGCATCTTGCTTTGAGTAAGGAAAGAATATTCTTGAATATTTCACATGTAGTCTGTGTTTTGGTGTCCAAAGAACTTCTTTTTCCTTTGAGAGTGGCTTGCTTGGGCTTCCCTGGTGGCGCAGTGGTTAAGAATCTGCCTGCTGGGGCTTCCCTGGTGGCACAGTGGTTAAGAACCTGCCTGCCAATGCAGGGGACATGGGTTCGAGCCCTGGTCCGGGAAGATCCCACATGTCGCGGTGCAACTAAGCCCGTGCACCACAACTACTGAGCCTGCGCTCTAGAGCTCATGAGCCACAACTACTGAGCCCATGTGCCACAACTACTGAAACCCATGCTCCTAGAGCCCGTGCTCTGCAACGAAGAGTAGCCCCTGCGCGCCACAACTAGAGAAAAGCCCACGCTCAGCAGCGAAGACCCAATGCAGCCAAAAATAAAGAAATAAAATAAATAAATTAAAAAATGAACAAACAAACAAACAAAAAAAGAATCCTCCTGCCAATGCAGGAGACACGGGTTCGAGCCCTGGTCCAGGAAGATCCCACATGCCGCGGAGCAGCTAAGCCCATGTGCCACAACTACTGAGCCTGTGCTCTGGAGCCCGTGAGCCACAACTACTGAAGCCTGCGCACTGCAACGAAGAGTAACCCCCGCTCACCGCAACTAGAGAAAGCTCGCGCGTAGCAACAAAGACCCAATGCAGCCAAAAATAAATAAATAAACAAATTTTTAAAAATAAATAAATTTATTAAATAAGTAAACTGTCTTGGTTGACTCACATTATATCCTTGGTTCCTGCAAACATGTGAGCTTAGGACTCTTATTCTTGACTCTGTATGATCTATGCTTGCGTTCAGCCCTGCAGTCAGAAAGGCCCATCACACCTGGGTATCGCTGTCCCACTAGAGCACTCCCTGTCATTACTTCCTGTAAATTGTTCTGTGCTAAGATGTCAAAGACCTATGTGAGACATCTTGCTAAAAGTAGACCATGTTGTAAGGTAAGGAAGTTGTTGAGAAACACTGAACCTAGTTTGTGCTTACTTTGTGGACATTTGAATCCTATAACTGTGTCTCCCTCTTTATGAGCGTGAGAAGGTTTAGAGTCAAATGTTCAGCCCTTTGTCGACTGGCTAACTCTTAGCTTCATCTTTAGTTCACCTCTGCACGATTTTCTTGTTTTTTCTTTTTTCTTTTTTAGCAGAATCTTTTTATTATTTTTAAAAGATATAAAAACAACTACTCCCATCAGTAGCAATACAAGGTTTAACATTTTAACCAGATTTTCTCAGGCCTTTTTCTGATACCTTTAGTAGCTAATTATTTTGTCTACGCCTTCTTCTACACGATTTTCTTAACTATTTTATATTATTTTTAAGTTTACATTTAAAATCTTAAATTTTTTTCTTTTGTGGTAAGTACAGTTAATTCAAAGCTTTCTCCCTGCTAGCAGGCTTATCATAAGAAGACAGAGCTGTGTTCCATTTTTAACTATGACACGGTTAACATTTAACTTCCTACACCTCCTCCACCACCACAGAATTTGTCCCGGTGTACGTTTACTTTTGAGCACCTTCATTGAAACGATGTGTGAACTTCGTTTGTTCTCTTACTTCTTCCACTTGTATTTCTGTTATTTTGTTTGCTTTATGTTTTGTTTTCTCTAGTTTTTGCTAAGATATTCACTATATGTGTTAGAGAACCTCTATAAATTGGACATCTCTTCACATATTAGTAAATGTATCAAGAAATGCATGAATTTTAATAAAAATAAAGTTTTCTTGTATGTATCAGCTCAAAGTGGCTATAGGTAACAGTTATAATGAAATGAAGATTGATTATAAATACTACCTGATCCTTTCAATAGAAGTTTTTTTTTCTCCCAGCCTGTTTTGTTTGTATTAAGTTTAGAATATAGTCTTCTTTTGTGTCTGTGAATTGATGGGACACTTTTCAAAACTATGCTTTTCTGGATGGGCTAAAAAAAAAAGAAAAAGGCAGCACAGTGAAGTGATGAAGAGCTTGTGCTCTGTCTAGAAGAGACCTGGGTTTGAATCTTGACTGTATCTCTTGCTGTCTTTCTGACACTGGGAAGATAACTTCTCAGGGCCCAGTTTTCTCATCTGTAAAATGATTACAATAATAATGGCTACCTTATAGTGGCATTGTTAGTGTATGAGATAATACATGAAAAGCACCTTGGAAAGGTAGGCTAAGTAATATTGGTCAAGTATACTTTAAGGCAAGAACCATTACTTGAGATAAGATGGAACATTTCTTAATAATAAAATATTAAACCTACCAGGAACATTAAAACAATATATTAATTCAAAATTTTTCAACAATCAGTAACATAAACTCAAAATTGACAGAACTATAAGGAGAAATAGTAAGTTTTTAACACATTTCTCTCAAACTGATAAAACAGGCAAATCAAAATCAGGAATAGTAGTGAAGATTTGAACAACTAAATTAACAAATTTAGCGTGTATTACAGAAATAGAGTATTGAAGTGAGAAACTTTGGAATATAAATTCCTTTTAAGAGCACAGAACTTGCTCTCAGAAAAATTACCAAATGGCCATATGCTGGGCATTATAGCAAGTTACAAGAAAGTATTGCACTCATTTAGAGCATGATATCTGAACACAATGCAATTAAACTATAAATCAGTACAAAAAGATAACTAGAATATTCCAATATGCTTATAATTTAAGCAATGCATTTCTCATTTGCTTATGGGTCAAAGAAGAAATCACAATGGACATAGGAAATATTGTGATGAATTGTGATGGAAATAAAAAACAAAACTTGTTTGTTGGTTATCAGGAATAGCAGAGTACAGACCTTCAAAACCTACTCTTCTATAAAAACAGTGAGAATACCAGCAAAAATTGTCAGAATCAAATTCTTAACCAGGGGTATGCAACAATCTGAGGAAGGTTTTTTTGCCCCCAGTAAATAGTATTTTTATTCTCATGTCAAAAAAGTATTTCTAGGGAATTCCCTGGTGGTCCAATGGTGAGGACTCCATGCTTCCACTGCTGGGGGCCTGGGTTCAGTCCCTGGTCGGGGAAGCTAAAATCCTGCAAGCTGCATGGCGTGGCCAAAAAAAAAAAAAAAAGAGTGTTTCTATGATATGCATTAACAATACAAAAATATTTTGAATATTGCAGTGGTCTTTTTTTCTCCCAAGACTTCTTGCAACAGTACACTAGAATATTTGATTTTTGGATTCTGAGAAGCCAGTGGCTAAAGTAGAAACTGAAGGCTTTTGTTGAGGGGTATGTGTGGGTACGGGGATGGCCCTTTTTCTTTGGATCCAGGCTCTGTACAGTAAAGAGGAGGCAAAAAACAACTAAGTTAAATTAAAAAATGATTTGTCTTTTAAGGCTCAGGATTGAAACTTGGCTTAGAAATGGGTTAAAGTAGGCTGTGGTGAAAACCCACTGTTCCTCAGAAAATTAGCTGAATTGCAATATGAACAGTAAGCTTTGTGATGTGTTAACATGTCCTTATTCCATTCCAACTTCTCCAGCTCTGCAAACTAGTAGCCTACAGTCATGGTAAAAACCAGTAGCCTGGCAGCCAGGGGAAGGGACAAAACAGAGTTGGAACTCTTTCAAAGTCCCATTCCTGGAGAACTGTCATTATATGGTATGTGTGGCAGTTCCCTGGAAACTCTCGCTCACAGGGGTTGTGTTTGTTAGAAGTGACTCAGAGTTTGTCCAGCACAGAAAGCCTCTCTCTCCGGTGTTTTTCATAAACAATTATCTGCAATTGTTTAACTTCACAGCTACCTGAGGCAGCAGTAACCGTTGGGGCAAACAGGAAGCTAATCAAATACTTAAAAGGAAAAGCCAGGGAATGAGATGTTTGTAGGGGACTTTGAGAAGCTCCAGCATGTTCCTGGAAATCTAGAAGATCATGTACACGGGCAGGGCTGTGGGTATGCCAGGGAAGACTTGAAAAGGCCCTATATGGCCACCTCCACTTGGTATATTGATGTCTTGAGCAGGTAGACAGTGAAAGCTAAGGCACAGTTGTCAAATGCCTGCCTGGACATCGAAGGCGTGCCCTAATATACACACATAGAGCCCCTCAGCAAAGGCTAGGAGACTTACTGATTGAAGTCATTTAAGGATATCTCTGTCTAATCCTTACCTGACCAGTAAGCTAATCAAACAGAGATTTTAGTGGTTAAACACAACCAAGAATTCAGAATTTACCAAATTAGTTCAGTAACAACAAAAACAGCAAACAGAGAGAAAAGAAAAAAACAAAACAAAACCCCTGGGTTGGGAGATATCTGATTTAGAATTGCCAAATAATATTATTTAAAATGTTCAGCTTTCATAAAAAATATAAAAACATGAACTAGACACAGAAACAAGAGACTGTGGCGCATAACACAGGGAAGGAAACAACTAATAGAAACTGTCCCTTTTTTGGATAGATTTCACATATAAGTATTGGATATTTGGGTCACTTCGGTTATTTTTTTGTCCAATGGGAGCATCAAAGTTACTATTGAAGCCTCTAGATTTCTTACAAACATAAATCTCCCTCCCGTTTTTCCTTTCTGTAGAGATGAGGAGGTTTCATTCTAGGTAAGATCTTGATATGATTATTGATTATTCTGGGTAGAATGAGGCCTAATCTCTACAGAAAGGGAAGAAGGGAGAGGGATTTTTCTGTTCAATTGCAATGTTTTTCTATATATGATCATTCAAAACTCAGAGATTTAAAATTAGCAGGATGAAGGGTCATCACAAAAATCATATCAAGATTCATAGGGTATTTTCACTGGGGATTGGGCTCAGAGTTATATATCCCTTTTATTGTATAGTCCTTTTTAATTGTTCTCAACAGCAATGTGAGACTCTGAGACACAGGAATTATTATGATGGTTTTAAGGATATAACTAAAATGATCCTATCTCTGAATAGAATGGAGACAGACAGATGACTGTGCTTGGAGCCCCATCACCTGTCACGGGGAACAGAGACCAACAGCAGGACAGACATAAGATCCCTGAGGCTCAGAAAATTTCTCCAGTGGCCTTTTACTCCTTTTGAGCCCCTTAGGAATGAGCTCTACAGTTCCTTGGGGTTTTCCTCTTCTCCATTCTTCCTCTGGTCCCTGCCCAAAGAGCTATAAAATTCCTGATTATAGCACCTCAGGCGTTTAGTAATGTCAAAAATTCCTTATTGCTAGTGTCAATGTCCAGGGCTACTTTTTTTTTTTGCAAAATGGTGGTGGTTTGTAAGACAACTATGGCCTTTGGAATTTACTGTTCATACTCTTGAAGTAGTTACGGAGGCATAGTGAAAAGGTCAGGCCAGTTCCCATTTTGCATCAGGCAGCTTTATGACAAAGTCCTGTGAGTATCAGACGATGATAGCCAGCCGTATTCATTAAGACAATCCTTTTTATTTTTGTAAAACATAAAATCCAGTTAAAGTAGCTTGTCTGTTATTAAAGAGGCCCCCAGCAAAAGGGGTGGTGAGACAAAATGCTGCCATTCCAGTATGCTGTTGTTTTGCATTTCCAGTAATTGATGTCCTTTGCTCAGTAGTGACACATTATTGAACTTTTAAGGATTCCGTTATATCAGTATTGGAGAGGGATTAAAGCAATGAGAGTCTGCCAGTGTTTTAATCATTTTTTCCTAACTTTGGTCATAGCTTCTCCACTTTTAACAACTTTGGGTTTAGGCCCTTCTGATTTTTCCATATGTCACTAAGCCAGATGATTACAAGCATTTGTTTGACCTACATTTCCTTAAAAGTTCTGTCAGCTGAAGTCAACAATATCCACTAAAAAGTAGCTTTAAGTGTCTACCTGTATGGCTGGATAAAAAGAAAAATAGAGCCCCTGTCTTTCAAGGTCTTCCACTCAAAGATTGGTAAGGCCAATACTGATAGACATAAAAAGCACATAAACCACTTTGATGGTGAATTTTATGGCATGTGAATTATGTGACAGTTTTTAAAAGTGCCTAGACTTTGAAACAAAAAATGCATAAATAACATTCTAGGGGTAAATACAAATTATGGAATAGTTATAGCAAATTAATAATGGGAGAATTTGGTCAGAGGATTATTAAGGGGGAATTTCTTTCTACTTCGAAATTCATTGAAGAGAGTGAATTATGAGACCTATTTGAAGGGAGAACAGAGAGGCTCTGGAAAAAGTACAATCTGGGCTTAAAACATAACTGGCAAGAAATCTGGTAGATGATGACATTGTGAAATGAGTCAGTGAATTTGAGCGAAGTGGAGAATGAGTGGTACTCATGGATGCGGATTAAGAAGGCAAAGAAAAATAAGAATCTACAACATACATTTTTCTTCTGGGTTGTGCTGTTCTGTAAGTGTTTGGCTGCTCTTTTTCTAACTCTGCATTGCTCATGGCTCCCTGAATGGGTCATTGTTCGCCCACACAGGGCTTGACTTTAAACCCACTCCTGCTCTCAGAGGCATAGGTGAGGCATTGGTGTGGCTCTGTGCCCTTCAGAGAAGCCTTGTTCTTGTTCCTTAGAAAACATCCATCAGCAAATTGATGATGGGAGGTGGCCCGTCAGCACAGACCCCTGTAGAAGTCTTAAGTGGCAGAGTTTATGAAGAAACTTTGGCCTGAGAGCCCCTTGTAATTGTGCTGAGCTGATGGTGCCAGACCTAAAGCCCGATCTTGTTTTATTTTCCACTAAAATGTAGTGTTTGAAGAGAGACCAATTTTAAGTAATCAAATGTTTTCAGTTTATTAGGGATGGTGTCCAGTCATTTGAAAAAATAACCAACTGACATCCCATTCTGTTACATTAAAATCATGGCTTTAATCTTCTGGGAGAAGCAGAACCCTCTAGACCCCCGTGAAATGTTTAATCATCACATCTATTACAGACTGTAAATTTAACATCATGAAAAGCCCGACTTAGGCATAATTTTCTTCTTTGATTGTTGTATTTTTTTTTTTTTTAATTTTAAATTACCAAGGAACCTCAAACCAGTTACCCAGCTATACGTTAGTGTGGACGCCAGCACCAAAGAGAGCCTGAAGAAAATTGACCGCCCGCTCTTCAAGGATTTCTGGCAAAGATTCCTCGACAGTTTAAAAGCCTTGGCTGCAAAGGTAAGAATTATGACATCTTAAAAAAAAGATTTTTTTTTTCTTTAAAAAAAAAAAAAAAGACTAAAATCTTCAACTTTTTTCTAGACTTCCACTTTTATTATTCAGTAAATATTTATTGAGTTCTTCTTAAGTTTCTAGCACTCTGCCTTATATATATTATATGTCCTTCATGTATTTCAGGAGAGAGGTGCACACTCCCAAAGCTAATTAATAAAACACGGGTAAGCGCGGTACATAGCAATCCTAGAAGAGGTGTCAGCAAATAGTATATGTTTAAATATGAAGTTAATTTTCCTGAATTTCTAGAACAAAATTTCCTACCCAGTAAGGAACTCAATCCCAGAATGTCCGACCCCAATGTCTTTTCCTGCAAACAGTTGCTCTTTCTTAAGTCTTCCTATTCTTTTTGACCTAAGGTACCTTCTGGTTCTTCTTTTCCATTGGCCCCTATGTCGATAGTTGGTATTTTCTGTTAGTTCTACCTCTTCTTCTCTTGTAGCCATTTCCCCTTTTCTGTTCTCTTTGCTTCTACCCTGCAGTTCCTCTTGCTTTACCCAAATCTAACTGATACTGACAGTCACTACAGGAGCTTAAAAAATTACAGTTTCCTATTCCTAGGGGGATTTGAGAATCTGCATTTTAAACATCTCGGGTGATTTTTGATGTTCAGCCAAATATATGGAAGTCACTGTCCCAGAAAACCTGCCTTTCTCTCCTTTGCCCGGCACTTACTGTGGCATTCCCACCCTGTCGCCGTCTGGCTGCAGTGAACGTTTCCAGACTCATCATTCACCATGTTCCCCAGGAATGCTACACGTCCCTGCTTGTCTTGCTGTTTCTGCAGGTGTGCCCAGCACTTGTCCCGAGTCGTTGGTTACCTCCTCAGAACTTAGACTGTCCTTTCTTTCCATTTCTTCGACTTGTAGAAATTCTATGCAACCTTCAAGTCTCAGCTTCATTATTACCTCTACTGCGAAGCCGTTTTCAGTTGCAAATAGCTGCCCCTGTCTCCCTTCCCAAGTTTTATATCTGTAAATACACTTCATTTCCTCTGTTTTATCCTAGCTTCTCTCTCCCCAACTGGACTCCTTACTCATGTCTGAATTCTAACACAACATATTTAATGGTATTTGATAAATGTTTGTTAAAAGAATGAATGAGTGGAGACTCAACCAGAGCTCTGTAGTAGTAAGATGTACTGTACACATTTTCTTGACTTTTCAGCTGATCAGAACCGCCCCGCACCTCCCCCCTCCCCCCCGCCCCCCGTTTTTATGCTTGAGAAGTTAAATCAGTGCCTTTTTTGGTGATTAACACTGACATTATTTAAGACATTCAAAATAGGCATTGGTTTCTGATCTGTCTTGGATTATTTATAAAGCTAGCAAGTCAGATGCTTTTTGGTTCCTAAATTTTCTTCGTCTCTGGACTTCACCTTCAGCTGTATCCTCATTGCTTATTGCTGAAACAGGAGATACATAGCATAAAAATCAGAACGGATTTAGATGGAAGTAAACAGCAGGGGCTGGCAGTCTCAAACACATATGAGATTGTTATCTAGACCATATCCTGAGTCGGAGTGTGGAAGATGAGAAATAGGCATTAGCAGAATGGCTCAATAGCCTCCTTTTTGCCTTTTGGCCAAAATTTTCCATAAAATGAATTCGTGTCTTGAAGTTACAAGTAAGCCTTTGGATGTCCAGTTCAGTTGTAAGTACTCTGGATTGACTCATTGATAGTAACGCACTAACTTAAAGTTCTACAATATTTTCTAACCCATGAGCTTCTTACATATAATATCATAATTGTGTCCACGTAACTCTAGTTGAAAAAGTTTCCTTGGGCTGTTTAAAGTAGCTGCTCTCAGATTAGGGCAATTGCTCTCTAAGCATTTTGTAGCAATTAGTTTATGTTTCTCATTCTTGTATTGTTTATACTGTCATTTAAGAAAGATCTGCAGCAGGAAGCTGCTGTCAAAATAAAAAGTTTTCTTTAAATTAACTCAAGCTATGTTATTTCCTTTTGAATGTCTGATATTATTGGTACATTAGATACTATCAAGAAAGGTTGACCTTACTGCTGTATAATACTGAAAAATAAGACATTTATGTTGTGACTATACTTATAAGCTAGGGTCAAATATATGATCACTATCATCTGATAATCATTTGAGTTTTTAAATGAAAACTTTGAAATTAAATTGATATTTGAGATGTTTCAATTAGAACATCCATACTATTATCTTCTGTTACTTGTTTGAGCTTTTAGTATACCTGAGCAAGAAAAGACATTTGAAGAGAAAGAATTTCTTAAACTTTATAAACAAAGAAATCCGATTTTTCCTAAGCTTTTCAGCCTACGTATGATCTAGTACCACCCAAAGTAGAAGAAGGTAGCATATTTTGTTTTATTACTCTTGGCAAGTATAAAGGTTACATTTCAAGATTTTTATCCTTTGTCTAAATGTTCCTTTTCAAATATGAGGGGAGAAATAGATTGGTATTTGAGTATGTGGGGCTAAAAAGCAATTCCATCAAGATAACACAGCATAAAATGTGTTAGCTTCAATTTCTGGACATGACAGCTACTTGTCAAACAGTCCTTTTTTTAAAAAAATAAAAAGAAATCCGTCTTGTGCAAGACAGCACTGCCTACCTTTGGCAGTAGACTTTTTTTAAAATAAATTTATTTATTTATTCATTTACTTAATTTTTGGCCGCGTTGGGTCTTCGCTGATGTACGCGGGTTTTCTCTAGTTGCTGGGAGCAGGGGCTACTCTTTGTTGGCGGTGCACGGGCTTCTCATTGCAGTGGCTTCTCTTGTTGTGGAGCACGGGCTCTAGGCGCTTGGGCTTCAGTAGTTGTGGCACATGGACTCAGTAGTTGTGGCTTGCAGGCTCCAGAGCACAGACTCAGTAGTTGTGGCGCACAGACTTAGTTACTCCACTGATGTGGGATCTTCCTGGGCCAGGGCTCGAACCTGTGTCCCCTGCATTGGCAGGTGGATTCTTAACCACTGTGCCACCAGGGAAGCCCTGGCAGTAGACTTTTATCAGCAGTGTGACCAGATGTGTTTCTGCTGGCACATTATTATGCCAAGTTGAAGATCCAGCAGGAAATGGAAGTAATTAATCCTTTTCCACGTTTGAGCAATGATACTGATACTCTTGAAACCTCATGTTTGAAAGACAGAAATAATTTCCCGCATTACATATTTTTGGGTATCCAAAATGAACTTAGTTCTATGGATGTGAGCATGCATTGACCTGATGTTGTCAGAGGAATGTTGTCTCACTGTTAAGGGCTTATTGTACATTAATGAGATGGCTCTGTATCTAATATTTAAATAAACCAAAGTATCCATGTGACCGCAATTGGCAGTTTTTAAAAAACAAATGTTTAATATTTGACCTTATCTCTGATTATAAAAATTACACGTTGAATATAGAAATTTGGGGGGAAGTAAAGAGAAATATAAAGAAACAAAGCAAGAAGCTACCTATAATTCCAGGACCTTGAGGCAGCTACTACTGACGTTTTGAAGTAGTACTTCTAGTTAATCCTTTGAGGGGGAGAGAGTGATTTGTTTTGCATATATGATTCAATTTTATATGTTGCTTTTTGTTGTTGTTAACACCGGGTCATGAGCATTTTTGCATGCTATTAAAGTTTCTCTATGACCTTCAGGTTAAAGACAGCATAGTTTTTCATCAGTAACAGTGTAAGATTATATATACTGGTCTCTGCCCCCAGTTCCTGGCACAGAGTTCCTAAAGCCCTTTTAACTTTCTAAGTGATAAGAGCGTTAGGAGCATCTTTTATTCTAATGAGGCACCTTGGAATTTTCAGCACCCCCTGCCCCCCCCCCCCAGAGAGGGGAGATGGGCTGGAAATGAAGTTAGTAATTGATTGTGCCTGCGAGAGGAAACCTCCATAAAAATCCCACTAAGGGGTTTGGGGAGCTTCCAGGTTGGTGAACATATCTACCTATCAGGAGGTTGATGCGCCCCCAACTCCATGGGGACAGAAGTGCCCGTGCTCAGGACCCTCCCAAGACCTCGTGTTATGCGTCTCTTCATCTGGTTGTTCATCTGTACCCTTTAATAAACTGGTTAACCTAAGTCAGTGTTTCCCTGAGTTCTGTGAGCTGCTCTAGCAAATTAATCAAACCAGAGGAGGGGGTTATGGGAACCTCTGATTTAGAGCCCATCAGCCAGAAACACAGGTGATAACCTAGACTTGGGACTGGCCTCTCAAGTAGGGTGTAGTGTCAGAATTGAGTTAATTTGTGGGACACCAGCTGGTGTTGCAGAGAATTGCTTGGTGGGGGAAAATCCCCCACACATTTGGTGACCAGAGGTGTCAGAAGTGAAGTGTTGTGTGTGAGTGGTAAAGCAGACACATGGGAGAGAAGACTGGGTTTTTCCCTCCTCACTCAGTTTCCTGCTTGTTGGCCAGTATCAGGGTCTCGCAAGAGTGTGTTCCAGCCTGCTTCTTCATATCGTGGGGGCCTGAGTGTAAATCAGGTTCCTGTCCTGAGCACACCTGAGAGGGGGCCTTGTGCCTCTGCTGCTCTCCAGTTGCAGCATGCACATTTTGTTACTTTCTAACATTTCTAAAGTCAGATGGCCAGAGATGGCATGTCATATTTAATTGCTAGCATTGTTACTTTCATAAAGGAGAGACATAAAATGATGGTACATAAAATAATTGTGTGTCTTACAATCTAGAGTATCTTAGAGTCAATGAAATAGCCTATCTTCTTCCCTCCCTCCCTTTTAGGATAAGCTAATCACCCCTCCATCATTCTGACTAGTTCCCCTGCTTATTGGTCTATTTGGTTTATTTCCACCTCCCCGTGTTGATGCCGAAGTCTTCTCTTGAGCCTTAGTCCATCTGGCTGTGGTCTGGATATTTGTTTCTTATTATTATCTTTTCTTAGGCTTTATCTTGCCCTTTACCTTTATCTAACCTGTGTGTACCCTCTCTGTAGGCATGGATCTTCCAGGGTGTTGATTTCACCCATCTTGGGTTTAATGCCATTTCACCCTCCTCTGGTTGGCTAAAAGGATATTCTGGTTTTAGCCACTTTTGAAATCAGACCAAGACTGCTGACCTTGATCTCTCCCATGGTGTTTTCCAAAGCCAGTGCCTACGAACTGTTTGGCTTCCCCCAGCCCCAGAAAATTCCCTAGTAAATAGGTTTTCTCCAGACCTGACTTCTGCCTAAGCTTATTAAGGAAAGATGAACGTGTTGCATCTTAGGTTCATGTTGAGACATTAAGTGATGTCTAGTAGATCATTGCTTACATGACTTGGGGACTCAGAGGAATGTTGGAGTGTGAATATGTAGATTTAGAAGTCATCTCTGTAGCAGTAGATTGCAGGTGAAGGCAAGAAAGTGGATGGAATTATCCAAGAAGTGTCTAAAGAGGGCCAAAGAAGGAAGCTTAGGGAAGACAACTTTTCAAGCTTTCAAGATGAAGAGCGTATATAGAGAGTGACTCTGGGAAGAATTTGATAATGGTGTTGGTACAATACCATGCAAGTATTGTGTATTACATACAATTCAAAGAAACAATGAGTTTTCATGAAGATATTGAGGGAAGGTTAAGGGGTGATGAAAAAGAAACTTGGTTTACCAGTTGGCTTCTAATGACTGTGTCAAAAGAAGTAGAATACAGTGTTTTGCATAGAAACCATTGTGTAGTGGGTCGAATGGAAGGATGGAAGTGGGGAGAGTGAACAAAAGATATTAACATAATGAATATTAACCTTTTGAACCCAGGGCAATAATATTGTTTAATGAAGAAATTAAAGGCATTTCCTTTTATGAGGTTAAACATTAGATAACCATATCTGCTAAAAACAAGTTAGAAAATAAATATTCCCATAATGAAGAAAATAAGATGACTTACACGCCACCAGAATTCAAAGGTAAAAACACTATTACTATAGTGCTGTTTTTCTTCCAGAGTTTATGTGTATATAAGTGTGTGTGTATTTTAATTCATGTGTATATAAGTGTGTGTGTATTTTACTTATAAAATGAGATCGTTACATATTTTTACAACTGTACTTTTTATTTAAAATATCATGAACAACTCTGTCAACTTCTGTCACCATACATTATTTTGCCCATTCTTGAACTTTTACATTTATTTTTGATTTGACTATTTTTGACCTTTACACAAGTAGAACCATTTATTATGTATTCCTTTGTGTCTGATTTTTTTTTTTGCTCAGTAACCTGTTTGAGATTTCTCCATGATGTTATATGCAATAATTCATTCATTTTAACTGCTATATAGTATATGACTATACAACAAACTATTCAGTGTTTCTACCATTGGTGGACATTTGAATTGTTTTATGGTTTTCACTATTATGAATAATTTTTATGGACATTCTTGTAGATATATGAATATACCTGCATTTCTGTTGGGTAAATATGTAGACCGGAATTGTTAGATTACAGGGTAAGTGTACATCCCACTTTAGTAGATACTACCAGTTTTCCAAAGTAATTGTACCAATTTACATTTCTACCAGTGGTGTGTGAGAAGACCAGTTGTTCTACATTCTCTGACCTCCCCCCCACTTTAAAATTTAGCCATCTTCATTGTTGTTTAGTGATATTTCACTGTAGTTTTAGGTTGCATTTCCCCAGTGAATACCTTTCAATTTGAATACTTTTACAGATGCTGATTGGACATTTGGCTATCCTTTTTATGTGAATTATGTGTTCAATTCTTTTGTTCCTTATTTATTTGGATTATTGTTGATTTTTTATTGACTTGTAGATGTTCTAAAATATATTCTGGATACAAGAGCTTTGTCAGACACATGTTTTCAAGATACCTTCTAGTCTGTCTTTGCCTTTTTACTCTTAATGATATATTTTGATAAACAAAAGTTCTTAATTTTAACAAAGCCCAATTTATTAATTTGTTGAAGTTTTATGGTTAGTGCTTTTCATGTCCTGTTTATGAAATCTTTGTCTACCCCAAGGTCATGAAGATATTTTCTTATTTTTTTTTGTAAAAGCTTTATTTTTCTTTCACATTTGGGACTATGAATCATCTCACATTAATTTTTTTTAGGGTAATTTGAGGAGGGTTTATTTAGTAAGGGCTTAATTATAAAAGTGTATGGAAGGAATAGGGGAACCATTGGAATTGTGCCAAGGATCCTGGGGCCAGCAGCACCAGAGTATTACCATCCGCACAAGTGTCCAACAACAGGGGGATTGATTGCTAATATGAGTGGCTGACACTCACCAAATATTGGGTGGAGAGAGCTTTAAGCTTCCCCTTGTCCGTTTTTGCATTCTGATAGAAGTTTAGGGCGTATTTCTGGGCAAAGCTCTCAGGGGATACAGTTTTGGTAAGAGGGAGCAAAGAGTTAATTCAAAACTCTTGTTTATGCTTTTGCCCATAGGTAGATGAGGACTAGGTAGGCTGGGAGCGGGTCCTTCTTGGGGGGATTCTCTGACCTGGGGAGGCCTAGCTAGACCAAAGTACAGCCCAAAGGAAGGAGTAAGTGGTTTGGGGCAATTCTGCTGAGGGTCTGAAGGACAAGGTCTTGTCTTGGGGATACCTTTTTCTTTTTTTTTAAGGAAAAAAAAATTTTTTTTCAATTTTATTGAGAAATAATTGACATATATCACTGTATCAGTTTAAGGCCTGTAGCCTGATTGTTTGAGTTACATATATTGTGAAATGCTTGCCACATCCATCTTTTTATGTTTTTATGATGTTAATTAGCATTCTTTTACTTCCACTCAGAGAACTCTCCCTTTAGCATTTCTTGTAAGGTGGGTCTGGTGGTGATAAACTCCCCCAGGTTTTGTTTGTTTGGGAAAATCTTTCTCTCTCTTTCTGTGTCTGAAGGACAGCCTTACGGGGTATAGAATTCGTGGTTGACAGTTATTTTCTTTCAGTATTTTGAGTATGACAGCTCATTCTCTCCTGGCCTGAAAAGTTTCTGTTGCAAAATTCACTGATTGTTTCATGGGAGTTCCCTTGTGAGTTCTCTTTTTTCTCTCACCACTCTTGAAATTCTTTCTTTGACTTTCGACAATTTAATTATAATGTGTCTGGGTGTGATCCTGTTCAATTCAACCTATTTGGGTCCTTTGGGCCTCATGGATCTGGATGTCCATTTCTCTCCCGAGGTTAGGACGTTTTCAGCCATTATTGCTTTAAATATACTTTTTGCCCCTCTATCTTTCTCTTGTCTTTCTGGAATTCCCATAATGCGAATATTGTTTATTTTCATGGTATCCCATAATTCCTGTAAGCTTCCTTCAATTTTTCATTTTTTTCCCCTTTTTGTTCCTTTGACAGTTTCCAACGTTCTGTCCTCCAGGTTGCTTATTATTTTGTTTTGTTTTCTTTTTTAAATGCGCGGTGAGTCTAATTTTGAAACTCTATTGAATTCTTTAGTTCAGTTATTCTATTTTTCAGTTCTAGGATTTCCGTTTGGGTTTTTTTGATGGTTACTGTTTCCTTGTTGAACTTCTCATTTTGTCCATGCATTGTTTTCTTAATTTTGTTTAGTTGTCTCTCTGTGTTTTCTTGTAGTTCACTAAACTTCCTTAAGAGGATTATTCTGAGTTCTTTGTGTGATAGTTCATCAGTCTCCATTTCTTTAGAGTCAGTTGTTGGAGCTATTAGTTTCTTTTGGTGGTTTCATATTTACCTGATTTTTGACGATCCTTGGTTCCTTACATATTTTTCTATGCATTTGAGTAATTGGGCTCTTCTTCCAGACTTCACAGGTTTGCTTTGGCAGAGACAGTTCTTCACCAGGCAGCTCAGTTTGGGTTTCTGGGTGTGTCTGCTAGTAATGTCCTTGGGCAGCTGGGGCCTGCTACTCTGGTCTGTTTTGGGCGAGGCACTTGTTTGAGCTCTGAGAATGGGGATGGGGGGCAGTGTGCCACTGCCTGAGAAGTTTGTATAGGGCTGCTGGCTTGGTTCCCCACACAAGTGAGGCTGGAGGAGGGGCTCCAAGGTTGCCTGGATTCTCTGATCAGGCTTACTCAGTGGTCCTGACTGTGTACTATATTCTGTAGTAGATGGGGCTGTGAATTAGCTTCCCTGCCCTGGCAGGCCAGCCAGATGGGATCCAGGTCCTGTATAGCTGGTTGTTTGGGGACCTGAATCAGGCCAGAGTGTGCACTGAATTTCCTGGTCAGGGGAGGCCATCGGTTTTGCTCTGCAGATCAGGGAGGCATGGGCTGTGCTCTCTGTTCAGTGCCGCTGTACATAGGGCCGTTGAATGGGCTGTGCAGCTTCCCCTGTGCTCTGGTCAGACTCCCTGGTTGGACAGGCTGAAGGCTGTATTCAGCAATAAGTGGGCCTGTGAATTAGATTCCCAGCCTGGGTGCAGCAGGAGAAGAAACTCTAGAACTGGTAAAGCTTTTTGTTCTCACACCCCAGGTTTCCTGACTGAGCAGGGCCATTGGCTTTGGTCTGCAAACTATTGGCTCTGCCTGCCCGCCTCTCCGCTGGAGTCCTTCTGGGCTGCACAGCTTTCAGGTGTTGTCACCAGCCCTTCTGGTCAGATGAGGCTGGAGGACACTGTCCACAGTGGATGGGATTGTGATTCAGCTCCTCGCTTGGGCACAGGCAAACCGGGCTCTAGGGCAGCAAAACTCCTTGTGTGAGGATCCGAATCAGGCAGCTCTGCCCCCCGCCAAGTTCCCTGGTCAGAGCGCGCCCTGGGCGCTCTGCAGGTGAGCAGAGCCGCTGGTTGGGGTCACTGCCTGGACACTGCAGGTGTGAAATCAGTCTCCCAAGATCCACGTGCTGGTTGTTGCAGGCCCCTCCCCGCTTCTCTGTGACAGTCAGATTCTGAGTGTTTGCGCCCGAAGATTCCCTGCAGTCCCCGTGGTGCAGTATCAGAGTAGGGGCTCCCACAAAGCGACCCATTTTGCTGGGGGAAGGGAGGGTGCTGCCTGTCCCCACTGGGTTCTCTTTTCCTATTGGAGGAACTGGAGACTTAGGAGACCCCACTGTGTGCTGCTGCACTACCCTGGGGGAGGGGCAGTGTGGTCAACCTGCAGCCCCTTCTCTTACCTTCTGTTGCAGTCTGTCTTGGTCTCTGTGGTGCAGGGGGTGCTTCAGCCTCACCCTCGTGTTCTAGAATTCTCTCAGTGGTGTCTTGTTTTTGAATAGTTGTTAGTAGTTCTTCTGAGAGGGAAGTGAAGTCAGGAACAACCTGTGTTGCCCTCTTGGTGATGTCACCCTCAGATACATTTTTATATATGGTATAACGTAGCAAGTCAAGGTTAATTTAAAATTTTGAAATCTGGTACTCTAGGTCTTCCAGCTTTTTCCTTCAACATCTAGTCATCTTTCTCTTTGTGAATTCTGCCTTTGGGGATGTGTTTAAAAAGTCCTCACCCACCTCTCCTGGGTTATAAAAATATTTATGCATATTTTCCTGTTCTTTCATGGCCTAATTTTAAAAAACTTGACTCTTTAATCCAACTGGGATACAATTTCGTATTCACTTTTATTTAGTTATCAAGGATCATTTATTGAATAATTCATCCTTTATGCATTGACATGATAAGCTTATTGTATACTGAAACTTATATCAGTGCCAGTTCATTCCAAGGAGATGCTATATGTGTTGATTTTGACCTTTTTTTCCATTAACAGTGTGTCACAGACATTTTTTCCACAGTAGTAAATGTTACACTTCAGCACTGTTCTTATTGTCTGGGTACTGTCTTATTCTGTGGGTCTAACAATTTAATTTGCAGGTCTTGTCTTTGGTGGCTTTCCCTTTCTCTCTCCTCCTCTTCCTCCTCCTCCTCCTCCTCCTCCTCCCCCCGAGTCTGTATCTAGCACTTATGTGCCAGCGGTGCCTTGTGCTATCTTGTAACACGCCATCATAGTGCTTACCACGGTGGGTTGTGATTGCTTAGTTAATTGTCTTTCTTCTTGCAAACTGAAAGGTCCTGGAGAGAAGGCACAGTGTATGTCATGTCATTTTTGCTCATTGTTGTTTTCCCAGCTCTTATCACAGTGTGACATACAATAGCCACATGATAAATGTTTGGTGAATGAACAAATTAGATTTATCTCCTTTCCTTTTGATGTATATTTCATCGTTAACCCAACAGTCTGTCTTGTGTAGCAGTTAAGAGCTTGGGATTCTTAAATAAGACTGCTCATGTTGGAGTCCTGTCTCTACCACTTCCTGGCTAATATTGGTCAAGAGACTCAGTTTTCTCATCTGTAAAATGGGGTTAATAGCAGTGCTGCCCTCATAAGGTCTAGATAGAAACATCTAAAAACATCATGGGGTGCTTGTGTTTATGTTTTAACGTATAATGCCCTCTATCACCAATTTTGTATGTATGATTAAATATTTTGGAGATGTAAAAAACAGTAAATAAGACGGTAAATACTAATATAACTACTATCTAGCTTAAGAAATAAGACATTATAAATTCAGTTGCAGTCCCTATGAACCTCTTTTCTTTCATATTTCCTTTCCTTCCCTCTATTTCAGAGATAATCTGTGTCCTGTATTTGGTGTTTATCATTCTATGCTATTTTTATACTTCACTCTATATTTACAACTTTGTAAACAACAGAGCTGTTTTTCATATTTTAAAACCGTATATAATAGTATCATCATAGCATTCTGCAAGTTGTTCTTCTTTGAGCATTAGAAAAAATCAAATTTGCCATTTTAACTATTTTTACATGTATAGTTCAGTGGTATTAAGAACGTTCACATTGTTGTTCAACCATCACCACAGTCTGTTTCCAGAGTTTTTTATCTTCCCGAACTGAAACTACACATCCATTAAGCAATAACTCCCCATTCCCTGCCCCCCGTCTTTTTATTGTTTATTTGTTTAATATTATATTTGTGATTTACTCATGCTGATACATTTAGCTTTTGAGACACTGTAAGTGCTCTGTAAGCATTCCATCTTATAAATATTCTACAATGTATTATTCATTCTCCTGTGGATGGGCATTTGAGTTTTTCTGAAGTTTTCAACTCTGCAGTGAACATTATTGAAAGTGTTTCTTTGTATACACGTGCAGTAGTTTCTTTAGGGTCCATACCCAGGAGTGAAAATTGTTGGATTGTAGGATATACACATCTTCCATTTAACTAGATTTTTTCCAAGTGCTCAGGAGAGTGGCTTTGGAGACTAGTGTATTTGAGTTTCCATTTTCTGTCCTCACAAATACGCGGTATGGTCAGCTTTTTAAGATATATACATCTTCCATTTAACTAGATTTTTTTCAAAGTAGTCAGCTTTTTAACGTTTTTAAGTTTTAATGTATTGCCATGCTTTTTTAGGTTTTTCCAGTCTGATGGATATGACTTGGTATCCATTAGGACTTGTGGTTTTATTTTACGTTCCTCTATTTAGTGGGGTGAATATCTGTGGGATGTCCTCCACCACATGCAGGCTTGGCTCTAACCCTGGTCACCTTGCACCTGGCGGAGTGCTCTCCAGTGGGCCATTGCTGCAGCATGTGTTCAAGGTGGTAAAGTGTGGAAGATGTTATTAGTTGGATAGTCAGATGCTCTTGCTATAGTGAACTCCTTCACTGGCGAGAGTCCATCCTGATTCTCAACATCGATAGTACTACCTAGACAGTACATACATGGCCTACTGCGTTCTGGGGCCACAATGCCTGTGTTTGAATTCTGGGTCCACCCCTCAGAGCTCTGTCATCTTAGGCAGCATCCCTGTGCTTCAATTCCTTTATCTGTAAGATGGGGATAAAGGAGCACTTACCTCACAGGCTTGTTTTGAGGATTAAATGAATTATTGTGGAAAGTGCTTACTGGAATGGCCTATAAAACAGAGTAAGACTTAATAAATGAAAACTCATTTATAAACCTCCAAGATGGTTTAGTGAGAATTTATAATCTGTATGTCATGTTGAGGACTTTATGTCCTCAGTTTTAAAAAAATATATATTCTTTTAAATAGAAATTATTCAGCTGACTTAAATTTATATCTATTTTGAGTATGTACATTTTAAAGTATTCTGAGTTTACCTGGTCTCTGCTTTGAATGTTTATTCTCAAGACCAGAAATTGTTTGTTTGTTTATTTTAACTCTGTAACTCTCTCTAAGCAGGAGAACTTCATTGCAGAAGGGAGGTTCTGAAAATAATTTTGATACAAACATCTGCAGTACATAATCTTCCCTTTTGCCTTACTTCATATGTATTTATCTGTGGATCATTTTTTATCTTAAATTTTAAAATGGAACAAATGTTGGTAATACTTGAAGCAAGTATATATAGACACATGCATACACATATATGTGTATACACGTGTATGCATATATATTTTTGTGGCATCTCCATATTTATTTACATATATGTATAAAGTATATATAAAATATATATTTTTTGCAGTAGCTCCAAATAAAAAAATGTAAGTTCCCAAACACTGGAAACTGTAATGATCACCATATGAAAAAAATTCTGTTTCCCTCTTAGACTTATCTTCATGAATCATCATTTTGCTTCATGATCTGTTAACGTTAGAGGGATAAGATCCCTTGATTTTGCCTGTAGACCTCATAAAAATACCAGTCAAGCGTCTTGTTTCTTTCCTTGAATATTTCTCAGTTGTATAATGGTGTATTTAGGGATAAGGATAGTTCTGAAAAAAAGATTTTTAAATGAAGTCTTAAAATAAAGGTAATAAATTGAATAAAGTTAGGAAAGTTTAAAAAGTACTGAATTTAATGAAAATGCTACTACCAATCATTAAGAAAAAGACCAATAAAACAATAGAAAAATAAGCCAAAGGTAAAAACCCTTAATGGAACATGAAATGCAAATGGCTTTTAAATACAAATAAAAATAACAGTAAGGAAACAAGTACTCTCATATATTTCTGGTGAGAATACAAATTGGTACAATCTCACCTTTGAAGGACACTTTTTTTTAAAAAAATATTTTCACTTTTTAAAAAATATTTATTTATTTATTTATTTATTTATTTGGCTGTGTCGGACCTTCGTTGCTGCGCGTGGGCTTTCTCTAGTTGTGGTGAGTTGGGGCTACTCTTCGTTGTGGTGCGCGGGCTTCTCATCGCAGTGGCTTCTCTTGTTGCAGAGCATGGGCTCTAGGTGCATGGGGCTTCAGTAGTTGTGACATGCGGGCTCAGTAGTTGTGGCTCGTGGGCTCTAGAGCTCAGGCTCAGTAGTTGTGGTGCATAGCCTTTGTTGCTCCGCGGCATGTGGGATCTTCCCGGAGCAGGGCTCGAACCCGTGTCCCCTGCATTGGCAGGCAGATTCTCAACCACTGCGCCACCAGGGAAGTCCCTTAAGGACACTTTTATGCTGTCTATTAAAATAAAAAGTGCATGTGCCTTTTGAGTGAGCAGTTCATATCAAGTAATTAACCCTGAGACATACTTCCATCCACATGAAGTAAAATATATACAAGATTATTCATTGTGACATTACTTATAATAACAAAAGATTGGAAGCAAACTAAATATCCATCAGTAGAGATTCAATTAAATAAATTACAATATGCACCTATACATTTGAATTCTTTTTGACTTGAGCGTCTGGAGGTGGAGGGAGCTTTTTGGCTGTTTTCCTCTTTGCACCTTTTCAGAGTGTTACTTATTTTCAAAAAGGATAACCATCAAGGAGCTGCCCCAAGAAGATAATTTTTTCTAGGGAAGAGAATTGTCAAAACTTTTATATTCTTCTTCTTTCTAGAAGTAACAGACATTATTGAAACTTGAGTAAAGCAGAGAAGGTGGGATAGAAGCTAAAAAGCTCCTAGCAGAGAGCAGAAATTTGATGGATGTCAGATCATAGTGGGTTATAGAGAGTAGGTATTTTAATTGTCTCATGTACAAACATTTTCATTTGGAGCTCTTATTTCATCAACATTACACGTATTTGTTTTTCCTAACTATTCTAACCAACACGTAATATAATTTCCCAAGACTTAACACTAGTAATTAGTCATCTTAAACATGTTATTTGATCACCATTTGATACAATGTTTACTAAAAAACATTGAGTTTTTGGGACTTCCCTGGCGGTCCAGTGGTTAGGACTTGGCGCTTCCACCGCACGGGGCACGGGTTCGATCCCTGGTTGGGGAACTAAGATCCCACATGCCAACGTGGCCCCCCAAAAAAATTTTTTTATACTCCATCTCCTGTTGTTTTTGTTTGTTTGTTTTCCACCCGTTAGAAGCTTTCAGGTAGTGATTTTTTCTGTAGTTAGTGTTTAGTCAAAGTATTTGATTGGAACCTCATGTGGGTCTTTATGGTCCTCGGAAAGTGAGCATAGTGGAGGTATGTGACTCCATCATGGCACCATACCAGCTTCGTGACCTTGGCAAAACTACTGAGCTCTGTAACCTTTGTTTTCTCACCAGTTAAGTGGGATTAAAGTATTGATAGTTCATGACTCACCAGATTGTGTTGAGGGGTTAAATGACATAACACAAGTAAAACTCGTAGTACATTGCTTGGCACATGGGTTCAATAGTGTTAGTGCTATAAATTGTTAAAAAAATTAGTTCTGATCTAAGTAGTGATCATTTGCCTCTTAAAATAATTTTTGGTTACAAATGATTCTCAACACTGTGGAGACTGTTTTTACTGCATTCATTTCAGCCACCTCTTACTTCGAGCTTATTATGTTTCACGTCCTGTGCTAGGCCCTGGATATAATTATATCTAGGATGTGGTCTGAGCCCTAGAAGAATTGCAGTGTCCTGGGGACAAATACAGGCATACCTCACTTCACTGCACTTCGCTTTACTGTGCTTCGCAGATATTGTGTTTTTCACGGATTGAAGGTTTGTGGCAACCGTGTGTCGAGCAAGTCTTTATTGGCACTATTTTTCCAACAGCATTTGCTCACTTTGTGTTTCTTTGTCACGTTTTGGTAATTCTGGCACTATTTCATACTTTTTCATTACAATTATATTTGTTATGGTGTCTGTGATCAGTAATCTTTGTTACTACTACAACTAGCTGAAAGCTTAGATGACAGTTAGCATTTTTTTTTTTAAAGATTTATTTATTGATTGATTGACTGATTGATTGCTATGCTGGGTCTTCGTTTCTGTGCTAGGGCTTTCTGTAGTTGCGGGAAGCGGGGGCCACTCTTCATCGCGGTGCGCGGGCCTCCCACCATCGTGGCCTCTCTTGTTGCGGAGCACAGGCTCCAGACGCACAGGCTCAGTAGTTGCGGCTCACGGGCCTAGCTGCTCCGTGGCATGTGGGATCTTCCCAGACCAGGGCACGAACCCGTGTCCCCTGCATTAGCAGGCAGACTCTCAACCACTGCGCCACCAGGGAAGCCCACAGTTAGCATTTTTTAACATTAAAGTATTTCTTAAGGTATGCACATTTCTTGAGACATAATGCTATGCACACTTAATAGACTAAAGTAGAGTGTAAGCATAACTTTTATATGCACTGAGAAACCAAAATTGCAGTGGTCTGGAACTAAGCCTGCGGTATCTCTGAGGTCTGCCTATAGGCAGATAAACAGACAGTTCCAGCACATGGAGACAAGTGCTGGGGAAGGAGCATGCACACGGTCAGGAGAGACCCTGGGATCAGAGTTGGGAAGGATCTATATTACTCAAAAAATAAGAAGTAGTCCTAAAGAGCTAGCTCTCCACAGGTTAATAATGCCTAGCACACCAACAGAGTTTTAAAAAATCTGTTAAATAATTCTGTGGTTCTAAAAACACTCAATTAGTCATTTAACTGAAGCTGGAAAAGTATATACTAATTACTTTTTTTGACTTACATTGCACAAAAACATTAACGATAGTTGTATAACTGTGAAGTCATGGGTGACGTTTAACATGTTTTCCAGGTTTTTAAAAAAATAAACAAAATCTATGATAATATCAGAGTGGAACAATTTATATTTTATCTTTAAAATTTGCTATAATTTTATATAGGTCATTAATGTAGCAGTGGATAATTTATCCAGTAGAAGTTTCTAGATCCTGATGGCCTAAATAGCCAAGTACACAGAGTAGTATTCATTTCGGGTGGATGACTTTCAGGGTCAAAACTTTCTTTCTATTTGAGAAAGTGTCTTTTACATGAAGCTGGCTGTGTATTAAGGTCAGCCCTGAGTAGATTGTGGCTTGAATAATAGTGAATGATACTGACACACTGCAGCTCAAAAAATGAGAAATGGTGTTAAAGATTTGGCTATCCACAAGTTAATAGGGTTTTATCTACCCTTTGACCTTCGATTCATGTTATCGGATCGGCTGAAGGATATAGCAAGAGACATCTCTTCCAAATACAGGCATACCCTACCGACCATCTCCCTGTCAGTTGTTGGTTTACACCTTTTTGTGTTTAATACCCAAACACATACAGCATAGAAGTCTTTCAGTACAGTGTTTTAAATTGATATTTACAAGGGCAAAATTTCTACTTATTTTCCAAAACTGAATACAGCATTTAAAGCAAAATGATATGCAAGAAAAATCTTGAATGGCATTCCAAATACAATTGGTGGATCATCAGAGTCAGGTGTAGACGATTTGAAAAGCTCACCATGTCAACCGAGGGAGATATGCTTCTCGGTGATGCCGGCATGGAGAGAGGCCACTTGCCTTTACTGAGCAGTTGCCATTAACCTTGTTTGTTTTCAGAGGTTAAATCAGGAAGTAGTGTTTTATACATTTTGCAGGCTAACATAATAGTTGTTACATTTGTGAGCATCTTACCCTATTTTAGTTTCATTTTAAGAAAGTCTTCGGAGGCTTTGAGTTGATGTGTAACACATTTTAATTTTTCCCATTTAAAATAATGGGAAATATGCTTCACTTAGCATTTTTATGCATGGTGTTAGATTTCAGGAACAGATTACTACTCTTAGCTGGGAGATGCCCATGTTACTGTAGTTTCATTATTTTTAATTATTTAGTGATTATGATGGCTCTTGAAATGTATTGGGTGTGTGTTTCCTATAGTCATTTTTTTCTGGATGTCTTTCTGCTGCCCACTATATTTTAAATTGCATTTTTCAGATTTATTCAGGGATACATGACTTATATTCTCTTTTGTTATCTTTATAGTTCTTGTTTAGGCATAAGTTTGAGTTTTGGGTAACATAGCTGTAATCATACTATGTGTATAACTTTGTCTCCTTTGCAACGTAAGTGTTTTTCCATGCTGTGATATAATCTTGCTCTACTATTCACTGATAATGATGGATTGCGTTCCTCTAATACTTAGCAGTTTTCCTTTGTATTTTTATTTTTATTATGATTCCCTCTTATGTGTGCATAAAATTTAATATACTCAATCATAAACAAATGTTTAAAAGATCTAAACTACACAAACTGCATTCATTCATTCATTCAGCAAGTATATATATATTGCTAAATATTTGGTAAGGACTCTTCTAGCCACTGCGAATCAATAAATAAGGCACATAAGGCTCCTGTTTTCTGATAGGAGAGACAAAAAACAAATAGATAAATAAAAATGTACCATTTATAGGCCACCAAACATAATGTGCTAAGACCAACAAAAGTTTAAATAAACAGAGCCCAATCACTTGATAATTCAGAAGAGTAACTTGTAATTTTCATTAGGTAAAAGGAAATCAAAACTACAATTATAGATATTTGTAAAATAGTGGAAGTCAGAATACTGCATAACCATATCCAGAATTGAACCAAAGGGGAATTGTATCACTTGGGATTCAGATTAACTACATATAGAGACTCCCAAATAGTGAGTGGGATAATCAAGTTAGAAATGTTTTTCCTTCTGATGTCACAGAAGCCCAAATGAAGGTGAACCAGTGACTGATATGGCGGCTGTGAGGTAGTAGGAAATAAATGTATTGGTTTCTGTCCCCAGTTCCTGGCACAGATCTCCTAAAACTTTTGTAATTTCCTAAGTTAAGAGTGTCTTTTGTTCTAATATTGTTTTTGACTCTGGTTCCTGACACGGAGTTCCTAAATCCCTTGGAATTTCCTGGGTGTCTTTTGTTCTAATGAGGTGACTCTTGGTGGCCTTGTGGATGGGAACTGGTCACTAGAAAGACCAAGCCAAGCTTAGAAGCTGGGAACTTTCACCCTATACCCATATCCTGCAGGAAGGGGAGAGGGGCTGGAAATTGAGTTAATGATCAATCATGCCTGCATGATGAAGCCTCCATAAAAATCCCAAAGGCACAGGGTTCAGGGAGCTTCCGGGTTACTGAAAACACGGAGGTGCTGGGAGAGTGGTGCCTGGAGAGAGCATGGAAGCTCCTCACCCCTTCCCACATACCTTGCCTGTTCTGCTCTTCCATCTCTGTGGTCATCCATATTCTTTATCATATCCTTTTATAATAAACTGGTACATAGTAAGTAAACTGTTTTCCTTAGTTCTGTGAACTGTTCTAGAAAATTAATTGCACCCGAGGAAGTCATGGGACTCGCCCATCAGAAGCACAGGTAACCACCTGAACTTGCAGTTAGCATCTGGAGTGGGGGGTGGGGTGGTCTGGAGGGACTGAGCCCTTAACCTTAGGGATCTTATGTTATCTCCAGGTAGGTAGTGTCAGAATTGAGTTAAATTGTAGGATACTCAGCTGGTGTCACATTCTTGCTTGGTGTGGGGAAAAAAACCCATACCTCTGGTGTCAGAAGTGTTGTGAATATGGTAGTAGTGGGAAAGTAAAGGAGAAACACAGGAGAGAGTGTGAGTTTTTCCTTTTCAGTATTTTCACAGTGTCATCAGAGACCCAGGTTCCTATCTGACACTCAACATATGACTTTTATTCTGAAGTTTACTTCATGGTCCAGAATACTTGCTAGAGCTCCAGCCATCATGTTGGTATTCCAGCCTTCATTTTGAGCAGGCAGTACAAGGATAGGTATTAGAAGAGCACATCTTTTTTCCTTCCAAGATAATTTGTATAACTCTTCCTTTTACATCTTTTTGGCCAGAACTTAGTCCCTTAGCCACATCTTGCGGAGGGAGGCTGAGAAATGTAATCTTTTAGCTGAGTACATTGTTGTCCCCAAATAGTTCAGACATTCTGCTTATAAGGAAGAAGGGGTGAATGGGTATTGGTAGGCGACTAGCAATCTATATCAATGAACTAAGCATTAAGTTCAAATCTTAAACAAGTAACAATAAAATAAGCCTATTAGGAAGAAGGAAATAATCAAGATAAAAGAAGAAATCAATTAATTTGGATTAAAAACCCCCTAAATATAGGATGTATGGAAGGTTATTGACGCCCATCATCAAAGTAATCTCAGTGGTTTGGTGGAGATGGAAGGCAGATTGCACAGCATTTGTAAGGACAGAAAACAAACGACATCTTGGAAGGGAGACAGAAGGAGGATTTGGGGTTTGTTTGGGGGTGTTATTTGTTGCTTGGTTTGAAGTGGAGGAGGTCTGAACACGAACACGTAGGTAGAAAGGAAGATGCGAGAGATGGTTGATCTTTATATACCTCTCAGAGAGAGGTATGTTTTATTTCGATTTTCTAGAATAATGGTTTTGTCAGTGTCTCAGGATTCTTGAGTTGTTGTGGTATATGTGTTATACTCACTCAGCCCAGTGTTTTTAATAAGATTAAAAAAAAATTAGTCCTGGACAACGAGTTGGAACTGAGGTGCTTACCAAGGCTTATTTGCGAGGTAGGTATATTTGTGCTAGTGTGCACAGATCGTGGATTTTCTTCTGGTAAAGGGCTGGGGGTGGGGAACACACCCAGGTGGTATGAACAGACATTTTCAAAAATGGCCATCACTTTCGATTTGTTTTTAGTGATATTTGCTTTGACATTTCAAATAGCATTGAAGGAAAATTTTCATGTTTATCGAAAGTGGTTTGGGGTTACATGTGATTGAGATCCGCGGCCACAAATCAAGGAAGTCATCAGCCCCCCGTCACTGACAGACTAGTGGGCATTTTCTCCTGCCACCTCATAGATATCCTCCTCCTCCTCTTTAATATCTTCCAAATGGACTCTTCAAGGCCATTCATCTCAAAGCTTATTTTAAAATTTTAGCTTAGGTATTGCTATTTGGGACATTAGAATTGAACCTTTTTATGAGAATCATTGTGTTTGATTTATGAAAAGAGTGTGGAGAAAAGGGGTGTTAAAAAGAATGGTCGGAAGCTAATTTCTTTTGTTTATTGAAAGCAGAAAGAAGGAAGCACTTTCTCAAATTGACATTTGAAGACCCTTTTTAGTGTATTTGGGAAATGAAGATAGTGGAAACCATGAGTTCTGTTTGACTTATGGCAATGTGAAGATAGCTTGCTCCTTTGACGTGGCCCAGAAGAAGCTAGTATGTGTGGCAGAAACTCATTGGCCACTTCACAGGAATCAAAAAATTATGCCATTAGTTCCTTCATAGTCTGAGATACTGGATTGAAATCAGTACCATTCATATGTAGTCATTTGCACCTCCCCTTCATCCAGCCACACAGTGGGGGGGAAAGGTGTTTTGCCTGTGACAAGTTAGAAATGTTAAAAATCATGTAAATAGAATTTGAGCATCCCTTGGAGTTTAATAACTTTATCTCTTCCAGTTTTCGAGTCTTTCTGATGACATGTCTTCTAGCTTTGGAGTTTGTGAAACAAACAAAAAACCCCGAAATCGAAAAACCCCTCTCTGCCTGTATTAAAAAACAGGGGATGCGTCAGTCATCTTCCTCCTAACTCATGAACTGCATGCATCTCAAGATGTCGGGAGACCCTGTCCTGGTCCAGTGATTGAAGGACGCTTCCATTTTATATTACCGTAAAGAACGTTTCTATTTTTTTCCTGTTTCTGGTTCATGATAGAAAATTATCATCTTTTGACTATATGTACTTTGAAAATATCTGGTAGACACTGAAGACGCTGGAGAATCCTTCAGTTGTAGGTCTATTTGTATATTTATAACCAATTACAATTCAAGTGCATCTTCCCCAGGGGAAAGGCAGTGATTAGTTTTTACGCTCCTGATGGCCAGTTTCTGGGAGTGGTAAGATGTAGAGACTGAGGACGAGGATAGGAGAAAGGATGGAGACCATCTTAATTTCCAGAATTTACTCCTCATAACCCCTAAGAGGGATACAGGGTACACAAACCACCTCCTGTCTTTTTAGATGGTTCCATTTAGTGGAGCTGCATTTTGAACACAGTGGTTTTTTTACCAAAAGTAAAGATTATATCCTAAAAAAAAAATCCACGCAGTAGGAAAAGGCATGTTTGAAGAGTTTAGCACTTAAAGGAAAATTTAGATTGAAGTTGGGAATTACAGTGAATCAGTGAAATCCCTTCTAAATACTATGTTCATTAAATAGGAGGACAAAGGAAATTGTACTGAATACAGAGAACATTAATAACATTTTACAAATCTTTAATTAGTATTGGGTACTATTCTGTTAATTTCTACATCTCTGTTCCTTGCCTGCAGTAACATTTCAGACTCCCCTACAGCAACCACATGATAATTGCAGATTTGTTTGTGTTTGTGCATAGTAAATGAAGCATTTGTTTTTTCTTTCCTGTCTGACCCATGACTAAATTGTTGACTTTTAGGTTTCACTGTAGTTCAAGAAATCAGAGAATTTTGATGCTTAAAATTAAAAGCCCGGGGATAAATTTTATTTAATCTATTTAGTTTATTATAGTTTAAAATGTTCTCCTTAACACATAGAGTTAGCTACCTGTAGTGCCACCCAAGGTAACTTTACCCCAGACCTCACCAGAATATGGCACAATTAGAATTTCCTGCCTCCTGGTAGGTTCTAAGGTGCATTTTTACGGCCTGTGTTTGTTTTGTCTTTTTCATGATTACTCATGGCTATACTCCAAAAACCTCCACTGTTCTTTTATTTTCTATCCTTTTTTGTCTGTCACTAATACCTAGATCTCTTTTTTCTAACATTTCCAAGAGTAGTGATTCAAAATCCGTGTCCATTCTCATTTAAATGTTCACAGCAAAGGAAAATATATACAGGAATAGATCTACAAGTGGTAGGATTTTACAAACAAGGAACCAGTGATCGACTTACATACATCATGAAATGATCACCACGGTAAGTTTAGTGAACATCCGTTGTCTCATATAGATACAAAATGAAAGAAATAGAAGAAAAAATATTTTCCCCTTGTGATGAGAACTCTTAGGATTTACTTACTTAACAACTTTCATATGTAACGTACAGCAGCGTTCATTATGTTTATCAGGTTGTACCTCACATCCCTAGTACTTATAACCGGAAGTTTGTGCTGTTTTGGTTGATTACTGTTTTTTCTTTTGAGATGTTTGTGATTTTCATTGACTTCCAAATGCTTTTTATTAAGGACTTAGGATCTCTTTCTGTATGTATACAAATACACACATAAACATATATATGTATGTATCTATATTTATTTTTCTAAGTGTGGTACGAGACAGGGATTCTTTTTCTCCTTTATGGATTATTGATTGAGCCAGCATCATTGTTGAATAATTTATCCTTTACCCCATGATTTGTAATGACTGCCTGTTGTAATCAAGTTTTCCTGTATTCATGGATGTTTCTGAACTTTCTACTCTGTTATATTGATTAATTTTTCTGTCTTGCCCCATTACCATACTGAGTTACTATAGCTTTGTGATAAGATTGATATTTAGTACAAAAGACCCCTCCTTCTTCAAAATTGTCTTGCTTATTCTTAGCCCCTTAATACATTTTCATATTTATTTTGGGATCATTTTGTCAGTTTTCTCTCCCACACAGACACACACAGACACACACACAGACATAACTTTGGGATATTGATTGGAATTGCATTGAATTTACAGTTTAATTTGGGAAAATTGCCATCTTTATGAAGTCATGTCTTTGGTTGAAAGTTGCTTGTTCTGTCACTTTAATTTTTTTTGACTGAAATTTATCTTCTAATTGTAGATTCTGTTGGCTGTCTTTGTGAAATGTTACATTTCCACACATCTCTTGGAATTGTTTGCAGGCTCTTCTTGAGTAGGTGGTTGTTTTTGCTCACATGTGCACTCTAACAGGCGGCTAGGTCCAATTCCTGGTCATGAGGCTGTTTCATTGTATATTTTTAGCCAGGTTTATTTGATTTTCATTTTTCATTTCATCTGTGTGTCACTGCAGTGGGGATGGCTCAAGAGATGAGCTTAAGGTACCCCTTTGACTGTACATTCATTAATGTATGGTTTGGTAAATTATGCAAATCAGATAAGGATTTGGAATTAAAGGCTTAATTTTTGGCACTTTTGTGTCTGTATAGCAAGTACCGAACATCCTTCTTCTTCTTCCAGACTCTCCTTGCTGTCATTCCAGATTCACTTTCTTATGAGTCAGACATGAGGTAAAGTGCTGTACACTCAGGCACATCTTGTCACTAACAAGCTTTCCAGAGAGGAAACTTTATAGGCTTACTTCAAGAACTGAGTCACCTTCTAATGAGTCTGGTTTTGCTTTTTGTTTTTTTGTGTGTGTGGGTTTCTTTTTTTTTTTTGCAGAGCCAAGCTTAGGTACAAGGAGGTTGTTAACAGTGGCTTAATGAAAGCCTGAACATCCCTTGACTACAAGGCATATGCATTTGGACAGTTGATTACCCAGGAAAGGAGCCTTTACTCTTTAATATTTGGGACTTGAACTTGTGAATTGTTACAAGTAATATTTCTGGAGAAATAGATCTATTGGATTTATTGATTTTAGAGTTGTGTGGTTTCTGGCTGCCCCGTTATCCCTTTCAAATTTACTTTGTCTCAGTGGTTTTGTAAGATGTGTTCTGGGTATATCAGGATGTCCTTCTCATAACATCTTCTGCACACTTTGTGTCCCGGTGTTTCTGTCTGTTTTTGTCTGCTGCAGGATGATGGAGAGATTGTTGCCTGAGGGAACTTTGCCAGAGATTTTACTTTTTTGTCAATATCCTTGGACTTCCAAGTCGATGGGCTGCTTAGGTGACTGCCATCTGTGTTTGCACCCTGGGGTAGGCTGTAACATAATCTTCTGCTTATTGATTTGTATGACATCATTCCTCTGACTTCTACTTATTCTTATGTAGATAGGCTACCTCTCTCATTTATCTTGTGTTGGTGGCCTTAGACTTCTCAGTTTAGATCTCCTACATGCAAAGTAGAGAAACCGGTCCTATGATTTTGTAGTCAAGCCTTTCTTCCTCTAGAAATCTTACCATTTATTTATTCTCTTTTATTTATTTTGGTTTCGTCTTTAGCTCTTTACATTGTCTCCCTTATTAATCGTCTTTTCTTTTTTTTCTTTGTTCTCATTTCTTTCCTTTTCCTTGCATTTCCACATTTAAAATTTCTGTGTTCATGGCTCTCAGGGTACTGGTCATTTTTACACTGTGAAAGCTGTCCTGTTCAAAAAAAACGAACAACCCAATCCAAAAATGGGCAGAAGACCTAAATAGACATTTCTCCAAAGAAGATATACAGATTGCCAACAGACACATGAAAGAATGCTCAACATCATTAATCATTAGAGAAATGCAAATCAAAACTACAATGAGATATCATCTCACACCGATCAGAATGGCCATCATCAAAAAATCTAGAAACAATAAATGCTGGAGAGGGTGTGGAGGGAAGGGAACACTCTTGCACTGTTGGTGGGAATGTAAATTGATACAGCCACTATGGAGAACAGTATGGAGGTTCCTTAAAAAACTACAAATAGAACTACCATACGACCCAGCAATCCCACTACTGGGCATATACCCTGAGAAAACCATAGTTCAAAAAGAGTCATGTACCAAAATGTTCATTGCAGCTCTATTTACAATAGCCAGGACATGGAAGCAACCTAAATGTCCATCGACAGATGAATGGATAAGAAGATGTGGCACATACATACAATGGAATATTACTCAGCCATAAAAAGAAATGAAATGGAGGTATTTGTAATGAGGTGGATGGAGTTAGAGTCTGTCATACAGAGTGAAGTAAGTCAGAAAGAGAAAAACAAATACAGTATGCTAACACATATATACGGAATCTAAGGAAAAAAAAAAAAAAGCCATGAAGAACCTAGTGGCAAGACGGGAATAAAGACACAGACTTACTAGAGAATGGACTTGAGGATATGGGGAGGGGGTGGGGTGAGATGTGACAGGGTAAGAGAGTGTCATGGACATACATACACTACCAAATATAAAATAGATAGCTAGTGGGAAGCAGCCACATAGCACAGGGAGATCAGCTCGGTGCTTTGTGACCACCTAGAGGGGTGGGATGGGGAGGGTGGGAGGGAGGGAGATGCAAGAGGGAAGAGATATGGGAACATATTGTATGTGTATAACTGATTCACTTTGTTATAAAGCAGAAGCTAACACACCATTGTAAGGCAATTATGCTTCAATAAAGATGTTTAAAAAAAAAAAAAAAAAGCTGTCCTGTTCAAAATGCCAGTAGAACCTTACCTCTTCCATTCTCTGCCAACCTCCAAAGGATGGAGAAACATCACTCCATATTACTCCTTTGCTTTTCTGACGTGTAAGTGCTGCTGCCTTTTTTATTTATTTATTTATTTTTATCCAGTAGTGGGGATGGTTTTTTTTCTGCTATTGAGTGTTTACTTACAGTTTCTCTTTATACAGCTGCCAGTGCTCTTCGCCTCTATTGTGTTTGCATTTTGCACTTGTCAGCTTCCTCTTCTTGTGGTTTTTCAATAGATGATCTTATAGTAGCCCTTTGACCGTACGTCAATTATACAGTAGGCCCTCCATATCCACCAGTTCCGCATCCACAGATTCAACCAACCACGGATCGAAAATATTCGGAAAAAAAAATTCCAGAGAGTTTCAAAAAGGAAGACTTAAATTTGCCTTGGAAGGCAACTGTTTACATAGCATTTATAGTTGTATTTACAAATACAAATACAAATAATTATTTGTAACAAATACAATTAATAGTTGTATTTACAACTATTTACATAATATATACATTGTATTTGGTGTTGTAAGTAATCTAGAGATGATTTAAAATATACAGGAAAATGTGCATAGGTTATGTGCAAATACTGTGCCTTTTTGTATAAGAGACTTGAGCATCTGAAGATTTTGGTATCTGTGGTTGTCCTGGAACCAATCTCCTGCGGATACCGAGTGCTGACAGCGTGCATTATAACATGTGGTCATGTATGTCTGTGTGTGTGTGTGTATACACATGTATATATAAAATTTTAAAAAATATGTGTGATCTCACCCTCCTCCTACTCCTTCACACAAGCAACATCTTCTTGGGTATGTTACCATGTTACCAGGAGGATGTCAAGCCTTTCTTTTCTTTTTGCTATTATAGGTAACATAGAGGTCCATGACTCTTCAAACTCTGGCCACACTCTGTCTCATATTCAAGTTGATTTCCATGGTCTTCTGAGGTTCTGCTGAACCTAAGACAAATCTTTTTCTACTTCCTTTACCAGATTTCTGGTCTTTGAGCAGGAGAATTTTGTTTAAGGCATCTGTATAAGGATAGTTGAGATCAGGCGTATCAAGAAACTGTTAAACTGATCCATTCTCATCTCAAGAGTCAGTACTGTAAAAAAATGTGTGTGTGTGTGTGTGTGTGTGTGTGCGCACGCGTGCGTACAGGTTTTCTGACCCCACAACTTTTCTTGTATTTCCTTCCCAGCCTTTTGTGTTTCCTTTGTGTATATGTATTTATGTCATTAATACTATGGTATGTATACAGTTTCGGTTTTAGCTTTTTAAAAATTCAATGCTATTACATAAAAATTACCCCTCATTATTAAACATTCTTCTAAAACAATTATTCTCAGTGGGAGCAAGGGTATAGAAAAAAACAGGTCTCCCACCACCTTCCTTCCCCTTTCTGAGAATCACATCTGCATTGAGCTCTCTTATTGTTAAGAGTGTGTTTCTCCTCCATGTGGAATTCATAACCGCTGTTCTGAAATAATCATCTTTAGTGTTAGTTAAATAGCTGTATCATAAATCATCTAGCTATTTTTTTGGATTGAACATATAGCTATTTCTTGGGATTGACATATTTATAATATCTCATTATTATAAATAAAGCTGGAATGAACATTCTTATTCATCAGTATTTGTCCACAAGTTTTATCATTTCCAAAGGCTTAAAATCTTTAGAAATGCAATTACTGGATCAACATATTTGGATACTTTTCAGATTCTTTAATCATGTTGCCATGTACTTCCCAAAATGTTTGTACTGAATTATGCTTTTACCATCAGTGAATGAGTGTCTGTCTTGCTGTACTCTAGGCAGTATTGAATATTGCTATTTAAAAATATCTTTGCCAATCTGATAAGCCAAAATGGTACCTCATTACTGCTTCAATTTGCATTTCTTTGATTACTAGTAACTCAGAACCATATTTTAGGAGACCATTTTTTCTTGTTTTGACACAGCCTCAACTCGAGTTCGTCTTGAATTGCAACTGTCAAGATAAATTGTTGAAATTAAGAGCTGTAGTCCTCGGATGTAATAACCTCATCCAGAATGTGTAACACTGAAAGCTGCCTAATTAGAAGTGACAGAATTCTAACCCATAACTGCATATTTTTAAACTTTTTTATTATGGATTTTTAAAACATTCAAGAGAAGAGAGAATAATGGAGGGAATTCCTGTGTAAGCATAATCTTAGCTTTGACAGTTATCAGCATTCTACATTTCATGTTTCATCTGTCTTCCCAATTTTTGGGGGGTGGGGAAGCATTGGAATATTTCAAATCAGATAAGTAGTATCATTTTATCCACAAATACTTGTGTATTTAACACATAAGGACATATTAAAAATGGAATGCCTCCTCCCAGCACTTTGCATATATTTTTAAATTTTTTAATAGGATTTTTATATTGAAGTATAGTTGATTTACAATATTTTTTAGTTTTACAGCAGAGTCATTTAGTATTTTTGTAGATGATACTCCGTTATAAGTTATTACAAGATAATGGCTATAATTCTTTGTGCTATACGATATATCCTTGTTGCTTATCTATTTTATATGTAGTAGTTTATATGTTTTAATCCCATACTCCTAATTTATCCCTCCCCCTCCCCTTTCCCCTTTAGTAACCATAAGTTTGTTTTCTATGTCTGTGAGTCTGCTTCTGTTTTGTAAATAAATTGATTTGTATTACATTTTTTGATTCCACATGTAAGTGATATCATATATTTGTCTTTCTTTGTCTGACTTACTTCACTTAGTATGATAATCTCTAGGTCCATCCATGTTGCTGCAAATGGCAGTATTTCATTCTTTTTTATGGCTGAGTAATATTCCATTTTATGGATGCCATCCATCCAATAAGATGGATACCACATCTTCTTTATCCATTCATCTATTGATGGACATTTAGGTTGCTTCCATGTCTTGGCTATTGTGAATACTGCTACTATGAACATTGGTGTGCATGCATCGTTTCGAATTAGAGTTTTCATCTTTCCCAGATATATGCCCAGGAGTGGGATTGCTGGATCATATGGTAACTCTATTTTTAGTTTTTAAAGGAAACTCCATACTGTTCTCCACAGTGGCTGCACCCATCAGCAGTGTGGAAGGGTTCCCTTTTCTCCACACCCTCTCTAGCATTTAATATTTGTAGACTTTCTGATGATAGCCATTCTGACCAGCGTGAGGTGATACCTCACTGTAGTTTTTTTTTTTTTAATGTTTATTTATTTTTTTGCCTGTGTTGGGTCTTCGTTTCTGTGTGAGGGCTTCCTCTAATTGCGGCAAGCGGGGGCCACTCTTCATTGCAGTGCGCGGGCCTCTCACTATCGTGGCCTCTCTTGTTGCGGAGCACAGGCTCCAGACGCGCAGGCTCAGTAGTTGTGGCACATGTGGGATCTTCCCAGACCAGGGCTCGAACCCGTGTCCCCTGCATTGGCAGGCAGATTCTCAACCACTGCGCCACCAGGAAAGCCCCTCATTGTAGTTTTGATTTTCGTTTTGGTTTGTTTATGGTTTCTTTTGCTGTACAAAAGCTTATAAGTTATTTTTTTTAAGCCCCTCATTTTCTATCTTCCTCCTTATGTTGTTAATTTCACAGATTACATTTTATACATTGCATGCCCATTAACATAGATTTATAATTATTGTTTTAGGTATATGTGTTTTAAATCACATAGGAACAAAAAAAGGAATTAGAAACCAAAAATAGAACAATACTGGCTTTCATATTTACCTATTTAGTTACCTTTATCACAGTTCTTTACTCATGGTTTCAGGTTGCTGTCTGGTGTCCTTTCATGTCATCCTGAAGCATTCTCTTTAGCATTTCTTCTGTGGCAGTTCTGCTAATGATGAACTCCCTGAGCTTTTGTTTATCTGGAAATGACTTTATTTATTTATTTATTTATTGCTGCATTGGGTCTTTGTTGCTGCGCGTGGGCTTTCTCTAGTTGCGGCAAGCGGGGGCTATTCTTCGTTGCGGTGCATGGGCTTTGCATTGCGGTGGCTTCTCGTTGTGGAGTGCGGGCTTCAGTAGTTGTAGCGCATGGGCTCAGTAGTTGTGGCTCGCGGGCTCTAGAGCGCAGGCTCAGTAGTTGTGGCGCACAGGCTTAGTTGCTCCGCAGCATGTGGGATCTTCCCCAACCAGGGCTCGAACCCGTGTCCCCTGCATTGGCAGGTGTATTCTTAACCACTGTGCCACCAGGGAAGTCCCTCTCCTTTATTTTTGAAGTATAGTTTTACCAGATGTAGAATTCTTGGTTGATAGTTTTTTTCTTTCAGCAATTTAAATATGTCATCCCACTGTCTCCTGACTATTATGGTTGATGGTGAGAAATAGGCTCTGATCTTATCAAGGATCCCTGTACATGACAAGTCACTTCTCTTTTGCTGCTTTCAAGATTCTCTTTGTCTTTTGACAGTTTGATTATAATATATCTCAGTGTGCATCTCTTTGAGTTTATCCTACTTGAAGTTTGTTGAGCTTCTTCAATGTGTAGGCTCATGTTTTTCATCAGATTTTGGAAGTTTTGGCCATTTTGTTTTCAAATATTATTTTTTGCCATTTTCTCTCTCCTCTCCTTCTGAGATTTTCATAATGCACATGTTGAACATTTCATGGTGTTCTACAGGTCTTTAAAGAGAAATGTAAATAATAAACCTACAACCCTTCTCTTACTTCTCATCCTCAGAAGTAAGCACTATTAATGGCTTGATGTGTCTCCTTCTATGATTTCTTTTCCTGTTGGGTTGGATTTTCTTCACTGAGTCTTATAACATTGTCTTTGCCCTCTTTCTTTGATCTGCCTTTTCAGTTATTCATTACAGTTTAATTTGGTTGGTTACTTAGTTTATTTTGGAAGTAATTCTATAATAGTTTTCCTGCTTGTCTTCTTTGATTATAAAGAATACTTCATTTGGCTGCATCATGAATCATATCTTTGAATTTATTTTCTAATTCTTTGCTTATTTGACATATCAGATTGACACATTTTGTTTTGTCTCCCATGAACAGTAAAAAATTTAGTTAATTAAAGCCATTTTAAGAATAAGTATGTTTTCTAAGGACTTTGAAAGATTCATTGCCCAATTTCTAGTAGAGGCAATACATATTCCTTTGCTTTTAGAAACAATGGTCATCAGTGAGGGATTGTTTCAATTTTAAGGTTTTTTTGTTTGTTTTAAAGAGTTTAGAATTAATTTTTTGACAAGCATGATATGACTTGGTCAGCATTCAATTTGTTTGTTTGTTTTTTAATTGGGATGTAGTTGCTTTACAGTGTTGTGTTAGTTTCTGCTGTACAGCAAAGTGAATCAGCCATATGTATACATATATCCCCTCCTTTTTGGATTTCCTTCCCTTTGAGGAGCCAGGCAGGAGTGGTGGAGTCTTACCTTGCTGGTTTCCTGGTTCCTCTCCTCTTTTGGTATTAACCATTGCTGCTAATTTCTTTTCTGACTTTGGTTTTGTTCGTTTACTAGAATAAAATGTAGATTATACAACAGTCGGTACTTTGGTTGCTTGTTCACTGCTGTATCTCTAGCATCTAGTATTATACCTGGTGTACAGCGGGACCTGGTGACTGTTGGTTGAATTGATATCTGTGTGAACAAATGAATGAATCTGTGTAACTGCTGCTGGTGGTGGTGATGATGGTAGCTGAAATTTATTCAGAGTTTTCTATCTGCCAGGCTGTGTTCTAAGTTCTTTATTTGTTTTAGTTCTTTTAATTTTATAGCAATACTATGAGATATAGATACTATCACTCTTCCTATTTTACAGAGGCACAGAGAGCATGCCTTAGCTCACACAGCTGACTCCAGAGCCCAGTAGCTTAATTGCTACTATGTACTCTTTTCCTCATCTTATACTTTTTTCCTCTTTTCTCTCCTCCTTCCTAACTACTCAGACCTTTTCTACTTTGTACTTAATCCTTTTTTCCCTCACTTCCCTTTGATAAGCATTTAACATTTACCTTTGGAATTTTGACCTCAATTTTCACGCCATGTATTGGGCTGGCCAAAAAGTTCGTTCAGGTTCTTCCGTACCACCCCGAAAGAACTTTTTGGCCAACCCAATATTTTCAGTCCATGTATTGCTTCCTTCTAAGAAACAAATATAAGTTAAAACCCAAATTTAAACTCTGTCACAAAGATGTGGTCTGAATTCTAGAGGTTAACGTCTAGGTTTCTTGCTGCACAGCCTAGCTGCACATTGGTTGTGATGTTACTTTCAGATCCACCCCTCCCTCCCATTTTATTGTGTTTGTTACTACCACTGGGGGAAAAAAGTCCTAGACTCTCAAATTAAACAGAAAATACATGAAATTATAACATGCCAGCTACTTGACACTTTTTTACAAATCTCATTGTGACATTTTACAAATCACATTGTAGCCTGAACAGAAAGTAGCTAAACTTTTTGCCTGAATTGGATACTTTCATCTTCATTTTTGTATTGCGTAGTATTACACAAACCCTGTCCCTACTAGATAATATGCCACATTCAGAAAATCCTGCAGTAATAACTGACCAGAACCTATGCAAATTAAAATTACTAACTAAATCCCCAAACTGAGGAAAAAAATAGGTTTTATTCAAATTAAATTACTACAATACAATCCAGTTTGTACTCCAATTTTTTCTTTCTTTTTTTTAATCTAAAAGAAGGATAAAATAAAGTGTTAAGTATGTCCTTTGCAAAGGAAATTCCAGCTCTCACCTCTCAAGCAACATCTGTACTCAGTTTTTGTTTTTGTTTTTGTTTTTAAATAAATAAATTTATTTATTTATTTATCTTTGGCTGTGTTGGGTCCTCGTTGCTGCGCGCAGGCTTTCTCTAGTTTTGGCGAGCAGGGGCTACTCTTTGTTGCGGTGCACGGGCTTCTCATTGCGGTGGCTTCTCTTGTTGTGCAGCACGGGCTCTAGGCGCACAGGCTTCGGTAGTTGTGGCACGCAGGCTCAGTAGTTGTGGCTTGCGGGCTCCAGAGCGCAGGCTCAGTAGCTGTGGCGCACGGACTTAGTTGCTCCACGGCATGTGGGATCTTCCCGGACCAGGGCTCGAACCCGTGTCCCCTGCATTGGCAGGTGCGTTCTTAACCACTGCGCCACCAGGGAAGCCCTCAGTTTTTGTTTTAATTTGATCTAACTGGAGTATAACACAACTTTCTTCTATAGACTTTAGGAACTGCTTTAACTAATTTTAAACAGACTTTAAAGTCTCCAAAACCATCCCATCGAGCAGGCTCCCTACAGACACAGTGAAACCCAGAATGTGAATTTGATAATTTGAAATAAAATCTAATGACATTTCTTTTTTAGTAACCTCATAGTGCTTTTCTTTGTCCTTAACAATCTGAACATTAGTAGGCTATAGATAAAAGGTAAATGTACTAAAATTAGTTATATCTGTTGATCAAAAGATATGAAGAAATCAGAAAGGAAAGCCATAAAGTGGATGAAAATATTTCTAATACAATTATAACAGCATTCTTACAGCCAGAATATATAAAGAATTTGAAAAACCCAGTAGTAAAAAGACAGCTATCCCAATAAAGAAATGTTCAAAACATTTGAACAAGTACTTCACAAAAGTAGAGATCAAAATGGCCAAAAGCATACTCAACTTCATCAGTAAATGGGCAAATACAAAATAGGACAGTGCAGGAATGGCTAAAGTTTAAAAGACTAACAACAAGTGTTGTTGAAGAAGAGAAGCAGCTGGAACTCTGATCCACTGCAGGTAGAAGTATGGTGAAATGACTTTGGAAACCAATTTAGCAGTATCTGCACATTCTGTGATCCAGCATTTCCACTCTTAGGAACATTCAAGAAACATCCGTCGGGAGTCAGGTACAGTAGCAGTCATAGCAATGCTATTTTGTAAGAGACGCAAACTGGGGAAAAAAACCAACCAACCAACAACTTTCACTAATGTAAGTATTTTTATATACTGGAGTACTAAACAGCAGCAAAAATATATCTAAAGCTAAAGTCACCATCAAATTCAGTGAAAGAATTTCAGTGAAAGAAGCCAGACATAGACGAATACATGTCATAATAGCATTTCATAAAATTCCCTAAAGCAGGAAGAACTAAACTCTAGTGTTACGAGAGATAACAGCATTTTATAATAACTAAAAACTGGAAATAATCCAGATGTCTATCAATGGGGGAACGGTTGAATAAATTATTGTCTATTTATATAATGGAATGTTAGATAACAAAGAAAATGAACAAATCTCAACATGCAGCAACATGGATGAACTTTATAAACACAGTGTTGTATGACAGAAGCAAGACGCAAAAAAGTATGTGGTTCCATGTATATAAATTTCAAACACAGGCAAAAATCTAAACTTTAATGTTGAAGTCAGGATATTAGATAGCTTTGGGGTAAAGGCAATGGATGGTTACTGGGTGATGGATATTTTCTTTGTGTTAATCCCTTGGGCTGCCCATTCGTGTTTTATGTATATTTCTCTTTGTATGATTTATTTCACAATTTGAAAAGGTTAAGCAACGAGAGATAGAGTCTGCCCTGGATTCATTCTGCTTGGGTTCATATCCCAGCTTTGCTGCTTTCCAACTGTGTAACTTTGGGAAATTCATTTAGCAGCACTAGGCCTCAATTTCATATCTGTAATGTGAAGCTAATCAACCTATTTTGTAAGATTTGTTGCAAAGATGAGACAAATATTGGAATCTTTGCTAAGATGTTAAACACAACAACAGCTGGCACATAGTGAGGGCTGACTCATTGCTAACTCTTGCTATTGTTATTGTTGGTATTATTTCCAGTTTATTTGTTGAAAGGAATTTTAAACTCCCATTGGAATTACATTATGTTTAGCAATCTATCATGGCTGTCCATGTAGCCTAGTTTTTTATGGTCTCAGAAATATTTACATTTTTCACTGTCCATGTTATTTCATAAATAATCATCAAGTATTTTATAGATGTATTTTAGAGTTGAAGTAGAATTTTCTTTGCCTTGCATTTTGTAATTATACATATAGTATATATGTACCATACATATGGCATATAATAGCTAATACTTAGTATGACTTACTGCTGCCAACATGGTTCTAAGCGTTATGTAGATGGACACTTTTAATCCTGTGTAAACTCCCATTTTGCACAGGTAGAAACTGAGACAGAGTTAAAGATGGCTAGTATGTGGTCTGGGATTCAGTCTGGCCTCAGAGTCCACATTCACCCCACTGCTCTATGCTAGGAAAGCTGCTCATTTTTCTATTTTTATTTGGTAACTGGCCAATTTTACTTAATCTGATTTTTAGTTGATTTTCCAAGAAGCCAGCTATATCATTTGCAAGTAATTGTTTTTTGTATACTATCCACTTATTCTTGTTCTTGCCTTATTGCTTTGATTTTAACTTTCAGGGAAGTGTTTATAAAAATAATAGAGTGGACATTCTGCTGTTATTCTGATTAAATAGAAATGCCTCTATTTTTTATATCTCTAAGAATGACATGGACTATTGACTGGAGAGTGTTTTCTTTATGTTAAGGATGTGTTTTTTAATTTTTGAGTTTACCAAATGGTTTTTCAGTTGTTCATTCTGTTTTGTTTTAAAATCAAGGATGGGCTTTAAATGATATGAAATGTCTTTGTGTGTCTATAAGATGATTGTATAACTTTTCTGTGTTGAGCTATTAACGTGATGAATTGTATTAATATATAGTCTAATATTGAATCATCTTTGCATTTCTAGAATTTTTAACATAATGCTGAATTTCATTTGCTAAAATTTCTGTAAGATTAAGTACAAGTGAGATTGGCTTGTACTTCTCTACCATTTTTGTTAGGTTTTGGCATTGGATGAATTCTAGCTATGTGAAGGGAATCTGGAAGATTTCTATCTTTTTGTGCATTATACACTGCATTTTAAAAATAAGTTTTGAGTACATTTTCTGATATGGCTGCCTAATACTGTTCATCCCTTGGTTATCTTCAGACATGAGCAAAAGTAGAGAGATTGGCATTCTTTTTAATTGAAGTATAGTTGATGTACAATATTATATGTTTCAGGTGTACAATATAGTGATTCACAAATTTTAAAGGTTATACTCCATTTATAGTTATTATAAAATATTGGCTATATTCCCTGTGTTGTACAATATATTCTTGTAGCTTATTTTATACATAATAGTTTATACTTCTTAATCCCCTACCCCTATCTTGCCTCTCTCCCCTCCCCTCTCCCCATTGGTAACTACTAATTTGTTCTCTATATCTGAGTCTCTTTTTTGCTATATTCACTAGTTTGTTGTATTTTTTATATTCCACATATAAGTGATATCATACAGTATTTGTCTTTCTCTGTCTGACTTATTTCACTTAGCATAATGCCCTCCAAGTCCAACCATGTTGTTGCAAATGGCAAAATTTCATTCTTTTTTATGGCTGAGTAGTATTCCATTGTGTATATATATACCACATCTTTATCCGTTCATCTGTTGGTGGACATTTAGGTTGCTTTCATATCTTGGCAATTGTAAATAATGCTGCTGTGAACACTGGGGTGCGTGTAGAGAGAGATTGGTATCATTTTGTTCACGTCTTACTTCACTTTGTTTTTCTCTTGAGTATTTTGAGCCTTGCTACTTAAAGCATGGTTTGAGTTTTAGCAGCATGGATACTACCCAGAAACTTGCTACAGATGGATGTAATCATGTGCACATAACTACAGGTGTCACATCATCTTTGCCATATTCTATTGGTTATAGGCAAGTCACAGGTTCTGCCCCCACTCTTGTTGTAGATTTTAAACTATCATTAATCGTGTTGTTTTGAGATGTTTGAATAAGTCTTTGAACTTTTAGTAATTTGTCTAGGGTCCTGGAAGGGAGCTACAAAGTCAAAGGTATAAAGTTTTTAAAGGCTTGTATGACTGTTGTCTAATGGCTTTTCAGAAAATCAGTACCTCTTTTGGTTACATGGTAAACAAATGGCAACGTTGACAGTTCATCAACGTGCCTTTTCTGCCAAGTAGAGATCATTAAATAATGAGGAAGCAGGAAAGAGGACAAGAGTGATTAGAAATTCTTACTGTAAATAACTTTGAGCAATTGATACCTGAAAGCCTGAAGGTTATGTGAATTAATTTTCACTAATCTAAAACTGTTTGGTCAATTTACTATTTCTAAATAAATGGAATTCAGTGTATTTGTTAAGAAACTTTTGGGTGTCTCATCTAGTGTTCGATACTGTAAGTGAGAGAAGAAAAATATACCAATATCTGTGCCTTTATAAGGCTTCTGGGAGTCTTATGACATTGTTTACATTTTTTTCATCTTTCTACAAAATGTAACTTCAGTTTATAGAAGTTCATGCCAGGTTTCACCTATGGGTTTAAGAAATTTGAAAATCTTCCTGGGTGATAAAAACAAAGTTGTGTTTTCCTCTGTTTTAGCAACAACGTACTGTCTATAGGCTGACTCTAGTGAAAGCATGGAACGTGGATGAACTCCAGGCCTATGCCAGGCTGGTGTCCCTGGGGAACCCTGACTTCATCGAGGTGAAGGTAAGCCCCTGCCGGCTAGTGTTGGGCACTTTCACATTATGCTTTGTTGGCCACGGTGGAATTACAATCTTCTAAAATTCTGCAGGAGGTCCCGGATGTTTTATTTATTCAGTCAGAAATATTAATCAAGATTCCTGGCACTGTTCTAGGTATTGGAGATAACAGCAGTAAAGACTAAGCATTTGCTCTCACATATAAAAAGCTTATATTTTAGTGAGAGGTAGACTGTCAACAGAAAATGAATGTACTGCTCACTACATAGTAACTTTAATATGCTGAGAAATAAAATACTGTTATAGTGAGTAATTGGTTGGCTTTTAACTACACTTTTACTATGGAAAACTTCAAATATATACAGAAGTAGAGAGACTGATGTAATGAACCCCATCCATCCATTACCCAGCTTCAAAAATTACTAGCTCATGTTTCAACTGTACTCCTACCCATTTTCCTGCCCTTACCTGTGAAGCAAATCCCCACGTTATGCCATTCATCCATAATTGTTTTAGTATGTATTTCTAAAAGATATGCACTCACTTTAAACACTTATTCAGAATACTGTTCTTACTAAACAGTTCTAACAGTAATCTCATATATTGGAACATATAAGGTTTCAACTTGACCAGTTATTTTAACAGTATTTTTTAAAATTGAAGTAGAGTTGATATACAATATTGTGTTAATTTCAGGTATACAGCGAAGTAATTCAGTTTTTTATATATATTTATTTATTTATTTATTTACACACACACACACACACACACACACACACACACATATATATATATATATATATATATAGTTTTTCAGGTTATTTTCCATTATAGGTTATTATAAGATGTTGAATATAGTTCCCTGTGCTATACAGTAAACCCTTGTTGTTTATTTTATGTACAGTAGTGTTTATCTGTTAATCCAATACTCCTGATTTATTCTTCTCCTCCTCCCTTTCCCCTTTGGTAACTGTAAGTTTGTTTTCTATGTCTGTGAGTCTGTTTCTATTTTGTATGTAGATTCATTTGTACTCATTTTTAGATTCCTCACATAAATGATATCATATAATATTTCCCTTTGTCTTTCTGACTTATTTCACTTAGCATGATAATCTCTAGGTCCATCCATGTTACTGCGAATGGTAATATTTCATTATTTTTTATGGCTGAGTAATATTCCATTGTGTATATATACCACATCTTCTTAAACCAATTGTCTAAAGTATTTTTTAATCTGGATCCAAATAAGGGTCAGAATTGGATTATTTCTCTCTTAAATTTCTTTTAATCTATTAGTTCCTCTTCCATGTGTTTTTTTTCCCCCTTGTAATTTATTTTGTTGGAAAAAATGGATCATTTATCCTGGTTAGTTCCCCATATCTATATTTTAGATTTTGGTGATTGCATGTTGCTCTGCCCCTTAGATTTCCCGTGGATTGGTAGTTAGATCAAAAGAAGATTGATCAGATTTGTGTGTGTGTGTGTGTGTGTGTGTATGTTTGCATTTCAAGATTATTTCATTGCTGGTAGTGTATGCTTCCAGCAGGAGCCATTTAATGTCTGGTTGTCACTGTCATGTTTTTACCAGTGTTTCTTTGGGATAGATACCTGTAAGTGGATTGGTGTGTCAGAGGGTAAATGCATATGCTGTTTTGCTAGATATTGTGGTTGGCTGCTTTAGATTTCAAAAGCAGGAAGGCTTTTCTGAGGAGATGACTCTTTTAAAAACTGATACCTGAATAGTAAGAAGCAGCACAATATGCAAAGGCTTGGGGTCAGAGCATTCTGGGCAGATGGCACAGCTGGTCCACAGAGGTCCTACATGATCTCCGTCGGGTAGTTGGAGTTGGCTGTGGTACAAGATGAATCAGAGTGGTGGGCTGGAGCCAGATTTTGTTAGGTGTTTCATGCATGGATAAGAGAATCAGATTTTATACTAAGTTTAATGATAAGCTTTTTTTAATACTAGGTGTGCTAGTAAAGGGTTTTAAACTGGAGAGTGATACGATCTGATTTATGATTTTGAAAGATCACCCTGCCGTTGCCATGAGTGGATTTTAGAGGGCAGTAGTAGAAGTAGGTAGACCGGTAACAAAACTTTTGCCAAGCAAGAGATGTGATGGCGTGGGGAAGGTCATTGGAGAGGACTGGGTGCATTTGTGATACAGTTTGGGAGTAGATCCAACAGAACTTGTTGTTAGATGACATGTAGGGTATGAAAGAACAAAAAGAATCAAGAATAGCACCTGGGTTTTGGGCTTAAGCAATCGTGTGGCTGTGGAACAGTTTGCTGAGATGGAAAAGACCAGTGGAGAAGGGAGGCAAATTCAGGGAGTAATTGCATGAGTTCTATGTTGACCTTAATACTTTGAGATAGCTTTTAAATAATCCAAGTGTAGGTTCAAAGTGTAGGTTCAAATAAGCCACAGGTTCTATAAGCCTGGCGTTCTGGGGATAAGACAGGCCTGGCAGTAATGATTTGGAAGTCATCAGCATGAGATGGTAGTTCAAGCTATAGAGTTTTAAGAGGCAGACAGCTTTCTTGGACAACTAAGAATACACAGAATGAGAGAAAGTGATCAGAAAATGAACCCAGTCTCTCAAAGCTCCACTCTTCAGTTTATGTTTATGAAGCTGGATGCACTCTGTCACATCAGAGCATATTTCAGTTTTACAGCCGTTTTTTAGTAAGTTCAGTGTTCTGCATTACTGTCCTCTGGAGGGATGGAGAGGTGAGAGGAGCAGATGAAATATTGCTGAGTGTGTAGCAGCCTCGAGTCAGGTCAAGACACTTTTCTTTTAAAATTGCTCTTAATTTCAAAAGGCTACTCTTGGCAAGAACTCTAATGATGCAGAGACACAAGCTACACTTTAAATATATTCATCAGCTTAAGGAAACCTTGCCAACATCAGAGATTAGTGGTGTTTTAATTTATGATTTAGCTATTAAAGAATGCTGCTTCAAATTATGCTGCAGTAAAACCTCTATTATTAACTTGGCTGGATCGCACTGTCACCTTTTTTTCTCCTTCTTTCTTTGCAGTCATGTTTCCTATAATGAAGAAGATATTTTGTAATCTGAAAAGAATCAACCAAATTTTAAAGAAAGATGGCTACTTTGTAAACAGTGTAATTCTCTGATGGGCATTCTGTAGTTGGACAGACTATTAACATAACTAGGAAACAGATGAAGCTTCTGCTTATAGCTGAGATGTTATAATGACATAGTTTCCTTCAAACAAGATTTCCATTTTACTATTTTATCCCTGCATTTAACAAATATTTCTGAGCTGTCTTCATGTGCCAGGCCTCATCAAAGCATCATAGGTACAAATTTTTTTTTCTAAATTTGGATATGCTGTTTGGGAAATGGATGTCTTATTGAACAAGGCAAAATCTACAGAAGTAAAATGAACTACACTGAGAGATTTTTTTTATTGAAAATCTTGGAGAAGTGTGTAATCTAATCACAATTTTAAATGTCTTATTTAAATTATAAAATATAAGGTAATAGACAACAGTTTGTGTGTATCAGGGGAAAGCATGTGATGATCATTTGTCTCTGGTAGGAGACCTGTAATATCAAGTACCTGGGCCTTTGAGGATTAGATCACATGGTTTATTAAATTCATCTCTCATTTGTCCAGCAAGTTAATGAAGTATCTTTCTCTTAAACTGAAGTGGGAAAAGGGATGTTTACAGAAAACAGTATACTATTAAGAAACAAAACGAGTTATAGAATAACTATTACTTGATCAAATTTTTAACAGTATATGTTTAGATACATTTATATAAGAAAAGTATGGAAGGATACATATCAAATCATTAACAGTGTACGATTTGGGAGAAGGGGAAGGAAAGGCTTGTTTTACTTTTCATATTTCTGTGTTGTGTGAATTGTTGCAGTGAGCATGCATTACTTTTATAATTCAAATGATTGAAATGAAATCAGTAAATGGAGAAGGCATGCTTTCCTGTTCAGTAGGATTAAACTATTTAATGTCTGAAAAGGCAGCTTTTTGTTGTTGTTGTCTTATTAATTAAAGTAAAATTTTCTAAAATGGAAGCGTTTTAAAAATAATAGTAATAAAGCCTCTCCAAAAAACATTTGGTAAGAGCTAGCAATATGGCAGCCTAAGATAACCTCAAATTCCTCCAAAAGCAAACACTTAGAAGTAAATGTTATGGTAAACGTACTTTTGAGAGACTAGTCAATCTGTCAGGTCTGTAAGGGAATTCCTTAGGGGCTGTAAAAAGGGAGATTGCCTGGTGGTACTCTGCAGCTCCAGTAGAGACAGGCTGTGGCAGAACACTAGGCCCTTTCACCTTTAGTGAAAGGACGAATTAGGAAAAAATTCACCCACTGACACTGTGGTACTTGGAGGCTTATCCCTTACCTATGCTTCTGGTAAAAAGAAAAAGTCTCCCAGGGCCTAACCCTGAAATGGGGTTGGTGTTAAAATTTAATAGTACCTCAAGGTCACATAAATGCCCTGAAGATGTGAAATTGATAATACAAAGTGACCCTGGGCTAGTGAAATACCTGAGGCTCTCGGATACCATTCATATCCTTTTCCTGGATTTCCTGGATGTGTGTGTGTGTATGTGGAGGGTTCAGGGAGGTCTCTCATAGTCTCAGGTGGGGAAGTTGTAAGCTTTGATACATTCCTAAAATGTATTCATTTAGCCTGGGACAGGTTACTTATCCTCCTTGAGCCTAAATTTCCTCGGTATTAGAATATCAATTTAATAGACTTGTTTTGAGAATTCAAGGGGGTAACATATGCCTGGATTCAGTAAATGTTTAGATCACTTTCCATCAAGCACATTATTTAAAAATGAATCAATAGAAGCTGTTTCTCTATTATATTGATTTTCTCTTTTCTTTCACTGCTAGTCTTGTAAAATATTTCTCTGTTCCATTCCCTGTAAATTAACATGTATTTTAGCTTCATTAGGCTTAAGTAGACCTATATTTGCTAGCCTGGGAAGCTTAACCATCGTTATTTGCTTACTTGTTTGTGAAAATGTGTTTCGTGTTGTAAACATCTGCCTTATTGAAAAGCTTTCATAACACAATCCATCTGTAAATGAAATAGCGTCTTTGTATTCTCTGCCTAGCACTGCACCTTGAGAAGAGTAAGTGCTCAGTAATTACTTGTTGTCAAATGATTTAAAACTCTCTTCGCATTAGCACCATGACTGTCTACAGAACTCAATCCTTGCAGAATGCATCTTGCAAAACAAATGTCTTAGCGTAGTCTCAATCTCTTTCTGCACACAAACGTAGGGAGTATTACCAGTTGTTCATGTATGTAGCAATACCTAACCAGTGATTATCAGTTGGTTCATAATCATTAAAGTGTAGAAAAATCTTGAAAAATATGAATTAAATTTTGTATTAGAAAAGAGTTCTGGAGTTTAATGTCATAGAGGAACACGTGACTTGCTCTTTAGAATAGATTGGTTGGGGGTACAGAGAAGAATAGGGTGTGGCCCCCGCCCTCTAAGAGCTCAGGATTTAGACACATCAAAGTTATGCCAGTTATCTGAGAAGAGAGTTGCACAGGGTATAATGAGATTGGGATTAGATGGGATTGGGGTTCCTGGCCGAAGATCAAAGAGATGGTGGAGAATTTAGCCAGGGAAAGACTGGATGCTGAGTGGGGCAGTCCAGTAAGAAGGCCTCAGGTGCTAGGCTGAGAAACGTGGGCTGGTTTTTTGGTGGGGGGGGACAGCTATTGAAGCATTTTTAAGATAAAGGAGTGACATGTATTGCTGCAAAAAGTTATGAAGACATTTCTCCTCCAACTATCAGGGACAAAAACAGTCATACCAGGAGTCTTTGGACAACCAGTCAGTTTAATTAGAATATCAAGAGCCACAATACTGCTCTTCCCACAGACTTTGAATCCCCAGGTAAACTTTCTAAGCAGCCCGTGAAAAAGACCTGATGGGCCCCACGTCCTGGAGCAGAGTGGTCCATCCAGAAGTCACCAGTGTAATGGTGTGGCTTGTGCTTTTCACTACAAACAGGAAGATGCATAAGTGGTCCTGCTCTTCAGGAACTTTCTTTGAGTCTGCTTGTCACCTCTCAGTCTTTGGAATTCTGGAATGAGTGCTTTCAGTTGCCACATTATACCCATCTGTTTTCTTGAGGACATTGTTTTTCCAGAGTTGTGAGGAAAGAACTTGGTGCTGGTGGTAAACTGGGTGGGAGTGGAGGTGGTGCTGGCATGAAACGGTGGCGGACAGCTGTGATGTGAGGGGAAGCGAAACGTCTTTAGACTATTCAGGGGCAAGTGTGATGAGGAATCCAGTCTGGGTGGGTCATCAGTAGACCGGAGTGTGCGATGAAGTGAAGTAGCCCATGTAGAGGGGGGAGGACCGGAGGGAGGTGTTGAGGAGCCAGACTGAGGGAGGGCTCGGGGAGGCCATTCAGTGAGGCCGGTTTCTACCCATGGCAGGTCTGTCATGGCGCAGGCTCGGGCTCCGCAGTCGGCTCAGGAAGTTACCCATACTCCCCACCTCCGAGGATTTTGTCTGGCTAAAATGAGAATTTTTACGTGAAAATGCTTTGTTAATGATAAAGCATCATGCGAACGTATAGAGAAGTATAATGTGAAGGCATGGTGATGACCTATGGCAATCATTCTCTCATTTCCTTTCCAAACCAAATCTCTCCTTAGCATTTCATGCTTTATTATTGCTGAATAATCGATATTAAAGTATTTTCCAAAGCCATTGTCATGAATATAAGATCTTACTTAGGGACTTCCCTGGTGATCCAGTGGGTAAGACTCCATGCTCCCAATGCAGCGGACCTGGGTTCCATCTCTGGTCGGGGAACTAGATCCCACATACCGCAACCAAGAAGCCCGCATGCCGCAACTAAGACCCAGCACAGCCAAAATAAATTAAAAACAAAAAAGATCTTACCTAAAACCTCTGCTTCAATGAACTAACATTTTAAATATTAAAAATAAATTCCTGGGGCTTCCCTGGTAGCGCAGTGGTTAAGAATCCGCCTGCCAATGCAGGGGACATGGGTTCGAACCCTATTCCGGGAAGATCCCACATGCCACGGAGCAACTAAGCCCGTGCGCCACAACTACTGAGCCTGTGCTCTAGAGCCCGCGAGCCGCGGCTGCTGAGCCCACGTGCCACAACTACTGAAGCCCACGTGCCTAGAGCCCGTGCTCCACAAGAGAAGCCACTGCGATGAGAAACGCACACAACGCAACAAAGAGTAGCCCCCGCTCACCGCAACTAGAGAAAACCTGCGCACAGCAACAAAGACCCAACGCAGCCATAAATAAATAAATAAATAAGAAAAATGTTATTAAAAAATAAATTCCTTTGAATTAAGCAGTATCTACATGGTTGTTCATATATTTCGTCCCTCATAAACAGTATTTAAAGTGAAGTAAAGTTCATTTTTATGACTGATTTGACTTATGAATAAATCATTTTCATGTATTTGGGCAAGTTTAGTGCAATTTTACAGCCATGCTTTCTTAAAGATTTTTTAAACTATTATTTGCTTTTTTTAATTCAGCTAAAACCCAAATTCAGTTTAATGAATTCTGTAAATCAGTGGGCTAATAGAGAAGCTTCTCTTGATTATTGTAATTAGGCTGGGTCTCCTCTAGTTTATGTTCAGCAAAGGTCATCTCAGTGTAGTACACCAGTAAGTAGTCTTTGAACAGCCATCTGGAGTAGAGGGTTTTGCAGAACTCATCTGAGTTTTTGGCCCCCTCCCAGCTCTGCCATCTGTAGGGTCAGGGTCACTCTGCAGTGCGCATTGTGGGCTTTCCACTTAATGTCATTCTATCCCCTCCAGTCTGTGTGTGTGAGAGAGGGAGAGAGAGAGAGCACGAGTGAGAGAGAACCTCATTCTATTTTAGTTATTCCCTACTTAGTAGCAGCACATCTAGACTATTCGAGTCTTTTTTCAAGAAAGTTTGATTTCTTGGGTATTTAGAGAGCCTACAAAGTTACGATAGTCAGTATTGAAAATTAGTCATTAATCACTTATCACTATGTAACTTACCAAATGGAAAACTTAGTTATAAAACTTTTGTGTCTTACATGCCTGGGCTGTCAGGTAGAATTAAAAAGAGTTAAAAACCAATTTATCTTACTGCATTTGTACTGAATGGGAATTTCTCTAGGGGTAGATACACGTATATACATGTAGATGTGTGTAAAGGTATATATATATACATATCTGTGTGTATATATATATGTATATGTATTTCTACACATGTATTTTCATTTTGGCATGATTCTGTGTTTATACATATCCACATAAAAAATGCATTACAAAGTGATCTCCTTAGAATGATTCCAGAAGAATAATTTGAAAGGGATCCCTATCTGGCCCTTTACAGAATGTTTATCAACCTCAAATCTAAATTATACTAGAAAATAGGAGCTCATCTTATTTTCCCAGTCAGTAAATTATTCACTGAATTTTTTTGGGTGTCAGCTGTACCTCCATTATTGTACTAGGGGATTATAATCCCATGAGAATCGATCTGTTATGGTGCACAAATGAATCTGAATGGAAAGATATGTTATTAGTTCAGATACATTGTTGTGACTAGACAGTGTAGATGGTGATGTAGCACAAAGCACAAGTACCCAAGCATAAGGATTGTCAGAGTGTAAAGAGCACTGGCCTGGGAGCTCCACTGCTGTCTTTGTCACTCGCTGCTTGTATGAGCTTCCAAGCAAATTTTATCATCGTTGTACTGCTTTCTTCACTTTAAGATACGGATTGGCTTGGCTTGGCTTGGATTGGTTGACCTGTAGAAGCCTTTCTGGCTGTGAAGCTCTTCCTCTGTGACATTTAAATAGGTCTGTAACTGTCCCTAACTGTTGTAATGTTTCCACAGGGTGTTACCTACTGTGGAGAGAGTTCGGCAAGCAGTCTTACCATGGCCAACGTGCCCTGGCACGAAGAAGTGGTGCGCTTTGTCTGTGAGTTGGTGGATCTGATTCCCGACTATGAAATTGCCTGTGAACACGAACATTCCAACTGCCTCCTGATAGCTCACAAGAAGGTAAGAACCACTCGAGTATGCATTCTTCCATCACCCTTGTCCTTCCTGCTCTCTTTTCTCTTTATTTTCCCCTCACCTTATTATAATGAATATCTGCTTGTTTGCTACCTTTCCTAAAACAAACATTAAGAAAGCCCCGAATTCAGTCTGTTGGACTCATAAACTGTCTTTTCTGTGTGAGATTGCTTTGTTTTCAGCCCTCACCCAGGCACCTGAAGTGCTTTCTGGCTTGTAATTGGTGTGTACTGAGAAACAAAACAAAACACCCTTGTAATAACCTCTAGTCCTTTCCTAGAGTGACAAGGGAAAGCGAAAATAGTAAACAACCCCCATATGAGTGTTTCTGACTGTCAGAAGAAATATTGAGGTGTTTATCAAATTTTAGATCACTTTGAATCTTGGCCTCTGCAGAAATATTTCTGGGATTTTGGTTTTCCTTTTTCCCTTTTAGTGTTTTTATTAGACAGAACGAGTGCCTGAATTTAATGTATTTTTTAAGTAAATAATGCCTAACAAAGGAAAAATTCAGTTTTTAGTAGAGGTAGACCATTAAAAAGAAAAAAACCCAATCAGAAGGCCAGTGTTAGAGTAGCAATCATAATGATATGTCCTTACTGAAATATTTATACAGAAATAATATAGTGTCTGGGATTTGATTCAAAATGATACGAAGTAAGAAGTATGTGGGTGTGTGGATGGGTTGAGGGTTGTTGAGGCTAGATGATGGATACACAGAGGTTTGTTTTACTCCTCTGCCTAGTTTCCTGTTCAAACTTTCCATTAAAAAGTGCTTTTTAAAAAAGTGGACATGGTTGAACCTTGAAAACATTATTCTGGATGAAAAATCGACACAAAAGGCTACATAATGTATGATTCCATCTATATGAAATGTCCAGAATAGATAAATCCTTAGAGACAGAATGTGGTTTAGTGGTTGTTGGAAATTGGGGGAAGAGCAGACTGGGAAGTGACTGCTAATAGGTATGGGATTTCTTTTTGGAGTGATGAAAATGTTCTGGAATTATTTAGTGGTGTTGGTTGCACAACTTTGTGACTATACTAAAAACCACTGAACTGTATGCTTTAAAAGGTTGAATTTTATGGTTTGTGAATTATATCACAATAAAGATAAATTAATACCAAAAAGGTAATAAAGAATGGGCTACCTTTTCTTATAAAAATGCTCTGTATGCAAGTAAAGTCAGGCTTAATTGAACACGAATCTCACTTTTTCCTCCCTCCACAACCTAAGTGGCTTCCTGAACAGCTTTGCAGGTTAATGATATTTAATAATATTAGAATCACTCAATTAAAATTTCACGTGGTCTAGTCTCAAACAGGAGGTTAAAAGGCCCTCATGCCTTGGTCCCAATTAGATTGTATATATCTGACCTAATGATCTGTCAGACTTAAATATTTAGACAGAAGAATATGTACTGGGAGCATTAAGGAACAAAGAAATAAAGGCTACCTAGTATTTGAAATGTTAATAAAGTAGCTGCAAAGACAATTAACTTACAAAGTAAATCTTAAAAATTAAAGCCAAAAAAACGGAATTTTATTTTCTAGCTTTTTATTCATTGTTACTTTTTAAGATAAGATAGTACCTTCAAAACAAATTATTTGATTGGAGGGGCAGTGCTCTGGAAATAGTCCTGACAGTGGTAGTAAAGTTCTCTCTTCTTCCATAAGGTCTTCACACCATAGCCAAAGATGTCTTTATAGAATGTAGATCTCTGCTGCTTAGGTGCCTTTGATTGACCTCCCGTTGCTTTTAGCATGAAAATCAAAATCCTTAATGTGGCCCCTGGGGTCCTATGTGATCAGTCTCTGTCTGCCTCTCCAGCTTCTTCTGGAACCCCTCTTCCTTCTCTTTCTGCACTTCTTTCATTTTCTCAGCCACAGTAGGTCTTATTTTTCCTCTGGTTAGGCTGGGAATTACATACTTTTTGTATTCTTTTAGTGGGTGCACTAGAAATTACATGTAAACTTGACTAATCAGTCTAGTGTTAAAATACTTTTACTCTCTAACTGTGCAAAGCAACGACTTTAGAACACAACCTCTGTTTTTCCCTTCCCAACTCATGCTGTCGTTGTGTATATTAATTATAAATGTGTGTAAGGACAGTATTGTTAATTGCTTTAAGTAGTCAGTATTTATTTAGATTTACCTGCATTTTAAACATGATTTTGTTCTCTGTTCCTTTTTGCATTTTTGAGCCTCCATCTGGGACTGTTTTCTTTCTGCCCAAAAAGCACCTTTTAAAATTTCCTTTAGTGGAGGTCTGCTGATGGCATACTCTCAGTTTTTGTCCGAAAATGTATATTTTAGCTGGGTATCAAATTCTACATTAGCATTTGTTTCCTTTCAACACCATAAAGATATTCCCCTGTCTTTTAAATTCCACTGATGAAAAGTCAGCTGTTAGTTTGTTGCTTCTTTTAAGGTGATTTGTTGTTTTCTTCCCTCTGGTTTCTTTTTCTCTCCCTTTGGTTTTATGCTCTAATGTGTCTAGATGTGAACTTCTTTTTATTTTCCTTTTTGGGAATTCTTGGGCTTCATAAATTTGTGGGTTGATACTTTCCATCACTGGCTGAAGACTTCTTAGCTTTTATTTCATTAAACATTTCTTCTTCCCCAGTATTTTTCTTCTGGAACTCCAGTTAAACATGTGTTATTGTATTTTTTATTTCACTTGGACAGTTTCTTTTGATTTGTATTCCAAGTCACTAATTTTTGCTTCAGCTGTGTCTCACATGCTATTAAATGCCACACCAATTTTTAAATTTTGGATAGTGTGTTTCTCAGTTAAATAATTTCTGTTTGTTTTGTTTGTTTCAAATATGATATATCACACTGTATGCTTTCCAGTTCCCTGCTGAAATTTTCAAGCTTGGCTTTTATCTTCTTGAATACTGGAAATACAGCTATTTCATTGTTTGTATCTGGTAACTCCAATATCTAAAATCTCTGTGGATTTGTTTCTGTTATCTGTTGTTTCTGTTGGTTCTCAGTTATGTTACTTTGTCTCCTTATGTACCTTATCTTATTGTGTTATGTACAATGTATGTAGAAAATTATTTATAGAAATAATATGAGGTTTAGGATTAGAATATCACTTCTGAGATTTGGAGACACGTTTTACCTCACTTTTTCCCTGTGGAAACTGATCAGATGGTGAAGAGACTTCCTTAAAGTCTCATAAAGTGGCTGAGCCAAATCTAGACCCACAGCCTTCTGCCCTCTAGTCCACTGGTCTTTCTTGTACCACAGGGCATCTTTTGATACCACTGACACCATTCAAAGGAGAGTTTAAAACTGGGAAATTTTATGTTAGAACAACACTTGACTTCAGTCTCTAAGATTTCTTCTCTCTTCCCAGTGTAAACATGGACATAGGGGAAATAAATGGCACCGTATCTCGTTCAGGCCAGTTTAGTTCTGTAAGTGTTTATTAGATACCTGCTGAGTTCTGACACCAAGCTGTGCAGTGAGGGCCACAGCACCTCAGCCATGAAGAATGTCAAGCACAGCCATGCATGAAAAATCCAGTTTCTCTGCATCCTAACCAGCATTTGGTATTGTCATTTTTTAGGTTAGCTGTTCTAACAGGTTTGTCATGATCTCAGTGGGTCTTAATTTGCATATCATGAACATGATCTATTTAGATCTTTGATTTCATTAATGAGCATTTTATAGTTTTTAGCATACAGGTCCGATACTTTGTTAGATTTATACCTAAGTATTTTTCTGTTTTAGCAATTATAAATGGTATTGCATTTTTAATTTCAGTTGTCACATGTTCATTGAATTCTGTAGAGATAGAATTAATTTTTGTATGTTGATCTTATATCCTGCAATCTTGCTGAATTCACTTATTATTTCTAGCAGGATTTTTTTAGTAGATTTCTTGGGGTGTTCTACATAGACCATTATATCTTCTACAGAACGGGGCAGTTTTGTTTCTTCCCTTCCAATTGGCATCCCTTTAATTTCCTTTACTTAATTACATTTACTAAGACTTTGAATACTTTATTGAATAAGAACAGTGATTTTGGACATTCTTATCTTTTTCCTATCTCAGGGGAAGAGCATTTAGCCTTTCACTGTTTAATTTTATGTTAGCTCTAGGTTTTTTGTACTTGCTCTTTTCCAAATTGAGGAAGTTTCCCTCTGTTTCTAGTGTTTTGAGGGGTTTTATTGTGAATGGGTGTTTATTCACAATAAAATTATTAAGTCAAATCCTTTTTCTCCGTTGCTATGAACATGTGATTTTTCTTCTTTTACCCATTAATATGATGGATTACATGGATCTTTGAATATTGGACCATACTTGTATCCCTGGAATAAACCCCTCTTAGTCATAGTATGTATTTCTTTTTTATATATTGCTGAATTCTTTTTGCTAATATTTTTAAAAAGATTTTTGCCTCTATGTTCATGAGGAATATAGGTCTGTAGTTTTCTTTTTTTATACTGTCTATGATTTTAGTATTAGGGTAATACTGGCCTCATAAAGCAGGTTGGGAAAGGCTTCCTCCTGTTTTCTAGGAGGGATTGTGTGGAATTGGTGTTAATTCTTCTTTATAAGTTTTAGTAGAATTCTCCAGTGAAACTGGGCTTAGAAACATATTTTGGGGGGAGTTTTTAAATTATGAATTACATTTCTGTAATAGTTACAAGGCTATTTAGATTATCTTTCATCTTGGGTGAGATGTGGTAGTTTGTACTTTTCAAGGAATTGGTCCATTTTATCTAAGTTGTCAAGTTTATGTGAGTAAATTGTGCATAGTATTACTTTATTTTCCTTTCAATGTCTGTACAGCATCTTGTTTCATTCTGATTTGGTTGATTTGTGTCTTCTCTGTTTTGTTTTTGTTGGTTTATTCAGTTTGTTGATTTTATTGGTCTTTTCAAAGAACCATGTTTTGGGGACTTCCCTGGCTGTCCAGTGGTTAAGACTTCGCCTTCCAATGCAGGGGATGCAGGTTCAATCCCTGGTTGGGGAGCTAAGATCCCCCATGCCTCGTGGCCAAAAAACCAAAACATAAAACAGAAGCAATATTGTAACAAATTCAATAAAGACTTTAAAAATGGTCCACATCAAAAAAGAAAAATCTATAAAAAAAAAAAAAAAAGAACTATCTTTTTGTTTCATAGGTTTTTCTCTATTTTTCAGATTTCAATTTCATCTGTTTCTGTGCTTCTCTGTATTATGCCCTTCTTTCTGTTTACTTTGGGTTTCTTTGCTTCTTGTTTCTTAAGATGGCTTCGATTATTGACTTTTCCTCTTTTCTAATGTAAACACTTAATGCTCTAAATGTTCTTCTTTGGCCCATGGATTACTTAGCAGTTTGTTGTTTAGTTTCCTAGTGTTTGGGGTTTTTTTTTTTCCTGTTGTGTTTCTGTTATTGATTTCAAGTTTGATTCTCTTATAATCAGAGAACATACTCTCTATGATCTTGGTTCTTTTAAATTTTTTGAGGTTTTTTTTGTGGACTAGGATGTTGTCTATCTTGGTAAATGTTTTGTGTGCGCTTGCCAAGAATATACGTTGTGTTGTTGTTGGGTGAGTGTTCTGTGAATGTCTGTTTCATCCTGTTGGTTGGTGGTGGTGTTGAGTTCTTCTGTATCTTTGCTGATTATCTGTATAGTTCTATCAGTTATTGAGTGAGAAGTGTTGAGGTCTTCAACTGTAAGTGTGGGTTTTTCTATGGCTCTTTTCAGTTCTGTCAGTTTTTGCTTTATATATTTGGCAACTGTGTTGTTTGGTGCATACTCATTTAGGATTTCTGTATCATCTTGGTGGATTTGACCTATTTTTCATTTATGTAATGTCCCTCTTTGTTCCTATAAATTTTCTTTGCCTTGGAGTGTATAATATCTGACAGTAATATAGCCACTTCTGCTTTGTTTTGATTGATGTTTACATTGTATATCTTTTCCATCTTTTTAATTTCAATCTACCTATATCATATATTTGAAGTGAGTCTCTTAGAGACAATATACAGTTGGCTGGTGCTTTTTTAATGTACCCTGCCAGTCTCTACAGGGTCTCCACTGAAACAATAGAGGGGGGTTGGGATGGCAGGATTCCCCACTGCATCTTCTCTGACACCTCCCCAGCAGTGGGAGGGGGAGGGTACAGCTCAGTACAGCTGGGCGAATGTGGAATTCTAGGATCCCCACTAGGTGTTTGCTGACTGGGGTGAGAATGAGGCCAGTTTTTCTCTTGGCCTAGGATGGTTATTATGTAAAAATTTTCTGTCTTGCTTGGCTGCCCTTTTCCTAGTCCTTTGGCTAAGGAGAGCAGGCTTTATTTGAGGCTTAATTTTTTTTTTTTTTAATTGTGAGTGCTCATTGGTGTTTCTAGATTGTGGACTTTAACCAGGCTTCTGAATTCTCGCACACAGTCCAGGATATATGAGCCAAAATTAAAACCCAAGGAACGTATCACTACGTTCCTTAGGTCCTGCAGTCCCTAGCCAACCTGCCTTCTTATCTCCACCTTTCAGAGCCTTCTTATGTTTGTTTTACATATAATATCTAGGGGTTTTAGCTGTAGAAATACATTTCTTGTACAGAACAGAAGACTTACGACTACACAGTTTTGACATTTATAGTTTTTTGTTTACTATCTCCCCAGTGAACAGTAATAACCAGTCCACTTGGCACTGTTTGTTATTATTAGATTATTTGCACGTAAACTCATTTTGTTTGCTTATGTTAAAAGTGTCACCCAGTATGGTTGCATGGCTACCTCTGTAGTGTTACTGGAAAGATTTTTCAGAAACTTATATGAAAAGATCTTTTCCTAATCCTAATCAGACCCCATCAAATCCCATTTAATAATTAGGCTTGCAATTTACAGATGAATGCCTTTTTAAGGGTAGTAAAAGCAGACTTATAACCAAAGGAAAAAGACGAAAACAAAATCCACAAAACATTTAGTCTACAAATCATTTAGTCTACAAATAATTGAGAGTGGGCATTGACTATTCAACATCCTCATTGTTTTTGCTGCCAATTCCAAGTTTATTGTTTCTCTGCTGTATTTTTGAAACACATGCCATCTTACAGAGCATGCAAGAGAAAAACCTAAACATTTTATTTGGTTTTAATGGCCTTCACAATCAAGTCCTTTCAGTTTCATTTCACGCCCACTCCCTGGACCTTTACTAGGCATTGCCATGTTGTTTCTTTCCTCTGTGTATTTGCCGAAGGTATCTCTTCTGCTAGACCTGCGCTCCTTACCCCACGTCATCTGGTGAATTTATGCTTTTTAAAACTGTAAAACAAACCTCCTTGGGGACCGCTTCTTTCAGAGCTATATGCACATCTGTAAGGCGAAGTTAGGGTTCCTGGAGCACAAGGACTGTCATTCCCAGCACCTCCTAGAGTACCTGGTACATATTAGATTCTCAGTGTTTGTTTAGTGAATGAACAAGCTCTTCACCTTCATTTTCTTTCCTGATTCATTGTCTTACCTTCTGAAATCAGAGTCATTGTTCCATCTTCCTTGCTAATTTTGGTACCTACTTACCTTCTTCCTTATTTATTTACTCATTCATTTATTTGATGAATACTTACTGTTGAGTTTGCTATTTTATAGGTCATCAGCAACCTGCTAGTTGTTAAATCCAGTTGTTTTCTCATTCAGCGTACCTCTTTTTTTTCTGCAGCAGGAAACTGATGCCCATTCATGCTTTTGAAAGTCTCTCCTGCCTACTGTACTGTACTTTTTTAGTTCTAGTAAAGTTGGCTAGCAAAAATAAGAACATTGCCAGAAAGTGCAGCATTGGAAATCCCCAAACTGTGGCCTTTCTTTCTTTACCCATTTCAAAAATTTGAAATTCTCTCTGAACCAGGATAGCTCAAAATGTAAGTTGAATCATAAATGAATGAATGAATGAATGAATGAATAAATAAATAAATAAATTCTAGAGAGACCCCAAGCATGGGTTGACTATATTTAGATGACCTTTAAAGATCCTGCATTAAATTTGCAAGGTTTTCACAACATGAATTAGCCTCTGGAGAGTTTATTATAATTTGTATTACTCTATCCGTTCCCAGAATACTCTGTGGTCATTTGCAGTGCAGTGATCTTTTCATTGCCGTATGCTACACCACATGCAAAGCATTTCTGAATTCTAATAGTGGAGTATTTTTTTAATGGATGATTACTTTTTAATATCTCTATAGAACAGTTTTGTTATTTAGAAGTGATGTTCAGACTAAACAGAAACATAAAGGAGTTTCTGCTGTTGATGAGAAGTAGGTTTTTTAAGTGGGTGGAAGAGTAGATGGGAGTAGAAAGTTCAGTAAGCATCTCTGACTTTGAACAAAGGAAAGATAAAAAAGACTCACATTGAGATAAATAAGTCAGCATATTCCAGTTCCAAGGTTGAGCTAGAGGGACAGAGAGATGAGTACAGATAGTTGGTGAGAGGAGGGTCAACCTGTCTGTGTGATTTGGAGGGGCTGGCTGGGAGAAGGAGGTACAGTCAGCCTTCCACTTCTGGGTTTCCAGCCTAGCAGCCTAAATGTAACTGTGGTCCTGTCAGTCTGCAAACTAGTAAGACCATGATGAATCTGATATACTTTGGTCACTTTAGTTCAGAAATGTGAAGTCCTTTCTACATATTGGTAATGTCCTGTTATAGTGGTTCACTGTCTGTGGAAACCAAGTGGTAGGTTATATGCATGGCTTGCAGAATCCACATAGCATTGTTTTTAAACTTAATTCCTTATTTTTTAAAAATAAACTTTATGTTTTAGTACAGTTTGAGTTTTACAGAAAAATTGAGAAGATGGTACAGAGGGTTACTGTATGCCCTGGATTGGCCTGTTATTAACATCTTACATTGGTATATAGTACATGTGTTACAATCAATGAACTAATATTGATACATTATTATTAACTGAAGTCCATAGTTTAGATTTCCTTAGGTTTCACTTAATGGCCTTTTTCTGTTCTAGGATCCCATAACTTTGAGGAGTAGTCAGGAGGTATTTTGTAGGATGCACCACTACTGGAATTTGTCCAACGTTTTTCTCATAAGACTTGCGTTATGGGTTTTTAGGAGGAAGATCACAGAGGTAGAGTGCCATTTTCATCACATCATGTCAAGCTCCCTTGATTTTGACCTTGATCAGCAAGCTGTGGCAGTGTTTGTCAGTGTTTGTTTTCCCCTCTCCCCTTCTGTAGGAAAGTTCTTCCTTCCCCTCTCTCCTTTGGAAGGAAGTCTATATTCAGTGCGTATCTAAGGAGTGAGAGTTACGCTCCACATCCTTGAGGGTGGGATATCTGCATAAATTATTTGGAATTCTTCTGCACAGGTTTGTCTCTTCTTCCCATTTATTAATTTATTCAATCATTTTTATATCAGTATAGGCTCATGGATATTTATTTTATAACTTTGGGTTATAATCCAATTCAACTTTATTACTTTTGCCCAAACTATTCTAGCTTTGGCCATTAAGAGCTCTTTTAGTTGGCTCCTGTGTTTCTTTTACATACCCCCATCAATGTGTGTGTTTGGGGAGGGCGGGGTTTGTTCATTTTGAGCTCTTTCCTTTCTCGCACCACAAGAAGCTCCAGGCTCATCTTGTATATTTCCTGCCCCAGTCCTAGAATCAGCTATTTCTCTCAGGATCTGTGGTTTCTTTTATTGGAGAATGGTGTTAGAAACCAAGATCTGGGTGAAGGTGTGCTCGTTGCTACTAGGGTGTTGTTTGTTTTAGGCCCTCTTAGATGACAGAGCAAAGAAATACATGTGTATATATCAATACTAACCTTCGTATATACACGTGTAGGTAAATATTTCTATATGTACCATTTGTATCTATATTAAGCTAAACATACTGATGTCTCAGACTCTAATCTGTTACCACATGACTCATCCTAGTCTCCTCTCCTTGCTTATTTGTAAATTCACACTCCAATAGTGAGACTCTAATCCTAGCTCCTATTACCAGTCATCTGTTTACTTAATTGTTCAATTCCAGTATATGTAAAATATATAGCAGTATCAGAATTTTTAACCTAGAATACAGTGTTTATGTTTAGTTTCTGTTGCCTTTAGTCTTACAGGCTCCACTTATTTTTAAAATTACTTAGGTCAGTGCCCTTTCCACCCCCTCCCCTTCACTGAAGTTATTTCACACATTTGTAATTTAGTAGACTCTCTTGTCACAGTCTGCTCCTCTTCCTGGGTTCCCCTGACCTCCTAAATGACTTTTTAAACTTGCATACTTTAAGGTTCAGTATTTGTGTTATAAAGTTCTGTAGGTTTTGAAAAGCGTATAATGGCATGGAAACATGAATGAACATGTTTTTCTTATGCTTGTTTGCCATCTGTACATCTTTGGTAAGGAGGTCAGATCTTTTGCCCATTTATTTAATTGGATTGGTTGTTTTGTTATTGTTGAGTTTTAAGAGTTTTTAAAATATATTTTGAATACAAGTCATTTATCAGATATGTTTTGCAAATATTTTCTCCCAGTCTACGTGACCCGATTCTTCATTCTCTTACCTATGCCTTTCTCATTTTAATAAAGTTATCAATTTTTCTTTCATGGTTCATGTCATCAGCAAATAGAGGCAATTTTACATCTTCCTTTCCAATTCTGATACCTTTAATTTTATTTTTTTCTTGCATGATTGCTCTACCTAAGACTTCTGGTACTGTGCTGAGTAGGAGTGGTGAGAATAAGCATCCTTATTTTGTTCCTGATCTTAGAGGAAAAGCTTTCTGCCTTTTACCATTGAGTATGGGCTTGTCTTACACAGCCTTTATTATGTTGAGGTATGTTTCTTCCCTGCCTAATAAGAGTTTCTATCATGAACGGATGTTGAATTTTATCAAATGCTTTTTCTGTGTCTTTTGAGATGATCTTACAACTTTCAAAATGTACCTTAGACTTACACATAAACTATAACTCTATAAAATTTCTAGAAGATAACAAAGGACATTATTCCCTTCCTCCCTTCCTCTCTCATGGCTTCTTTTGCTTCTTCATTTTCAAACCACTTGTTATGGCTGCTGTAGCCCCAATTTAGCTCAAGCATCCACCACCACTTGGTTCAATCTCAAGTGTCAAATTCTCAGGAGAAAACTTGCCTATGTATAAAACCATATCGTCTTTGAACAGAGATAATTTTACTTCTTCATTTCTTATTTGGATGCTTTTTTTCCTTTTTCTTGTCTAATTGCTCTGGCTAGAACTTTTATATATGTATGTCTGTTGATCAGTTGATTTATTGTGTTGTTCAAGTCCTTTGTTTCTGTAGTTATCTTCTGTTTGGTTGTTCTATCCATTATTGAGTATGAGATATTAAAGTCTCCAACTATTGTTATAGAACTGTCTATTCCTCCCTTCAATTCTGTCAATATCTGCTTCATATATTTTGATGATCTGTGATCAGGTACATAAATGTTTATAATTGTTGTATTGTCTTGCTGTACTGAACCTTTTACTGATATATAATGTCCTTCTTTGTCTCTTGTAACCTTTTTGATTTGACGTCTATTTTGTGTGATATTAGTATAGCCACTTCGCCTTTTGGTTACTGTTTGCATGGAATATCTTTTTTCATCCTTTCACTTTCAACCTATTTTGTCATTGGACATAAAGTAAAGCACTTGTAAACAGCATATAGTTGGATTATGGGTTTTTAAATCCGTTTTTCCAATCTCTGTTTTTTGATTGCAGAATTTAATCTATTTACGCCTCTGAGATCAGAAGCAGCAATTGATGGTCAGAAGACAGATCCCCAGTGTTTGGAGGACAGGGTCCTCAGTGCCCACCCTGTCTCCCACAAGCTGCATGCAGGCTGCTCCAGGAACATGTTTACAGCTGCCTGCTGTGGGCATGGGGAGTGAGGGGTGGGTAGCTACTGCCTGTCTAAACTGAAATTAACTACAATTTACAGTTCAAACCTTCCCCTCAAAGTTGCAAACCTTCAGTAGACTTCAGAGTTCCAAAATAGTTATGTCAGGCAAGATTCTGCCAGTATAATTTTTGTCTGGGTTGAGAGAAGTCTTCCTAATGCTTCCTACTGCACCACCTTCCCAGAATCCTGTACTCTTATATTTTAAAAGTTTTTACTTAGTTTAATTCTGAAGTTAATTGACATTGCTGTCCTCCTTCAGCACAATACAGGGACTTTCCAGTACTCTTTCCTGCAATTAATGCATGTTTTGATGGATCCATGTAAATCTCACTTGCATCCCAGTTGTTCCTGCTGGGTTCAGTTTCCTTCTTGATGACGTAAGTGGTAAACTTAGTCTTTTTTTCCCCTGAAACATCTTTATTTCACTTTTGCTCTTGACTGATAAATTGTCAGAGTAGAAAACTCTAAGCTGAGGTATTTCCTTCCAGCACTTTGAAGGTATCATTTTGTTGTCTTCCAGCATAATCTTTTCATTATCTTCTAGTATCTTACACCATCAGTGAGATGTCTGGTGTCATTCCTTAGTTGTAGTGTCTGCTGTTAAACTCAACAACCAGTAACATTTGTTAAGGTCACTTTGATAACACTATGCATGCATTAATTCATTTAATCCTTACAAAAAATCTTATGAGTCATAAATATTATTTTTCCTCATGTTCCAAAGGAAGACTCTCAGGCTAAGAGAGTACAGATCTTCTCCAGGGACAAATAGGACACAGAATTCAATTCCATATCTTTCAAAATTCAAAGACTACTTTGGACCACTACATTATACTATCTCTCAAATGCCACAGAGCAGTCAGACAGAGTGGGGAAAGGGAAATGTCTCTTGGAAACAAGGTGCAGTTTCCCATCCAGTGCTCACCAAGCAGCATCTCCTTAATCTTCACCAAGATCATCAACACTGAGAAAGTTTTTGCCGAATTTGAGTCCCTGTAGGTAATTAAGCACTGATCACAGAGGCCTCCCTCTTGGATATATAAACTCACAATCTGTAAAGGGAGGGAATGAAGAGATGTCACCTCCCACACCTTCCCCTGTTGGAATAAGAAGGGAACTGTATGTCTCCATTAGGGTTTAATGCAGTGTTTTCCTAACAAAATCTACTGACTGAATATTTTCCCCTCTGTGTTACATGTGGAACTCATTCTTATCAGAGGCCTGATTGTTCCCAGTAATTACTTTCAGAAAAATGTCAGAGAAAATTGGCAATTTGGTGACACTACTGAGAGGACTTAGCTCTACTCCAACAGGATGGGGGATTAAGATTGAAACTCCAGAAACTGAGTTTCCAGATAAAAAATTTTTAATTGCACTTGGATATATCTAGAATTCAATCACATTGTTGTAGCTTTGCCTCTCAAAATGGTTCCCCAGGCAGCTGTGCCATGGGAATGCTACTTATCACCAGTAAACTCAGAAAAAGGTGGCAACTCTTCTCAACGTCTCACTGTCACAGGCAGTCAGGTGCACTTTGAAGTCTGTCTTTGGGATCTTTGCCTCGTCTTACCCAAAGAACAAACAATGCAGTTGTAGCTACAACAGGTGAGAACAAAATTCATAAACCTGGGAAATTCACTGTAGCACTCTTTTTTTTGTATTCCAAAGTCACTCTCCCTGTCACTACCTTAGGACTCCCTCTACTCCTTCCCAGTTAACATGTACTTCTGAGTTCTGAGAAGGTCTGGCAGCGCTCATTTTCCATCCTTTAACCAGTGCTTTTCTCGTTGTTTGGTTCCTAAGTATTACTGTATGTTTGGAGGAGCCAACTACTAAATAATTGATACTAAGATCACATAAAAGCCCTTCTTAAGAGTATGAAAACGAAAATGGTATGTATGATTCTTATTTTTGTGTTATTCTACTTTGTTCTCTATATGTGGACTTTGAGGTCTGGTTATCCAATAAAGGATTAACTTTACCGAAAGAAAGGGCTGACATTTGTCCTCAGCTTCCAGGAGGTGATTTCTAAGCTCTTGGAATGTCCTGCCTGACAAAAGTGCCTTTGCTCATCTGGAGGCACATTGGGTCACACTAGATCGTCTACGCTGAGTATGTGGTTTGGGGTGGGGGCTTTGGTCTCCACAGGACCTGCTCGACCTCCAGAGAGGCTGGAAACTAAGGTCAGCCACTCAGCAAGCAGCTAAGTCTAGGTGCACAAACCCCATTAAAATCCCTGGACACCAAGGCTCAGGTGAGCTCCCCAGGTTGGCGGTACTCCACGCCTGTTGTCAGACATCGTTCTGGGTGAAGGTAGCATGTTCCAAGACTCTACTGGGGGGAACGTCGGGAAGCTCCTTGCATGGAACTCTCCTAGGCTCTGCCCACGTGCCTCTTCCCATGGCTGATTTTAATCCCTATCCTTATGCTGTAATAAGCCATACTATGAGTATAACAGCTTTCAGTGAATTCTGTGGGTCCTTGTAGTGAATTGTCAAACCTGAAGGTGAGCTTGGGAACCCCTAAATTTGCAGTTGGTGGCAGAAGTGGGAGTGGTCTTGGGGGAACTCCTGAACTTTGTACTGGTATATCTGTTTTCAGATCCCAGCCTCACTGTTTTTCATTTTTCTTATCTGCAAAATAGGGGTAACTCTGTTTACAACGTTACTGTGGTAGCTAAATAAAGTGACATATATAAAGCATCTAGTATAGTGCCTTGCCTATAGCAGGTTCTTAATAAAGGATCTTCCCTAAAGGTGCTGATCATTTGATTTTTTAATAAAGAATACTACAGTATCATTTGGAAGAATATTTGTACAGAATACCTACAGTGTTGATTTTTTGCTTGTTTTTCTCTGTTTGCTCATTATCTCTTTACTTTGTATTATGGAAGATGAGGGTTAAATTTTCTTCTACCTTTTCTCATCACACACTTCCTATTCTCCCACCTTCCCAGCATACATATGCCACAATTTTATGCATTATTATGACCATATGAATAGTATTCACTGTTGAGCAGTGCAATCTTTTATGATTGCCGTTTGTTTCTGGCACAACTTTTTGGTTTTCCTGGAGTTAATATTTGTCTTTTTTTTTTTTTTGTCTCTTCTATGTTCTTGAGCTAAATCAACTCTTGAACTCTCTGCCATCATCTATTTCTCCTTTCAGACTTTCAGATGTGTTGAATTTTCTATCAGGTTCATCTTTTTAAAGGAGTCTCTCCAGGGGCACTTTCTGACCCACCTACATTGGACACAGTAGCTGCCCTACTGGGGTTTCTTTTAGCTTTCTCCTGTGTGGGATATCTTGTTCCTGGTTTTTCAGGTCTCTTTTTAATTTACTCCCTCATTCAGGTGAAGCATCCTCCAGTAGATTCCTGAGAAAGGGTATGTGGGAGGTGCAATTTATTGAGACTTTGAATTTCTAAAAATATTTTTATTCTCCCTACACATGTGATTGATAGTTTTGCTGGATATAGAATTCTAGGTTGGAAATTATTTTCCCTGCAATTGGAGCCCTGTCTTTAAGCTTTCAGTGTAGCTGTTGAGAACTCTGAAGGCCTTCTGATTCTTAATCCTTTGTACAGGACCATTTTTCCTTGTTAGATTTCCCTTTGTCTCCATTGTTTTCCCTCTGTGAAATTTCACTGAGATGGGCCTCAGACAGTATGTCTATTTTCATCCATTATGGACCCCTTCAATCTGGAAACTCATGGCCTTCACTTCTCAAAATTTTTCCAGAATTATTTCATTGAGGTACCTCCATCCTGTTTCTTCTCCTTTCTTTCAGGAACTCCTGTTATTTAAAAATTGGGTCTCTTGGGCTAGTCCTTAAATTTTCTTTTATATTTCTCTCCTATTTTCTATCTTTCTTTTTTACTCTATATTCTAGGAAATGTTTAAAATTTTACTTCTTAACTTTCTCAAGAATCTTTCATTTCCATTTCTATAATTTTAAAATCTAAAGTCTTTTTCATTCTTTGAGTGTTTCGTTTTATAGTGTAACTTTTAAAAATGAATACAGTAATCTCTCATTTCTCTGAGGATAATTGTTTTAGTTTAGTTGTTTGGATTTTTATTTTGTTTTGTCATTTCCTCCCTACCCTAGGCTCTGTTTACTCTGTTACTCTTTTCTTTTTGTTTATTTTATTTCTCTTCCATGTTAAAAGTTTTCCTCAGATGATCGTCAGTTGTCTGCTCATATTTAAGTGCAAGACTAAAAAGCATACTGAGAATCCTAAGTGTGTAGACTGGGCTTGACTTTGTCTTAGAGAAATCTACCTGGGCCATTTCCTTAGGGAACCCAAGAAGTCTTCATGGCCACCAAGGGTCAGGAAGCAGGGAGTAGGGCTGTTCTGATCTCTCATTTTCAGTGTGACAGCCCTGTTCTCTGCTGTACCTGCTGTCCCATAGTCCATAGATTTTCTATTTTATTGTCTTCCTAGAATAAACCTCTTGTCTTCTGTTGGGGGGTGGGGTGGGTGGGTTGGGTAGGTGCTCAGCTGTGTGTATGTCCAGGGGGTCAGAAACCTGGATTCTAACAATTTCTTAGAATGTAAACCAATCTTTGGGCTCTTTTTTTGGTGGTGGGGGGGGAGTTGGGGCCTCTTCTGCCCCACTTCCAGGGGTGACTGGCACTACCAGTTTGGGGCCTTTGGGGAATTCTGAAGCATAAATTGGGTTGAATCTTGGATTTTTCTGTTTGCTAGATTAGGATTCAGCTCTTGGATCTGCTAAGCCAGTTATTGCTTATCTGTCATCTTTTTAAGCTTCTGAAAGTTTGATACTGTTTTCTCCTCTCCTGACCTCTTTGTTTTTATAGGTTATATATCTTTTAGAAATACCTTTACAGTCATTTTAGTGAGATTTTAAGAAGCAATGAAGCAAATGCCTGTGTTTAATCTGACATCTTTAATAGAACCTTATTAAACATTTAAAATAATTAAGGACCTATTTGTCATCATTCTGTTTAATGAAATTTTCCAAGTGTGAAAGATGTGGAAGTAATGAGAACAGGGCCCTTTGTACCACAGTTTGATTGTTCTAGGTGGTGGGAGCCTGTAGAACTGGCCCATCTGGTCAGCAAGACCACACACACATCCTCAGCAGCCTGGCATCGTCTAGTCAGGCCATACTGTATTGCACTTGTGGGTATTTTTGAGATCATCTGTGACCTTTTGAGTTTATTTGTAATTCTGCATAGATTTCCTCTTCCCTTACTGTTGGATTTGAGGAATTTTTGAAGCAGGGTGACCTCATGTCTCAGCATACTTAACCTCAAATTTTGTGATTTGGGGTTTCATTCCTCTGTTTATGCAGCTCCAACTTTCAGCTTTATTTTTGTGCCAATCATACTAAAATTTGCCCTTTTAGCTTCTGCCTTTTGCGTGGAATATTTTGACTTTTTCTGAGCTATTATTCAACGCAATTATTCTCACATTGTCTTGAGAGGGGGATATGTGTGGATGCAGTTTTGTCTTAGGGGTTTTATAGCTCAGCGTTAATTTGAGAGTAACCTACAGTTATAGACTGAGGGTTTATGTCCCTTCAAAATTCCTGTGTTGAAGTCTTAACCACCCCCCCCCACCCCCCGCAACCAGTATGGCCATATTTGGGATGGGGTCTGTAAGGCAGCAGTGAAGGTTAAATGAGGTCGTAAGGTGAGGCCCTGATCTGATGGGGTTGGTGCCCTTATAAGTAAAGACACCAGAGCGCCCCCACCCGCATCCTCTGCTTGTGCACATACTGAAGATGGCACGTGAAGCCGAAGTGAAAGTGAGAAGGGGGCTGTCTGCTGGAACCTTCACTTTAGACTTCTAGCATCGAGAACCGTGAGAAAATTAACTTTTGTGGTTTAAGACACCCAGTCTATGGTATTTTGTTATGCAGCCAGGCAAACTAATACATCAGCCTTCTGTCACGTTTACTTGGTCTTCTAGTTTGTTTTTTTAGACATTGGCAGTCTGAGTTGTCAGTTGTCAGATATTAGTTTATAGTTGTCATATCCGTGCAACTAATTTCTTCTGTTTTAAGCCAGGGTAGAGTTCTGTAGTTAGGAGACCAGATCTTCAAGCTGCATTAGGAGTTAGGAAATCAGTGCAGTGGGTTGCAGCTGGCAGTTTTTTAAATGAAATACATTGCCTATAGTTTTGTGAAAGTTGTGTTTCCAGAGTATATGAATGTGAATGTGTGTACTAGATCAAGATATAAAATATGTTTCTTACTTTAGATTGTGGCAAAGAAAGAAGATTTTAAATCTATTGCTGTACTCCAAGCTAATCTTTTAGTTCCTCTTGGAATATCCATGGCAAGTGATTCTCGTCAGAGTTTGAGGGAAAAGGAAGACCAGAATTGTGGACAATGAGGGTTCAGAGTTCAGACCTAGAGCTCTGAACCCCAAAAAGGGAAAGACACAGGGAAGAGGAGAACATGGTATCTGTTTAACTCGGCAAGCGAAGCAGGGAACCCCCAGGAGGACTCTTCTTAGCGGGGCCAAACTCCTGGGGGCTGGCTGTGAAGTATCACCTTTCTCTGCACTCCCAGCGCGCACTCACTGCACACGCCATGTTATATTATAACTAGTTTTTGATTGTCTGTGGCTGGGCCAAGTCCATAGTTGGCACTCCATGGATGTTAGGAGGAGGGAGGAATAAAAGGCAGGCATTGTTATCGGCCTTGTTTTACTGCCATCCGAGTTAATGACGTGTTTAATCCTGCACTGCTTGGGAAGTCGGCCCGCTTCCAGTCACGTGTGAACGTTGTGCCCTCTATCATGAGTGCGCTGTGAACAGAGGCCACACTAGTCTATGGAGCCAAGAGCAACAGAATTCCATCCTGTCTCTCAAGATGTCGGGAGAACAGGTGGAAATGTTTTCATTGTATGGACTTCTAGCTTTGTTAAGAGAGGTAAGGAGGAAGAGGTTATAATACGTCAGGAATAGTCATGAAACCAGCAGTCTTGACAGGATGGGGGGTGGGGGGGAACGGGGGAAGTGGCTACGGAAGCAAGTATAATGTGCTTTTGTTGGACGAGTTCAGGGTGCAGTGAAGGCCTGTGGCAGGGGACTGTCACGGTCGTCTAAAGGGATTCAGGAGGACTTCCCAGAGCAAAGGACATTTATGAAGAGATTTGAGGCTTAAGTAGGTGTTAATCAGACAGAGGTAACAACATAGGAGTCACCAGAGGGGGCGGGTAGCTCATGAGCAGCCTCCAGTTGGAGATGTGACATTTAGACAGCATGTCCTAGGTAGTGGTGCTCTATTCTGCTGCAGGCATAGCCGTCTCGTGCAGCCTGCAGAAGCTGGAAGCAGCCCAGACTGGAATCAGACAGTCAGTCAGCTGGCAGACTGTGGCCGACTTCTAGAAGTGAGGGCCTGCCTTAGGGCAGTGCCAGGATGTGGCCATGGAAGTACAGCTAAGGAAGAATTGATAAGGCCTGACCGTGTTTGGGGTATAAGCGGCCAGGGAAAGGAGGGGCACCTTTGACTCTAGTTTTGAGGTTCAGCACCCGGGGATGACAGTGATTACTTTCCTAGTGGTAGAGAACATTTGAGAGCAGTCAGTCTTGAGAGGGAAAATGATGGGGAATGTGGATTTTACATCTTGAGTTGTAGAATTCATAGAGCTCTTAGGGCAACTTTTCAAGGAATGGTCTTATTAGAAGAAAATTTCTCATGATTCATAGGTAGACTAAACTTTCCCATTTATGTGGCATTTTTTTCCCTTAGAAAGCTCCTAGCTGTTGGGTAAAAAATTAGATGTTATTTAAATTCAGCATATTTTAATATTCTAAATCCAGGAACCTATATATTTTCAATATTTTTCTCAGCTAGGACATGAAATTGTTACTTATCTTGGTTCATAATCAGGCTTTTTAAAAAAACGGTGGCATAACAAAGATTTGTCCATTTATAAATCAAATATCAACGTGTTATACATTTACACGATTGAATGCCAAGTGGTTGCTTTGAATTAAAAGCCTTCACAATTCAATTTGTAGTTCCTTCAGAGCCTCCTCAACTTACTTTCTCTTTTCTTCATCGTGGTCATTATTCTACAGTGACTTTTGAGAAGCAATTTTCTTAAAAGAGTACAAATTGGATTATTCCCCTTTATTGAATTGAAATTCTTAACAAGGCTTTCCGTTAATGAGATATTGTATTCATGTTAGGCTAAAAGGGCTAGTTTGAGTCATTAAGTTAGCGTTTCAGAATTAGAAGGTCATCGATTAAAGCTTCACTAATAACTCAAGCAAAATTTAGTAATAAAAGGATTCCACTAGGTGCTGCTAACACAAGCATGAAATTCATACCAGGGGAAGACTGGCAACAAGAGGAATCTGAATTAGCTTGACCGTTAACACATGATAATGCCAAAAAACTTCATTAATCTTCTTCCAGTGATACCGCTCAAGATAAACACATCCTTGACTTTCAGTTCTAGGATGTATTCTTTATTCAGCGACTGGGTCTTCCAGGTCCAGCACGGAAGTGGTCCTAAGGGAAAAGAAACTGTCCTTTGACTGTGTATAGAACATTCTGCTTTGATACGGAACCATGTCTGGAGCGCAAAAGAATTTTCTTTAACATGATAGGGAGAAAATATCAGGCTCATTTTTGATTTTTTGATACTTACTTGACATTTTTTATGGGTGTTTTCAGTTCTGACCTGACTACTTTTTTTCTTGCCAGTTTAAGATTGGCAGAGAATGGTGGACGTGGATTGATTACAGCCGCTTCCAGGAGCTCATCCAGGAATATGAAGACAGTGGTGGATCCAAAACTTTCAGTGCCAAGGATTACATGGCCAAAACTCCTCACTGGGCGTTATTTGGTGCCAACGAAAGAGGCTTTGATCCCAAGGACACAAGATATCAGAGAAAGAACAAATCAAAGGATATTTCTGGATGTTGAGATTATCTGAATTTAGGATACCGAAGGACACAAACTGATTGCCCCAGAAGGTTCTCAGACTCCACTGTGATTTTTCCAAGGACAAATTACACAAATTATATTTCACATAGAGAAGGGTGTAAGGGGACGCAAGTCACATCCTGAGGCTCGGGAGACAGCAGCCGCGCTTTGAGTACCTGGGACTCAGCCTCACCGTCTCTTTCCAGAACTCAGTCCCTTTTCTGAGTTTACTTCTGAAAGAAAATCATTTTGAGGGGGAAGTACACAATCTTTATTCGTTTTGAATTATAATTAGGAAGACTGCCTAGAATGCCAACCGTGGGAGTGTTGTGCAGAGTGAATTTCTGTTCCTCTTCCCCCGTCATGGGCTGTTGGCCTTTGTCAGTTGTGCTACCCTGAGGTTAGTGTATCTGCTCCTTCTAAGATCTCCATCCCTTTCTTACATCTTAAGATAACACTTCCTGAAGGTAATTTGTCACAATTCTCAATTATTTTAAATACCACATAGGTTTCTTTAAATATTCATTTAGTACCAACTCTTTAGAAACTGATTTGGATCTAAAACTGTACTAGCTCTCATTCATTCCATTCCCATACAGATTGCCATAGAAAGTAGTATGTGAGCTGGATTAGAGTAAAATCTCTCTTCTTCTGTAAGAGGAATTGTCATATGATGTCACTGAATAATTAGTCTCACAAATTAGCCTCACAAATTAGTGAAACAATGAGTACAATTTGTTTTTGGTTTGAAAAGTCAGTGTTTAAGCCTCTCATCACTACACATATAGCAGGTTTCCATCTTCTTTCACTCTTGTAGCCCTAGCTACTTTCTGCAATCTGTTCTTTAAGTTTCAAGTTTTTTCCTAGCTGAAAACATGACTAAATACTCAGTAGTTTTTAAAAAGTATTACAGTTATTTAAAAAATTCCTTTATCCTAAAATTTTAATAAAATATCTTTTGTGAAGACTTGGACCACACATTTTCTTTTGAGCGTTTATTTTAAAGATGCTTCTAGTCCCGTGGTTCTAAGCCCTGTCAGACCCATCTCCTCCTTATATTCCTCCTCTATTCTCTGCTGAAGTAAAGTTCATAATAGTATAATCTACTTACTCATTTAGTTGAAAACTGGGCACTGTATTTATTTCTAAGTGATAGAGTCTCTCTGTGCCGTAGGATGAAATCAGATGTTCTTGAAGTCACCACATCTTCAAGCATGTGTTCAGTCTCCTGTTCTGTTGACCCCTGAGACAGACAAGAGACGGGAGTGGCCCAGGCCAATGAGGCAGGAGCTCACTGAAGCTCAGATGTGTTAATGGTCGTTGAGTAGAGATGGAAAATCTCTATTGAAACCTTAAATTAGAGCAGAGTATTAAAAAGCAAGAGCTCATGCTAAGGAGCGCACAGATGGGCTCCTGTTTGTGACAGCTAACTGTGCACACAGCTGTAGGAAGACCCCTCTGGGGCTGCTGTAAGGAGCAGGGCAGGCGGCAGTGCATGCGAGGCTTTGGACTGTCCCTCAACCTCTTTTTCAACTGGGCAACTCGCTTTTATTCTTTATGCATTGAGGTTCTGCTCAGGATTTAATTTGAACGAAGATATTCTGTTGCTTCAAAGAAAAAAAAACATAGCAAACCTCTCACCACCAGAATGAGCCCTCCTGACTCCATTAACTTTAGGCACATAAATGAGCAGTTTTTCTCCCTCTGCCACCCAGGAAGTGTTTGCTTTATATTTAAAAAAAATAACATGGCATGTTAATCCCAGTTCACAGTCACAGCAGAAAATTTTAAATGCCTAGGGGAAAAAAATACAGTGGAATCTGGAGGAAAAAAATTAAATGTTTGCTGAGCAGTATTAAAATAGAAGAGATGGGGAAGCTTGAATATTCTTAGAAGGTGAGCAATTTGAAAAATAGCATTCTAGATGTCCAGTGGAAGTTATTGTTGGAGTTTGAGCAAGCGATCCTAAAATTCTGCTGAAAAACTAGCCAGGTAAGAATAGTTACAAGATTCTAGAAAAATAATTATTCAAGGAAAATTGCTTTACAAGATATTAAAGAATGTTGTCTAAAATAATTCAAACAACATGAAACGAGATCAGCTTCCAAAATGACAGAGTGAGAACCTCAGTGAACTCACTCTCCCTCTAAAACAGTGAAAATATGGGCAAAACAACTAAAATCAAAGAATTTTAGAACTCCGACAGTTTAACCAAAGCTTTGCCGTGAGCTGAAAATCATCTGTTAAGAGAAACTACTGAACCTCAATAAAATTAACAGTTTACTTCTCATCAGAAAGCATGGAGGCCAAAAGACAGTGGAATGGTATCTTAAAAGAGCTGGAAGAAGAGACTTTCAACCCAAAACTCTATGCCTAGCTTAATCTTCCTTCAAAATTAAAGAAGAAATTAAGACATTTTCAGATAAGCGAAGTAAAAGAATTCATCACCAGCAGACCTGCGTACGAGGAGGAGTCCTCAGGCCTTAATGAAAGTACGTTAGGCACTAACTTGAAACCACGTGAAGAAATAAACAGCACTGGTGAAAGTAACTACGTAAGTTTTACAGAAGACAATATAAATGTACTTTTGTTTGTAACTCCTATCTGTTTTATAAGATAGCTGCGTAAAGCAGTATTTATAAAACTGTGTTGATGGACTTAGAATGTATAAAGATGTAATTTGTATGACAGTAATAACATGAAAGAAGTGTGAGGGGAACAGAGGTATATTGGAGCAAGTCTTGACTACCCACTGTTGAAATTAAGTGGGTATGTTTCCAAAGCAGATGGTTTTGAGATGCTAATTGTAATCCCAAGAGCAGCCACTAAGAATAAATTTTAAAAGTTATAGTAAAAAAAATACGATTCTGCTCACAGTTTCAGTGTGTGGATTTTCCCCCCGACACCAAACAGTTCTCCAACACCAGCTGGGTGTCCTGCAGTTCAGCTTAATTCTGACACTGTCTACCTGGAGATAGCATCAGATCCCACAGGTTAAGTGCTCTGCCCCCCAACTTCAGATGCCAGTCACAAGTCCAGGTTGTCACCTGTGCTTCTGACCAACCAGCTATAGATTGGAGGTTCCCGTGGGTTTGATTAATGTGCTAGAGCGGCTCACAGAACTCAGAAGAACATTTTACTTACTAGATTATTGGTTTATTATAGAAGGGTATAACTCAGGAACAGCCAGATGGAAGAGATACACAGGGCAAGGTACGTGGGAAGGAAGATAGGACTTGCATGCCTTTTGCAAGCACGCCACTCTCCCAGATCATGTGTTCACCAATCTGGAAGCTCTCCAAACCCAGTCCTTTTGGGTTTTTATAGAGGCTTCATTACATAGGCACGATTGATTAAATCATTGGCCATTGGTGATTGACCTTAATTTCCAGCCCCTCTCCCCTCTCCAGAGGTCCAGGGGTGGTTCTGAAAGTTCCCAACCCTCTAATCACTTGGTTGGTGGCCCTGGCAATGAATCCCCTTCCTTAGGTTACCTAAGGGCTTTCCAAAAGTTGCTTCATTAACATAACAAAAGACACCGATGATGATGATGATGATGATGATGATGGTGGTGGTGGTGGTGGTGGTGGTGGTGGTGGTGGTTGTCGCTTAGGAAATTCCAAGGGTTTTAGGAGCTCTATACCAGGAACTGGGAGAGAATAAGTATATTTAATAATTTAATATTTATATTTAAATAATGTATATTTCCTACTGTAAATCACAATATCACAAAGAAATGAGAATTTAAAAGGTACACTAGAAAATATCTATTTAGAAGACAGTAACAGTAACAAAACAAAAATCTAAGACATTCAAAAAACAAATAGCACAAATGTCAGGCACAGATCTTGCCTTATCGGGTAAGTATATTATGTAAGTAGATTAAATACCCCAGTCAAAAGAGGCAGAATGTATTTTTCTTTTAAATCCAATTATATGCTGTTCGCAATAGACACACTTTAGATTCAAAGACTAAAAGGGTCGAGAAAGATATACCATGGAAGCAGTTACCAAAAGAGAGCTAGAGTGGTTGTACTAATATCAAAAATATAGACTTTAAGACAAAAAAAATTGTTAGTGGGGACAAAAGGGACATTTTATAATGATAAATTGTAATTATTATAATTATTTATAATTACATCTTACTAGAAAGATGTAATGATTTTAAACATGCATGGACCTAACTAACAACAGAGCCCCAAAATATGTGAAGCAAAACCTGACAGAATTGAAGGGAGACGATTCAGTAGTAATTGGACACTTACATAACCCACTTACAATAATGGATAGAGCAGCTATGCCAAAGCCCAAAAAGGAAATAAGAGATTTGAGCAACACTATAAACCAAGTACACCTAAAGGCCTCGATAGGACGCTCCACTGACAACACATTATTCTCAAGTGCCCATGGAACATTCTCCAGTGTAGACCATATGTTAGATCATAAAACAAGTCTCAGTAAGTTTAAAAGGATTGAAATTATGCAAAGTACAGTCTCTGACCAATGGAATGAAATTAGAAATCATTAGAAATCAACAGCAGAAGAAAATTTGGGAAATTCATAAATATGTAGCAATTAACCAACGTCCTAAACAAACAATGGGTCAAAGAGGGAATCACAAGGAAATTAGGAAAGACTTCTGAGATGAATGAAAATGAAAACACAACATACCAAAACTTACGGGATGCTGCTAATATAGTGCTTAGAGGGAATTTATAGCTGTAAATGCCTACATTAAAAAGAAGATACATCTCAAATTAATAACCTAACCTTCCATCTTAAGGACCTAGAAAAAGAACAACTAAACTCAAAGTGAGCTAAAGGAAAAAAATAATAAACACTAGGGCAGAAATAAATGAAAGAAAGGAAAGAAAAGCAAAAGAAAGAATTAGTGAAACCGGAAGTTGGTTCTTTAAAAAAATCAACAAAATTGGCAGACCTTTAGCTAGACTCACCAAGAAAACAGGAAGATGCAAATAGGTAAAATCAGCTATGAATGCACAACTTTGTGAATATACTAAAAACTATACACTTTAAATGAGTGGATTTTAAGGTATATGAAATATATCTCAGTAAAGATTCTTTTAAAAAAGCACCTTAATGTTTATGAAAAACAGTATAGGATATAGGATAAGGAATATAGGATAAATCAATGGAGATTTGGGAGAAAAATTATGTAGTTTTGGTCTTTATACTAAATACCAAAAAGAGTCAAATGAAACAAAAAGTTCAGAAGAAACCTTGGGTGACGAAGGCCTTTCTGGACCAATGGCTTCCAACTTTCTCATGCATCAGAGTCACTCGGAGGGCTTGTTAAAACATATTTCTGGACCCCACTCCAGAGTTTCTGATATAGTAGGTGTGCAATGCAGAAGAATCTGCTTTTCTAACAGGTTTCTGGGTTACGCAAATGCTGCTAAGAGACCACACTTTCAGAACCCCTTGTAGATATAAAAACAATGTAAGAGATCTAGGGACAGGGGAAGAAGAACACTGCAGGTAGAGGACTGAGCATGCTCAAAGGCCACGTGGGGAAGGGTCGTGGCACATTTGAGTAGCTGTAGGAAGGCCTCAGTGGCTGGAGAATGCTGCAGAAGATGTAGGAGAAGGCCAGGCCACGCAGGGAAACCAGGAGAACGTAACAGTGATGACTCAGGGAGATGCAGGCCAGTCTAAGCCCTAAGAGCAATTACGCAAAGGAACAGCATGATTAGATTTGCATCTTAATAAGATCACTGTAGCTTTGGGTTAGATAATGGCCTGGAAAGGCCAAAAGGGAAGGGGATGAGTTGGTAGGTGTTCTTGTAGAACAGGCCAGAAGTGATGGCCCGGGTGGTAGCGTTTGTGCCGTGCACGCCCCTGCATGCTGACCCTGGTGGTTGGAATGGAGGGCAGTGGGTAGATTTGAAAGAGATCTTAGGAGGAAACACTGGTGGATTTGGCCACAGTTTGACTAGATGGGGGTGGGGGAGGGTGGAGTGCGGGCAGGCAGGAGGGATGAGTCATCAAGGATGACTCCTGGGTTTCTGATTTGAGAACAGGAGAGAGGACAGTGGCGCTCTGTAGGCTGAGACTGGAAGAGGGCCAGGCCTGGGGGAGATCCTGAGTTCATTTGTGGGCAGGTAGGCTTGGAACCGCCCAAGATTTCCAAGGGGAAGGTCAAGCCAGCGGTCAGGCATACAGGTCTGGGGTGGAAGAAATGTGTGAATCATCATGGTGTAGGTTATACTTGGAGCCTTAAGGAGAGCGGAGGTCATCTTCGGAGAGAGTATAAAATGAGGAGGAGGGGCCACGTCTCCAGGAACTCTAGCAGGTAGGGGTGGGACAGGGAAAGAAGTCCCCTGACATCTTCAACAGGGGAGACAGTAGAGTAACCAGGCCTGTGGAGTCACAGAAACCCGGGGGAGTTGGGGTGCGGGGGCAGATCAAGAAAAAACTGGAGAACAGTTCCAGAGGCCAGTGAGAAGTGAGCCAAAGAGGATGACAGCAAAACATCCCTTGGATAGGGGTCCTGATCAATACCTGTAGTGCAGTGCTCGCACCAGTGAAAGTGTTTAATGAGAGAAGATGTTTATGATATAATGCTAAGTTTAAAATACAGAATACAAAATCATAGTTATCACCTTAATTATATAAAAATCCTATGTATGAAACAACGTATAAATGAATATGTATTATCTTAATTAGACTAGCACAATAAAAGGTATGAGGAAATGTGTTTTCTACCTTGTAGAGTCAGACTCTAAGCTTTTTCCTTAAATGAGATCCTGAAGTTGGAATTCAGCCTATAGTTGGAGTTAAATATATTCAAAACTGCATATTTTGTCAGCTGAAAGATTCATCTTTTTTTGTTTTTCTTTGTGTGCTGGGTTGCTTTTCTCACTTTTTATTTAAATACAAATTGATGAACCCTTCCCCAGGCACCGTTGATTTAATATAAGTTGGCAGTGACTAATCTTGTTGGCTATTAGCCTGCTCGGTGTTTTTGTCCTTTACTGATTTCCTTTCATTCATTATTAATAAAGTACGCTACCCTCATGACTATGTTTTGAAGCTGTTTGGTACCGTGTTGTAAATTTCACTGCCTTTTCTGGAGAAAAAGACCCTCTTGTTTGGAAGGAACCCTAGCGTGTTTAGATTTCTCCTCACCGATTCCAAGAATTCCAGCTTAGATGTTAGAGAAAGAGAACTTACAGTGGCCGCAGACCTCAGTCTAAGGCAGGTATGTTTGCAACGGGCAGCGAGGGAAGCTACCCACTTCCGAGTGAGACAGGAGCATGTATTTGTGGAAAATCGGAGCAGGCAGACATCTTGTGATTCCTTCTCTAGTTTCTGAGAATTCTCATCAAGACCCTGTGAAGCTCCAGCTCACGCTTTCACTTTCCTCTTATTGAGGAAGTGAACTAATTGCGTAGCTATTAACTGGCTCTCATTGAGGACTACTAGATTTGTACTCTGATTGCTGGCTAAGGAGAAGTGGGAAAAAAATCACTAGGAAAAATGGAACTTTTTTTTTCAGCAACTGGTCCCTCTCCTCCCTGCTCCTGCCAGGAGGAGCTGCAGTTCCCTGATCTGCCCCCCAACTCAGGCAGGAAGAGGGCCTGGGCTGTCCCCCAACGTGGGACCCCGGCTCAGGGAGGGATTAGGAAATGCCAGTCTCACCGTGTTCACACCCCACATCTGCCCCCAGCGAAGGGGGAAGTGAGGCCACAGGGAGGAGGGCTCAGGGGCATCACGCTGGAGCAGCGGGGCAGAAGGGGCTTCATGAGGTCACGCCAGCAGGGTTCAGCTCACCCAACCACTGCACTGGGGGCGCTCGGCACATCTGGCTTGAGCGGGGGAGCCCTGCGGTCAGGTTGTGGTGTCTGAAGGGTGCGGGGTGGCCTTGGAACTCTTGCCACTTACCTGCCATGCACAGAATAGGGATTCCTGGGGGCAAGGCCTTAACGCATCTGGCACATTTCTTGCCAAGACCTTGGGCTCCTCTGACTAGTCTCTGACCCGGACCCTTCCCAGGGGACCAGAAGTCAGCAGTTCCTTTGTGACACAGTCTGAGCCCCAGTGTGGGGCTGGGAACTGGGGTTCAGTCTGAAGAGCAAGGCCTCATGAGCCTGCTGGGCAGCGCAGGTGGGGAAGGCGCAGCTCCGAGGCCACGGGAGCAGATTCCTGGCAAGCGTGTGCTGTATCTTTGGGGTTGGAGTGTTTGGCGTGGCAGATGGAACCCAGCGGCATTCCTCTGGGGGCTGTGCTCTCCTTAGCCCCCAGCCTGCACACGGTGCTGGGGGGAGACATGATCAGAGAAGGAATACCTGGCCGTTTATTGAGAGCCCTTCCTACTGATAACCGGAAAAGCTTATCAAAACTCCAGGCTCTTGTTCAACTCATCCAAAAGAATTGGGGCAAGGAACACAAAACACAAAGGAAGAAACACACACACACACACTGAGGCTGAGGAGCAAAGAGAACAAAGAAGCAGTTTATTGAGGCAAAGGCAAAGAACACACTCAGAGAATAGTGTGGGCGTCCTCATGAGTGAGGGGTGCACTGCAGGGTTATTTATTTATTTAAAAAAATATATATATTTATTGTTCGTTTGTTTATTTATCTTTTTATTTTTGGCTGCGTTGGGTCTTCCTTGCTGCACACGGGCTTTCTCTAGTTGCAGCGAGCCAGGGCTACTCTTCATTGCGGTGGTTTCTCTTGTTGCAGAGCACGGGCTCTAGGAGTGCAGGCTTCAGTAGTTGTGGCTCGCAGGCTTCAGTAGTTGTGGCACGTGGGCTTCAGTAGTTGTGACACGCGGGCTCAGTAGTTGTGGCTCACAAGCTCTAGAGTGCAGGCTCAGTAGTTGTGGCACATAGGCTTAGTTGCTCTGCAGCATGTGGGATCGTCCCGGACCGGGGATCGGACCCGTGTCCCCTGCATTGGCAGGTGGATTCTTAACCACTGTGCCACCAGGGAAGTCCACTGCAGGGTTACTGATTCACCCTTTTATCTTATTTTAGCCCTTTGAATGGTTGGGTGTCTTTTGATTAGGGGTGGACTATTCATTGAGGGGAGGGTTGAGGTGGGGCCTGGATTGCACCAGGTTGCATCGGCGCATTTGTCTCCTGAAGCCACCGCATATGTGCTCTAAGAGCTGTTTTCCCTTAAATTGTCCCTTAGTAGCCTAGCGGCTAGACGTGGAAGGTTGTACAGGGTCATTGGCAACCTGTGCGTTTTTATTGCGCATGCTCCACGGTTTCCATGGTCAGAGTTTCTTGTGCAGATGCTACAGAGGTTCTGTTTTAGATGCCATTCCTCCACGCGTCATGGCCTCAGTAAGTGCAAACCAAGGAGGTGCCTTTGCCTTCTGCCTAATACCTATGCACGAGGAGGCTGTCCTTGGGCCCGGGCCTGTCTTTCCTGCCTGACTACATGCCAGGCTCTGTGCAGGACCTCTGCCTCCAGGCTCGGGGGTCAAATGGCAGGCACTGGTCAGAGCCGTAACTCCCTGCCTCACCCCAAACTCCGTCTCCCTCCTTCTGTCTAGCCACCAGACAGGCTGCTGGAGTGAAAGTTCTCGAATGCACATCTGACCATGTCCCTTCCAAAACCCTCCTATTCCTCCTTTAAGCCCGTTGTCAAGTCCACACTCCTCAGCCTGACACACCTCACCACCGGTCCTGTGGAATAGCTCATGCCACTGCTTCCATCTCTAATTCCCATCCTTTCCTCCATCCCCCTGACCAGCTCCTACTCAGCTTCTAAATTCCAACTCTTGAGTTTGCAATTAACCTCATTCAGATGATTTCATTGGCTTGCTGGTTAAAGTACACGTTGGCCTTAAGTTTTTTCACCCAAGGCAACTTAGCGCAGAGCTTTTCAATGCATTTCCAGAACTCATAGACTTTGAGCATCTTATTGAGTAAGATATTACCCTGGTGGCAGGGCATCCTTATTCGTATCGCCCTTTCTTCAGGATCAGAGCCTTGGCTGTGATAGTCCCCAAAGGACAGGAGCCATACCAAGCAGGTTCAAGTGGCTTAGACGCACATGCTTAAGAGTTCTGACCTCTGGGTTTATGCTCAAGCCACAGAACATTATTGATCACTCTGTACTTTACTTGAAATGATTGATAGTTGGTAACAAAACATGGACAATATTTTCATGTTTGATTTTTAGGTGGTTTTGTCCTCTCATTTTTCTTAGCTGGTACTAGGCGGAAAAAGATGTTTATACTATAGAGTCCCGAACTGCTGTCATGGCATGAAAGCATGTAGCAGTCAGCTTGCTCTCTGCTACCAGTAACAGAATTAGTGGTTTTGAACTAGTGGTTTCAAACAATAGGGATTTTTATTGTCTCATATAAACAATCTGGAAATAGGTGATTTCCAGGTTGAATCTAGGGATGAATAATCGAAGACCCAGGCAGTTTCCAAGCTTTCCGCCACACCCTTTAGGACATGTTGACTTTTGTTTTCAGACTGTTGCCCCATGGTCTCAAAATGGCTGCCACAGTTCCAGGCATCACATTCTCTCACAGTTGTGTTCAAAGCCTGGAAGGAAATGGATGAGAAAGAGAGCTCTCCTCTACTGAGTTGCTCTATTAATCAAAAAGGGAAAAACCCCTTAGAGACTTCTCTTTAAGTCTATTAACCATAAATGGGTCAGTTGACAACCTCCAGTTGCAAGGGAGGTGGAGAGCACAAGCATGTGGCATTTTCAGCCTCTAGTGTGGGAGGTAGGTTCTATTAGGAGTGAAGAAGGTGGACAACAGCTCCACCTGCTGCAAAGAGTATATATCTTGTGTGTGTAGTTCACCAACCCACCAAACAGGTATGGAGCATCTGCTGAGCGCCAGGTTCTTACTCTGGGTGCTGGAAGAGGAGCTTCACGTCGTAAGACTCGGTCCCTGCCCTGTCCAGGAGAAAAGCAATACCCATGAGCCAGAGATTAAAAATCAGCAAATTAAATGCAAAGTAGTCTTAGAACCTGGGAGTAGGACTGAGAAACTAGCTTTGTCTTGGAGAATGGAGAGCTTCATGGAGGAGGTGACATTTGAACTGTGTCTTGAAGGATGAATGGGAGTTTACCAGAGGAAGAAGGCAAGTAAAGGCCATTTCCGGCCACAGGGCAGTATGGGCAGATTCAGAGCTCTGAAAAAGCCTGCTTTTGTGTTACTGATCACCCCCTCTTCCACCACCACCCCGGCTCTGAAGGAGAGCCACCCTTAATCAGAGCTGAGCCTCACGGCCCATTTGGTTGTTCTGAGAGCGGCAGTGATGAGTGCTCATTCCACTCGGGGATTCTTCATTCAGAGAGACGTGAAGTCCTTCAGACCTGCAGTGGGTGGTGTGGGCTGTTCTGTGGGGCGTTTATTCTTTGTTCAGCCCACGGTGACACCCTGACTTTTGGGGTATGCACGGGTCCTCACCCACTGTATTGGGGGGGTGTCTGGTGGAGGCTGTGCTCTTAGTCTCCCCTTGCCCCTCCTGGCCCTGAGATTGGCCATATGACCCTGAACCAGGGCAGTGGCTATGCCCGCCCCCTGGGTCTGGTAATGGGTCCAGATGTGAGCGGGACCGATGGAAGGCCTTCCCTGGATTTCTTCAAGTCAAGCCTGCAGAGGCTGATCTGAGAGACGGAGCCTGTGTCCTGCCAGGGCTCGATGCCCGTATCCAGGCGTCCCTCTGCACATCTTCCCCACGCGCCGCCCTTATGGGGAGCGACAAGTCACGTCTTTCACTTGGGTTCATTGGAGCTGGTTTTATCACTTGCAATAAAGTCTTGGCTAATCTAGTAGCCCATCACTAGCGAAAGCCCACTGTCTGCCACCTGGCTGCCAGCTCTCCTGGTAATGTCCCTGCCCCAGAGAGGCCTTCTCTTCTGTTCTGCTGAGTCTGGTTGGAGGAAGATCTCCTGTGAGGCCTGGCTCAGCATCTTTTCTCCCATTTCTCTGGGGCCTTCCCTCTGTGGCTCCGTTCACTCCAAGCCAGCCCCGCGGCTCCCGTGACCGCGGGAGCCAGCCCAGGGCTGCCATGCTGCAGGCCCGTGTCATCCCACAGCTACGTGCGCATCATGCTGCAGCTGGAGCCCGTGCAGATGATAAAACTCTCTGCACCTTTCACTCCTTGGGACATTCACACCTTCCCCTGGGCCTGGGGACCCTCTTCTTGGGTTCTTTCTTGCTCTTTTGCCTTGGGTGGGTGGGGGGGGATGGTTCCTGGAGGTGACATTTCAGTCTGTCTTCTCCAGGCCACAGGCCTGTCTGGGTCTGTCTGCTGCTGACGCGCTGTGTGCAGGCCATTAGGTAGCGCCCTACCCGGCTCTTGTTTTAAAGGCCTGTTATTTTAATTCCCAAAGCTTTCACAGGGAACAGGCGGCAGATACAGCAGCGGCAGCGTGCGCTCTGTCTGCCTCCTAATTATGACGGTTCATGGCTCAGAACCTCAAGCTGGTCATTTGTTTGGCCACGGCATCCTGTCCCACTCTTCCCTGCATCCCCTCCGAAAGAGTCAGCCCATCGTTCCAGGAGGAGGGGATGCTGATGTAATTCATCACGGTACAGATACTACTGTGCGGGGTGGAAGAGCGATGCTGTCTGCAGCAGGGCAGGGCGTGAAGGGAGGAATAAAACTCGTTTCGTTAAATACCAAGAGAAAATCGCATCAAGCCCTCATCCCCGCACGCTCATTTTACTGTGCTCTGTTTACCAAAGCTCATGGGTGTTTATTTAATTTTATTGGAAAATAAGAAAATACCCCCCAAAATCACTGCCTCACACAAACACGCCTAGAAATAAAGTGTGTGTTTATAATGCTTTTAGATTTTATCCCATTAACAGGCCACTTCCCTGACCTGGTGGGATCTGCACACTGTGGGGATGGGGAAGCAGGCATCGGGGTATTTGTGCGTGTGCAGGGCAGGCCCCTTTCTCCTGGGGGTGCCGAGGCCCCCGCCGCCCTCCCTCTCTGGTTAAAAAGCTTTCAAACACGTTCTCTATTTCATGAGCCCTGACCCCATCCCTCATCGTTTCAGGTTTCCCCCAAACAACAACTGGAAATTTTTGTGCGAAATCAAGCTTCGTTTTTCCCATCCCCTGAGGAATACAAAGTCAGGCAAGGTGAAAGAACCCCCTTTCTCACCTCCAGTTAGTTCCCTGTGTCGCCTGCTCCAGCCACACCACCAAATCCGCTTCAGCGAAGTCCCCGGTGACGCTTCAACCTCAAAGCCAACAGATGCCCCCCTTCATCCCGCCTGACTCTCTAGCTTTTGGTCCCAGGACCACTTCGCTCTCACCTCCCCCTCCTGGCGTCCTGCCGGCACCTCCTGCCCGCCAAGGTGATTCTTGCCCTGCCTTTCCATCTCCCTGTTCCTCTGCACCCCACACCCTGTGACCTCAGCCTTCCCACCTGGCCCTCTCGAGTCTGGATCACTTCCACGTGGATGGCCCCAACCCCGGCTTCTCTTCTGAACCACAAGCCTGTTTATCCACCTGCCTTCGAGGTTCCCTCACCTTGAGTCCCCTCCCAGCCCTGCCTTTTCCTGCTTGCCTGTTCACCCTTCAACACACGGCCAAGGTAGTAGGGCCCCTCAGAGGCCCTCTGTGCTCCCACCCGAAGGAACTGCCCATTTGTTTGTACACAATTCTTTTTTTTGGGCTGCGCAACATGTGGGGCCTTAGTTCCCCGACCAGGGATTGAACCCGTGCCCCCTGCATTGGAAGGGTGGACTCTTAACCACTGGACCACCAGGGAAGTCCCTGTACATACTTCTAATATTGTCCATTGCCCATGGGTTGTCTTTTATTGATCTAAATGTTTGCCTCCCCTCCCCCACCCAGACATGACCCCCAGCGGGAGTCTGAGTCGCCATCACCTTCCTCGGCAGTGCCCGGCTCTGGGCAGGCCCCTTGCGAAGCCATTATCGCCTGCCGAAGAATCACCATGGGCATTATTTCCTTTAGCAAACTCACCGAATAACAGATTTCTAACTGTCCTCCTTCCCTTCCCTTCCCTCCTATTCAGGCAGTTCTTAGAGCCCTAATATCTCACGAATCCTTCCTAATGGCCTCATTTATAAAATCATTCTCTTTTTTAATAAGTCAGGGGTAACTTGCCATGTCTATTATTAATGGCCTCTTTCAAAATGTCTTGGCACCTCTTTTGGTTTTTGAAAGGCCCTAAATGGTTTTCTGAGTTTGAGCAGGACCAATTTTTCCTTTTAAGGTATACCAATCTGCAACAAGAACATTTCTGAATGACTCATAATTTCTATATCTCAGTTTTCTTCCAGTGGATTCAAAATATTTTGTACCTTTGATACTTTTGCCCTGATATGTGGTGTCAGCAGACCAGGGCCCCCTTTCAAGTGACTGTGGCTGCCTGGGGGCTGCAGTAGTTTATACGATTTGTCCACATATTCACCGCCCCCCTCTGGGCCCATCACTTCAGCAACCTCCCTGGTGCCTCCTCTGTGGGAGGGGTGGACGCCCCTCCTGTCCCGCTGGCTTCAGGATGGGCTGTTGGACTTACTTTGGCCAGTGGTATGTGATCAGATAGGACATACATCGTACCCCAGCAGAAGTTTTAAGAACCAGTGAGTGTTTCTACCAGCTCTTTTCCTTCCCCCTTTGCCAAGAAAATGGCCTGTCCCCTTCTGCTCACCTCCCTAGAATGATGAAGACACTTGGACCAGAGCCACAGCCAAGAAGCAAAAGTTTGTGGTTATAAGCTCTTGCGGTTTTGGAGTTGTCCATTGCTACAGCACAACGTGGCAAAAACGGACTGATACGGGTGCTCTTGGTCACTCAGAGAAGACAGAGATTTATATGTTGAAAACTCTAAGGAGACTTTCTTACTAGCCCATTGGATCATGGGACACCTGCTAGCTTGCTAAAAGGAGTGCATTTTGGAGAAGACTCATTAAACCTTCAAAACCCCATTTCCCATTGTGACATGTCACCATCTCCCAGTTTTAGTGTCCATTCCTCCCATCACCACAGCAACACACATTCGGGGACAGGAGCTGGAAAATCCTCTAAAGGGATGGAGGGAGCAATTTTCAATTCCTCCTTGGACCTCAGAAACCTCATCTTATCTTCTGTAGCTTTATTATCTCAGGTAAAGATGAAGGCGGAATATTCTAAGACAAAGGGGGTCTGCTCAAGTATAAGGAAATGTTACCGTTCCTGCCGCTAGAGGAGAAAGATTACTCAGAGCATGCTCCACTGCAAGGGAATTGCATATATGGGGCTCCAGAAGAGCTCCCCCAAATCCAGCTGAGCTGCACTCCACCGCCTCCAGGTGGTACTTTGCTGAGGATGTGTCTTGATTGGGAGTCTGCCCTGTGTGTCACTAGGATCACCTACATCTTGGAACTGGCAACCCCAGATGCTCTGATGAACCGTGTGTTTTGAGGTCCTTACATCTAAACCGGTGCAAACAGCTTATAACTCTGTCAGGATCTGGCAAGTGTATCCTCTCTTTCTTACATGGAAGCTTGAGTTTTGGTTGTCAATTCATTTCACCAAAGAGATACACAAGAATTTTTTTTTCACCTGAATTTTTTATTTTTATTTTTTTCCTCTTATAATCCCTTTGTTGTCATATGATATCTTTTTCTTTTTTATTTATTTTTTAAGTTACTTTTTATTGAAGTATAGTTGAATTACAATGTGTTAATTACTGCTGTACAGCAAAGTGACTCCGTTATACATATATATACATTCTTTTTCATATTCTTTTCCATTATGGTTTATCCCAGGATATTGAATATAGTTCCCTGTGCTACACAGCAGGACCTTGTTGTTTATCCATTCTATATATACCAGTTTGCATCTGCTAATCCCAAACTCCCAATCCAACCCTCTCCTACCCCACCTGAATTTTTTAAAAGAGAAGGTACGACGCTGGGCTTTGGAAATAAAGGTCCTGGTAACTTTCCATGCTTACACCTGACTCAGAACCAAACCAGGGCAGATGGGAGCAATGACCTGTACCTGTGCCATGTGTGTGTATCCTGGTCTGGAGAACTTGGCTTTGAGACCCAACAGGAGGGCTTCAGCAACATGGGCCTGCAGGGTAGGGAGGTAGGTGTACCAGTCAGGGTTCTTAAGAGAAAGAGAATCAATAGGAGGTTAGACATTTTGATTAAAAGAAGTTAGTTCATGCAATTATGGGGCCTGAGAAGTCCTACAGTCTGCCATCTGCAAGCTGGAGACCCAGGAAAGTGATGGTAAAATTCAGTCTGAGTCTGAAGATCTAGGAACCAGGGGAGCCAGTGGTGTAAATCCCAGTCCAAGGGCAGGAGAAGATGAGATGAAATCCGCCAGCTGAAGCACTGAGGCAGAAAAGCAAAAGGGGGTGAATTCCTCCTTCCTCTCCTTTTGGCCCTCAATGGCTTGGATGATGCCCACCCACACTGGGGAGGGTGGATCTACCTTACTGAGTCCACTGATGCAAATGCTAATCTCATTGGAAACAACCTCTTATGGGGAATTCCCTGGCGGTCCAGTGGTTAGGACTTGGTGCTCCCACTGCCAGGGCCCGGGTTCGATCCCTGGTTGGGGAACTAAGATCCTACAAGCCGCGTGGTGAGGCTAAAAAAACAACAACAAAAAAGGAAACCTCGTAGAGACACCCAGAAATAAAGTTTCACCTGGGCATCCTATGGCCAGTCAAGTGGACACATAACATTAACCATCACAGGAGGGAAGCCAGAAGCAGCCCCCAAGCCTGGCCCCAAAGAATGGGCACGTGAAGAAATGCCAGCAGCCTGAGAGGACGTGGGAAACAGAATCACACCCAGGGATGCCCGATGGGGCCGGGGACACACAGCCCGGGATAGGGGTACAGAGACCTCCACAGTGTGATCTCAGGGTCATCCCTTATTAGTCAGACTCTCACCAGCACCTGGAACGAGAAGGGAGAGTTGGAAAAGAGCCCAGGAAAAGGTGGGTGGCAGGAGTGGGCAGGGGCCAGTGCCTTATTGGAGCAGGGCTGGATTTCTAGTAGGACCTGCCGGGAAACCAAGACAGACTTCCTGTGGCCAGATGCGCGCTGGACAAACGAACTGGGGAGGGTTGGGGGAGGGCCCTGTGATTTGTGAGCTTTGGGGCCCCCAAGGCTGCCCCCAGAAAGCTGAGACACAGGTTCTGGTGGAACGATCCCTTCCAGCCTCCCTGCGACGAGCTAGCCTGCCTCCCTGGCTGTCACAAGGTCTTTGCAGATTGCACGGGAGGGAGTCGGCCTCCCCACAGCCCCCCCCCCCAACTCAGAGAGCCGCTTGTTTCTCTCTCCCACGCTGGCAATGGCATCTGACAGTTTCACTCTATTGGGCTGTTAAGATGTTCATTTCCTCTCAGGTATAAATGGAAATTAGAGGAAATAAAATGCCCTAGAGTTATTTGATGTTTTCCTGATTTGATTCCCAACAGCCCTCTGAACCTAATCATCTCATTGTTGCCACAGAAGGAAACATGAGAGTGCTGCTGGGGGATTTGGTCTCTGTCCTCTCCTTAGACCCCACAAACCAAAGCTCCCCTTTGAGAGAGAACCTGTCCTGTTTTATCACAAATATGTGGATTCCCAGAATGAACTGAAAGACACTGAGTAATTCTGAAGGAATACTAAGAGAATTGTGTTCCTGTTTATGATCAGTTTCTATCAGTTTCCTCTCGTCTCTTTCCCTGGGGGGAGACACCTGCAGGAAGCTTCATTCAAGAGTCATAGGCATCATGGTGCTTTGAGCATCGTGAGATGGGCAATGGTTCCATTTTATGAGTCCCCTTGGATATTCCTCTCCTTCCACGTGAAGCAGAGGGCTGGGCTGGGCGTCAGAATGCTGGTTTACTTGGGAATGCTGGTTTCCCGTTACAGCTTTGGGAAGAGTCGCTGCTGTACTTCCTGGTATGGGGGAAGCAGCTCCTGTTATCTGCTCCTCAGGCTCCCAGATCTGGTTTAGAAGCAGGTGCATCTCTTCCAGAATAACTTTCCAGAATTCTAGTGGAAGGCAGTGTGATGAGGGCTAACCCTCAGCAAAGTGAGTTTTTTTAAAAATTAATTAATTAATTATTATTATTATTATTTTTTGGCTGTGTCGGGTCTTCGTTTCTGTGCGAGGGCTTTCTCTAGTTGCGGTGAGTGGGGGCCACTCTTCATCGCCGTGCGCAGGCCTCTCACTGTCGCGGCCTCTCTTATTGCGGAGCACAGGCTCCAGACGCGCAGGCTCAGTAGTTGTGGTGCACGGGCTTAGTTGCTCCGCGGCATGTGGGATCTTCCCAGACCAGAGCTCGAACCCGTGTCCCCTGCATTGGCAGGCAGATTCTCAACCACTGTGCCACCAGGGAAGCCCCAAAGTGAGTTTTAAAGTTAAGGTTTTTTTTTTTTGGCTGCGCCGCATGGCTTGTGGGATCTTAGTTCCCAACCAGGTATCGAACCTGTGCCCCCTGCAGTGGAAGCACAGAGTCCTAACCACTGGACTGCCAGGGAATTCCCTGAAGTTGAGGCTTTTTAGTGACTGTGTGTGTGTGTGTGTGTGTTTCTTTCAAGTCTTTCCTATAGACTCTTCCCAATGTCAATGTAATAATAACCTGTGTAGTAACCACAGCACACAGAATACATGGGGATTTTAAGTAGAAAATCAAAGACTTAAAGGGCTGGAAGGGACCCTCAAAGTCCTGGAGCCCAACTTCCTGAGAGTGTTCGCATTATTTCTACAGAATCCTAACCCGGCATTGTCCAGTCTAGAACGGAATGCCTCTGGTGATGGAGACCTTACTGCCACTCAGAAGGATGAAATCACTAACGAGAGATTTCTTTGGTTGAGGTGAAATAATTCTCTCACAGTAGTTCTCAGGCCCGGTCCTGGTTCTCACCATATTGGGAAGTTCAGAGCCAGATAAAACTACTCCCTGAGGTTGTCTTCTCTGGACGGACAACCAGTTGCTTCTACCATTGCCCATATGAAAAGGGCTCAAGTCTCCTTGGATTTCTGACACATTCTGCTCATCAGTCCCTCTCTAAGGAAAACCAGGAGCCCAGGTTTCCTGAGCAGGGCAGCTGCTCCCTGCACTTTGAGAACTTGAAGGGCATCCTGCCTTCCATCAGGCGAGAGCCTCCTCATGCCCTCAATACAAACGTGCAAACAAGGACTAAGGACCATGCAGCACAGAAACCAGGCCTGCTGAGGACTTCAGACTCCAGTAGCAGGACCCCAGTCCTTGACTTGAGGGCCACTTAAAAATTGTTGTTAATGAATTTATTAAGGTATATTTGACCTAAAATAAACTGCACATATTTGAAGTGTAGTTTGATCAATGTGACCTATGTATATATACGTCCATGAAACTATCACCTCAATCAAGATAATGGACAGTCCATCACCCCCCAGAATCTCCTTGTTTCCCTTTATAAGCTCTCCTTTCCTCCCTCCCAGGCAACTGCTTGTTTGCTTTCTGTCACTAAAGATTAGTTTGCATTTTATGGGGCTTTGTATAAGCTGAATCATATGGTATGTACTCTTTATTTTCTGGCTTCTTTTACTCAGCATATTTACTTTGAAATCCATCCACGTTGTTGTTTCCCTTCCCACCAACAGTGCACAAGTGTTCCCTTTTCTCTACATACTCACCAACACTTGTTATCTCATCTTTTTGACAACAACCATTTTACAGGTGTGAGGTAATATCTCTTTGTGGTTTTGATTTGCATTTCCCTGATGATTAGTGACATTGAGCACCTTTTCATGTACCTGATGGCCATCTGTATGTCTTCTTTGAAAAAATGTCCATTCAGGTTCTAAGCCCATTTTAAAATCAGATCGCTTGTTCTGTAGTTCATTTTTTTTTTTTTGATGAAGAGAGTATGGCATTTATTTTATTTATTTCAGTTTCCAGTTGTTCATTGCTATTATTTAGACACATAGTTGGTTTTTTTTGGTATATTGATCTTGTATTCTGCAAACTCTCTAAACTCATTTATTCGTTCTAGTAGCTCTTTTGTAGATTCCACTAATCATGTCATCTGTGAATAAGTTTTACTTATTCCTTTCTAATCTGGGTGAGTTTTGTTTCTTTTTCTTGTTTTATTCCACTGGTTAGAACCTCCAGTAGAATGTTGAATAGAAGTGGTAAGAGCAGAAATGACTGTCATCTTCCTGATCTTTTAGGGAAACTGTTCAATCATGATTAAGTATGATGTTAGCTATAGGTATTTTGTAGATGCCCCCTTTCAGGCTAAAGAAGTACCCTTCTATTCCTAGTTTGATGTGAGTTTTTTTGTTGTGGTTTGGTTTTTGGTTTTTTAAATAAATTTGTTTATTTTATTTATTTTATTTTTGGCTGCATTGGGTCTTTGTTGCTGTGTGTGGGCTTTTCTCTAGTTGTGGTTAATGGGGGCTACTCTTCGTTGCCGTGTGCAGGCTTCTCATTGCGGTGGCTTCTCTTGTTGTGGAGCATGGGCTCTAGGTGCATGGGCTTCAGTAGTTGTGGCCCGCAGGCTCTAGACCGCAGGCTCAGTAGTTGTGGCACACAGGCTTAGTTGCTCCGCGTCATGTGGGAACTTCGTGGACCAGGGCTCAAACCCGTGTCCCCTGCATTGGCAGATGGATTCTTAACCACTGCGCCACCAGGGAAGCCCTGACGTGAGTTTTTATTAGGGATGGACGCTGGATTTGGTCAAATACTTTTCTGCATCTTCTGGGATATATGTGCAGTTTTCTTTTTTTATTTAGTCTGTTAACATGGTGAATTACACTGATTGGTTTTTGAATGTTAAGCCAACCATGCATTCCTGGGTTAAACCTCACTTGGTCATGATGTATCCTTTTTATGTATCATTGGATGGAATTTTCTAAAGTTTTGTTAACTTTTTTTGCAACTATATCTGTAATGGATTTTGGGCTGTGTAGTTTTATTTTCTTGTAATGTCCTTGTCTAGGTTTGGTATTAGGATAATGTCGGACTCATACATTGAGTTGAGAAGTATTCCCTCTCATTCAATTTTCTGGTAGAGATTGAGCAGAATCGGTCTTATTTTTTGTTCGATGGTAGACTTCAACAGTGAACCCATATGTGCCTAGCAGTTTCTTCGTATGAAGTTTTAAAGCTACAGATTCAATTTCTTTGATATGAACTTTTCAGGTTACCTGTTTCTTCTTCAGTGAGCTTTGTGACTTTCAAAAACTTTGTGCATTTCATCTAAGTGATGTAATCTATAAGCATAAAGATGTACATAATATTGCCTTATAATCCTTGTGATATCTGTTGAATCTATAGTGACATTATCTCTCCATTCTGAATGTCTTCTGTATGACTTGATTCCTTCTAAATTTATTGTGGTGTGCTTTATGGCCTAGACTATGGTCTGTCTCAATAAATGTTCTCTGGGCACCTGAAAATAACATGTAGTCTGCTGTAGTTGGGTAAAGTGCTCTCAAATGTCTACTATATCCCTGCTGATTCTATTTATTCTGTCAGTTAGTGACAGAATGGACACTGAAATATATGCCTGTAATTGTGGATTTTTCTACTTCTTCTTGCAGCCTCTGAGTTTCTGCTTCATTTATTTTACAACACTTATTATTCACATTTAGAGTTGTCATGCCTTCTTGATTAATTGACCCCTTCATCATTATGAAATGACCTTCTTGGTAATATTCGTTGCTCTGAAATCTACTTTGCCTGATATTAGTATTGCTGCTCCAGCTTTCTTTTGACTACTGTTACATGGTATATCTTTTAAAATTTATTTACTTTTTTGTTTATTTATATTTATTTATTTGTTTATATTTAAGTGCAATTTAAGGGCAGCATGTAATTAGGTCTTGCTTTTTTACCCAATCTGAGTATCTCTGCCTTTTATGTGAAATGTTTAGAGCAACTTAGATTTAATGTTGTTATTAATTTTTTTAGGCTTGAATCATCTATCAATTCGCTATTTATTGTCTATGTGTCCTATCTATTCTTGGTTCCTTTTCCCTCTTTTTCTGCCTTCTTTTGGTTTAATGAGTATTTTTTATGATCTCATTTTATCTCCTTTGTTGGCTCATTAAGTCTTAAAACTTTTTAAAAATTTTAGTGGCTGCTTCAGAGTTTATTGAATACATTAAGTGATATTATACTACTTCACATAGACAATAAGAACCTTTCAAGAGTAGACTTCCATCTCTCCCCCATAACCTTTATGCTACTGCTGCCCTGTGGCTTACTTTTACGTATGCCATAAACTCCACAATAGCTTGTTTTTATTTTTGTATACTCTGTCAATTATCTTTTAAATATATCTACACTACAACAACGTATATTTACCATCTCTGGTGTTCTTCCTTCCTTTGTGTAGATCCATACTTTCATTTGGATCCTTCTGCCTGAAAAATTCCTTTAACAGCATCTTTGTATTTGGACTCTGCTAATAATTCTTTTAGCTTTTCTATGTCTGAAAACAAACCTCTTTATTTCACCTTCATTTTTTTGAAAAACATTTTTGCTGGGTATAGAATTCTAGGTTCTCAGCCTTTTTTTCTTTCATTACTTTAAAGATGTTGCTTTATTGTTGTCTTGTTTGTTTCTGACAAGAAATCTGCTGTCATTTTCTCTTTGTTCTTGTGTGTGTGACATGTACTTTTTTCTCTGGCTGCTGCTTTTAAGGCTTTCTTTTTTGTGCTTGGTTTTCAGCAACTGATAATGATATGCTTTGGGGTAGTTTTCTTCATGTTTCTCGTTTATAGTTTTCATCACAGTTGTAAATTTTTCAGCTATTGTTTCTTCAACTATTTTTTCTGTCCCTTCCCCTGCTTTGGGAATTATAATTACATGTATATTAGTCACTTGACGTTTTCCCACACCTCACTGAGGCTCTTTTCATTTTTTAAAATTCATTTTTCTCTGTGTATTTCATTTTGGAAAGTTTCTCTTGCTAAATCTCCAAGCTTTCTTTTCTTCTGCTATGTCTAATCTGTCATTAATCCCATCCACTGTATTTTTCATCTTAGACCTTGTGGTTTTCATCTCTATAATCTTTTTTTTTTAAACATCTCCCATGTCTCTACTTAACTTTTTGAACTTATAAATGTCCCTGTCAGATAATTCTAGTATCTTTTTCACTTCTGGGGTATTTTCAGTTGATTGCCTTTTCTCCTCCTGGTGGGTCCTGTTTTCCTCCTTCTTTGCATGCTTGGTAATTTTTGATTGGATGCAAGACGTTGTAAATTTTACCTTATTGGGTGCTGGATATTTTTTTTTCCTGTATTCTTTACTTTTGTTCTGGAATGCAGTGAAGCAACTTGGAAACAGTTTGATCCTTTAGAGTCTTGCTTTTAAGATTTGTTAGGTGGAATCAGCAGTGTTCAGTTGAGGGTAATGATTCCTCATTATTGAAGCAAGACTTTCCTGAACACTTTACCATAGGTCCCATAAGTTATAGGATTTTCTTCCCCATCTGGCTAGTGGGAGCAGGCATTACCCCTGTGCCTGTGTGAGCACTGGGCACCGCTCACTCTAATCCTTTTGAATGGTTCTTTCCCCAGTCTTAGGCAGTTTCCCCTATACTAACGTGCTGATCAATTTGGATGAATTCTCCAGGGGAACTTTCTACAGATCCCTGAGGTTCTCTTTCTGTGTCCCTCTCTCCTTCCTTTACTCAGTTCTGCAAACTCTAACTGCCTTCATCTCCCCACACTCTCAAGCTGAGAGATTTTTAAGCTACATAATTAGAAAAGCACTAGGCAAAGCATATACTTCACATAATCAGAGGCTAAGATAAAATAACAATATGACATGACAGAATCTTAGGTTTAGCCCCATCCTACCAGCTCAAGATGTGTGTTTGGGGGAACAGGCAACAGCTCCTATCCTGGCATGATCAGGAGGCTAGGGATTATTCTTGCAGTTGCCAGTGGCAGGGTTTATCACTGAAGTGCTCACACTTGAGGCAGCACCTCCTCCTGTGATGCATGATGGGGAGGTTGGGGTCCAAGCCTTGTGGTTGAATGGGATTATTGCTTTAAGCACTGGGCTGTTAGTTTCTGTGCTTTGCAGGAGCTCCTTTCCTGTAAGGCTATCCTGCAGGGGATCAGTCTTGGAAAAGTTAATTTTTTAATTAAATTTAAAAATTTATATCAAAAACAATGCAGCAAAAATAAAACCAAATTTGTGCAAAATACATGTCAGAGTAAGTGGCTTAGAAGCAGCACATACAAAAAAACTAAGAATACTGGTTGACATTATGGGAGTCAGACTTGACGTGACTGCCAAAAAAAAAAAGCTAATGTGACCTCAGGTTAAAGTAAAAGAAATATTTCATCTAAGGCAAAGGAGGTGACATTTACTCCACTCCAGCATCCTGCTAAGGGGGCAAGAACTGCAATGATACTGTTGACCTCCTCATTAAACCCGGAATCCTTTCCCTCTACACTTTTTGATTTCATAGATAATTAAATATCTGTAATTTAAAGCTGCTTTTGGCTTGATATTCTATAACTTGCAGCTGAATATTCCTCACTAATGCAACCTTCCCAAGTAAAATTAATTGTTCCCCACTCTAAGCAGATATGTCCTTTCCTCCTAGACTGTGATCTGATGGGACTAGACTCATTGCCTGACACATTGTAGGAAATATAGATATATATTGAATGATGCATGAAAAAATGAAATTCTCTACACATCTGACTAGCCTTGGCCATTTTCCTCCATTGATGGATAATAGCAGGATATGGAGAAATGATCCTCAGAGTCTAATGTGTGTCAGACTTCTTGATGTGTGTTAAAATCCAGATTCCCAGGCTCCACTGCCCAGAGATTCACCTTTGGTAGATCTGGGGTGTGACTCTGGAGTCAGCATTTTGAACCAGCACCAAGATGAATCTAATGTTTAAGGTCGTCACGCTACTTTGAGAAATACTGATAAAGAAAATCAAGGACTGCTCAAATATATACATGGAGATTCTCCAAATTTGAAGGGTAAGTTTTGCAGTCACTGCCCAAATTATCTTTAAAGGCTCTTTATATGTCTTTAAAACTCTTGATGTGTTTTAAAGTGATGTGGACCAAAATCTCTTTTCTAGGATATCATAAAGATCTAGTCCAGCCCAACCCCACCTCATTCCTGGGATGTCCTCAAGATAGATGTCCTCCCGTTTGTCCTCAGATGGCCCTCTGAAGTCTAGCTCATGCCTTCTCTTTTCATGACTCAGAAATTTCTCCCTGCCATTCCTTACATCTCCTACACACTACATATTGTCTTTCCCTCCAAACAGGTTAGTCTGCTAGACTTGGCTTAGAGCTTTGTTCCAAGTCTGGAACACAAGGGAGAGAGAAAGAGGGTGAGAGAAGGAGGAGGAGGGTTAGGGGAGGAACAGGGGGAGGGAGAGGAGAAGGAGAAAGAGAAAAGACCATCAAACACAGATGGTGCGCTAAGTCTGTTTTTTCTTCAGAGAATTTATTCAGTTCTTCTGGATGGGTCGCCTAAGAACTTTTGAAAACATTCCCTTTTTGTTCAGAAGAAAATCTGTGCACTTAATCACTTGCACAGCAGGAAGGCACCTGACAGATAGGAACACTGGGACCAAAAACGTGATATTGGAACAAGAAAAACATATTTTCAGCCCCATAAGCCACGTGCAAGTCATGCAGAAATTAGAACTTTTTAAAAGGAAATATTCAGTGTTATTTTTGATCATGTTTATTGTAGAATATTTAGATAATATGAAAAACACAAAGAAGACAATAAATATCATTATAGCTCAATAACACAAATAAAACCACAGTTAGAGTTTCTTTGTTTACACAAACATATACTTTTTAACTGTTAAACAATGAGAATGAGGGACTTCCCTGGTGGTCCAGTGATTACAAGTCCTTGCTTCCACTTCAGGGGGCATGGGTTCGATCTCTGGTCAGTGAACTAAGATCCCACGTGCTTCGCAGTGAGGCCAAAAGGAAAAAAATGAGAATGATAGTTTTTAGCCTATATTTTCCACTTAAATTCATTATGCACATTTTCTCTATGCCATCAAACATTCTCTAAAAACCTATTTTTAATGACTACAATATATATATAAATGTATATTCTAACATCTGCCTGTTGCTAGATATCTAGATTATTTCTTACTTTCCTCCATTAAATATGAATACTGTTCTTCCTTTCCCTTTTTCTCTTTCCTTCTCACATTTTCTTTCCTTCCTCTGCTTCCTTCCCTGCTCTTTCCCATCTTGCTTCCTATCCTAGTGTAAGGATGGCTTCACCCAGCATCCAGGGGAGCATGCTGGCGAGGGGAAGAGGGGCGCTGTGGAGGCCCTCGTGGGGTGCCACATGGAGGACTTGATGGCAGTGTACTCAGTGACTTTTGCCCCCATTTCTGATTACTTCCCAAGTGTGAACTTAAAGGGTCCAAGGGGCTTCACTTTTAAGGCTTTTCAGATCAGTTGTAGGATATCATACATCCGTGTGTCGGGGATCTATCTAATGATATCTGACTAGTGTTACTCCTTAAACCCTTGCCAGTATGACCGGTTAAAAAAAAAATCTTTGATTACCAGTAAAGTTCAAAGTTCTTTAGCCAAAAAATAGTGTTTCTTCTTTTTGAATTGTCAGTGCATGTCCTTTGACCATTCTTTAAAAATTGGTGGGTTCGTTTATTTTACATACTGATTAAGAACTAATTGATTTGGAAGGCTATTGATCCTTTGTTTCCTTAGAAATCTTTTTCTCAGCTTGTCAGTTTCTCAGTTTGTCTTTGCATTTTAAAATAAGTAATCGAATGATTTTTATATAGTCAAAATATGTCTTTTAAAAGTAATGTGTCCAGTTTTCCCAGCACCACTTATTGAAGAGGCTGTCTTTTCTCCATTGTATATTCTTGCCTCCTTTATCAAAGATAAGGTGACCATATGTGCGTAGGTTTATCTCTGGGCTTTCTATCCTGTTCCATTGATCTATATATCTGTTTTTGTGCCAGTACCATACTGTCTTGATTACTGTAGCTTTGTAGTATAGTCTGAAGTCAGGGAGCCTGATTCCTCCAACTCCGTTTTTCTTTCTCAAGATTGCTTTGGCTATTCAAGGTCTTTTGTATTTCCATACAAATTGTGAAATTTTTTGTTCTAGTTCTGTGAAAAATGCCAGTGGTAGTTTGATAGGGATTGCATTGAATCTGTAGATTGCTTTGGGTAGTAGAGTCATTTTCCAGCCATTGGTAGTTTGATAGCATTTGATAGCTATACCAGTTGATAGCATTCAGTTGGTAGCATCGAATCTGTAGATTGCTTTGGGTAGTATATAGTCATTTTCACAATGTTGATTCTTCCAATCCAAGAACATGGTATAAAACTGGACAGCTACATGTAAAAGAATGAAATTAGAACACTCCCTAACACCATACGCAAAAATAAACTCAAAATGGATTAAATACCTAAATGTAAGGCCAGACACTATAAAACTCTTAGAGGAAAACATAGGCAGAACACTCTATGACATAAATCACAGCCCACCTCCTAGAGAAATGGAAATAAAAACAAAAATAAACAAATGGGACTTAATGAAACTTCAAAGCTTTTGCACAGCAAAGGAAACCATAAACAAGATGAAAAGACAACCCTCAGAATGGGAGAAAATATTTGCAAACGAAGCAACTGACAAAGGATTCATCTCCAAAATATACAGAGCTCATGCAGCTCAGTATCAAAAAAACAAACAACCCAATTGAAAAATGGGCAGAAGACCTAAATAGACATTTCTCCAAAGAAGATATACAGATTGCCTACAAACACATGAAAGGATGTTTACATCACTAATCATTAGAGAAATGCAAATCAAAACTACAATGAGGTATCACCTCACACCGGTCAGAATGGCCATCATCAAAAAACCTAGAAACAATAAGTGCTGGAGAGGGTGTGGAGAAAAGGGAACCCTCTTGCACTGTTGGTGGGAATGTAAATTGATACAGCCATTATGGAGAACAGGATGGAGGTTCCTTAAAAAACTAAAAACAGAACTACCATATGACCCAGCAATCCCACTACTGGGCATATACCCAGAGAAAACCATGATTCAAAAAGAGTCATGTACCACAATGTTCATTGCAGCACTATTTACAATAGCCAGGACATGGAAACAACCTAAGTATCCATTGACAGGTGAATGGATAAAGAAGATGTGGCACATATATACAATGGAATATTACTCAGCCATAAAAAGAAACGAAAGAGTTATTTGTAGTGAGGTGGATGGACCTAGAGTCTGTCGTACAGAGTGAAGTAAGTCAGAAAGAGAAAAACAAATACTGTATGCTAACACGTATATATGGAATCTAAAAAAAAAAAGGTTCTGAAGAACCTACAGGCAGGATAGGAATAAAGATGCAGATGTAGAGAATGGATTTGAGGACACGGGGAAGGGGAAGGGTAAGCTGGGATGAAGCGAGAGAGTGGCATGGACATATATACACTACCAAATGTAAAATAGATAGCTAATGGGAAGCAGCTGCATAGCAAAGGGAGATCAGCTCGGTGCTTTGTGACCACCTAGAGGGGTGGGATAGGGAGGGTGGGAGGGAGACACAAGAGGGAAGGGATATAGGGATATATGTGTACGTATAGCTGATTCACTGTTATACAGCAGAAACTAACACACCTTTGTAAAGCAATTATACTCCAGTAAAGATGTTAAAAAAATAATAATGTCTACCTCTTTGATATTAAATAAAGGATTAAATAAGGCAATAAAGAAAAAAAAGTAATGTGTCTTGAATTAGATATATCTAATCCTGAACAGGAAAAAGAAAGACATTAGTAGAAAAACTGATGAAATCAGAATAAAGTCTAGAGTTTAGTTAATAGAAATGTACCAATGTTGGCTTCTCAGTTTGACAAAAAGTCCCATGAAAATGTAAGATGATGACATTAGGGGAAAATGGGTGAAGGCTATATGGAAACTTTTTATACTATCTTTGTAATTTTTCTGCAAATCTGAAATTATTCCAAAATAAAAGTTTATCAAAAGCAAGCAAAAAAAGTCACCTTTGAATTATTTTTACTTATACTTTTTTCACTATTTTAGACTTAGAAAGTTTTTGCCCATATAGTAATCATGAATATAGTCATCATATTTTCCTTTAATGTTTTCATGTTTTAAGGTTTAGAATTTCATTTTACAATTTTGCCTCTGTGGAGTTTACTTCAGTGTATCTAATGAAATAAAGGTCTAATTTGATATTTTCTCGTATATTTAATTGCTTTCTCTAAAACAATTCATGCCGTAAGATATCCTTTACCATTGATTTGATATGCTTCCTTTATCACATATAAAATTTGTATGTGTGTGACTTTTGGTTACTGGTCAAGAGGAAGTAACAGGGATTGGATTTACCCACTTGCCTGAAACAACCAAAAATTGGGCAAAATATCCAAAATATATTTTTATATAAAAATATAAAATCAGACAAATTATATGAAATAATGACTCTCAAGACAGTGCAAGCAGGCAATGAATAATGGTAATCTCTGAAAGACAGGAAACAATGAGATGAGTCCCATCTTGCCCCAGCTTGTAGCCTAAGGAGAGCTTCCAGGCCGTGGTGCCTGGAGGGAAAACCAGGCAGAGCCCAGTAGTCTCCTGGCTTGAGGATACAGTGCTGGGGGTCCAGGGAGACTAAGATGTATAGAGTTTTCAGGGCAGGGTATTGGAGAAAAGAGAGCTGCATAGAGAGAAAACGCCCGAGATATGCAGAGGGTGCTTAGTCTTTAGCTGAGTTCCAATCGGAGGAACGACTTGGCATTGAGAAAGAATCCTTTGAAAAGAGAAGCAGGAATAATCCTCAGAGTTCAGACAGGAGCAGAAAGAGTTCCTGCTCCCACCAGCCATGATAGCACAGGACAGAGTACTAGGAAGGTGAGGAAAATGGAACAAAGAACATATGGGATAAATAGAAAACAAGTAGCAAAATGGTAGAATTAAATTCTACCATATCAGTAATCACATTGAATATAAATAGTATAAACACCTTTTAAATTAAAGAGCATATACAGGTACCCTTTTAGTTAAAAGGCAGAGATGGTCAAATGGGACAAAAAATTATGATCTAACTACATCCTGTCTTCAAGAAACCCACTTTAAATATAAAGACACACAAATAAGTTAAAAGTAAAAAGAAGGAAATAAATATACCATGCCAACTCCAATTTTTAGAAAAGCTGAATAGCTATGTTAATATCAAACAAAGTAGATTTCAGAGCAAAGAATATTACCAGAGATAAAAAGGTCATTTCATAACAATTAAGAGCTCAATTCATTAGGAAGACAAAATGATCCTAAACACTCATGCATCTAAAAAGAGAGTTTTGCAATATATGAAGCAAAAACCAATAGCGGTGCAGACAGAAGTGGCTGTAACCACCATTGTAGTTGGATATTTCAACAGTCTTCTCAATAACTGATAAAACAAGCAGACAGAAAATCAGTAAGGATGTAGAAGAACTTAAACAACACTATCAATCAGCTTGACTTAATTGATATTTATAAAACACTCCATCCAACAGCACTATAGGGGAGGAAAAACTCCCTTTGACCCTTTTAGGTTCTGTGGCTGGCCTAAGAATTAAACTGACATAAGGAAGATAAACAGGAGAAAAGCATACAGATTTATTTAACATTTTTCCATGTAGATGGGAGTCTTCAGATGGGAAATGAAGACCTGAAGAAGCTGTTAGGCCCCAAAGCTTATATACCTTTTTACACAAAGAACAGTGAATTGTGTGGATGTGACAGGCAAAGGGGCTTGGGCTAGGGGCAGTAAATTGTAGAACAGGGACCAGAGAATATATGAGGAAGCTAGTGGAAGGTAAGGGTTATTTTAGTAACTTTGTTTGTACAGGTGCATTTTGGCATTGACTCCCAGTCTCTGATGATAAGAATAGTCTTCTCTTCCTGGTGCAGGGAAGGTGCCTTTCTCATGGGAAACTTTATGCCTGCTTTTATGTAAAGAGGCGGTCAGAGAGCCCTTCTTAGCTGCTGTGTCTCAAGTGCCTTCAGCTCAAAATAATCAATAGGCCAAAGCAGCATATTTTGGGATGGCAGTTCTGAACGCTTGCAACAAGAAAATACACATTCTTTTCAGAATAGACCATATTCTAGGCCAGAAGTTTGATACTTTCAAAAAGATGCAATTAATACAAAGTATAGTCTCTGATTACAGTGGAGTTAAATTAGAAATTTATTACAGAAAGATATCTGGAAAACCCCAAATATTTGGAAACTAACACATTTCTGAATAATCCCTGGGTCAAAGAAGAAATCAGAAGAGAAATTAGAAAATATTTTTGAACTGAATTAAAAGGAAAATAAAACATATCAACATTTGACATTCTAAGCAGAGCTTAGAAGGATATTTATAATAATAAATGCTTATAATCAGAAAAGAAGAAAGGCCTTAAACCAATAATTGAAAGTTCCACATCAAGAAATGAGAGAAAGAAGATCAAAATAAACCCAAATCAAGCAGAATGAAGGAAACAGTAGGGAAAATCAATGAAACTAAAAATTCATTCTCTGAAAAGATCATTAAAATTAACAAATTTTTCTCAAGGTTGACAAAGATAAAAGAGAGAAGATACAAATGACTAATATCAGAAGTGAAGGAGGGGACATCATTACACAACTCACACAAATTTAAGAAATAAAAAGGAAATTAAAAATCTTTACACCTGGGACTTCCCTGGCGGTTCAGTGGTTAGGACTCTGTGCTTTCACTGCCGAGGGCCTGGGTTCGATCCCCGGTCAGGGAACTAGGATCCCACAAGCCATGTGGCACAGCCAGAAAAATAAAAAAATAAAGTATAAGACAAATTTGCCTGATATCAAAATATATGTTAAAAAAATTTTACACCCATAAATTTGATAACCTAGACGAATGGACCAATTCCTTCAAAAACTACAAACTACTAAAACTGAATCAAGATGAAATAGATACTCGTAATATTCCTATAACTATTAAAGACATTGCATTTGTAGTTCAAAATCTTCCAAAAAATAAATTCCCAGTGTATTAGTTTGCTAGGCTGCCATAGCAAAAGCACTATAGGACTGGGTGGCTTAAACAGCAGAAATTTGTTTTCTTACAATTCTGGAGGATAAAAGTCTGAAATTAAGATGTCAGCAGAGTTGGTTTCTTCTGAGGCCTCTCTCCTTGGCTTGCAGATGGCTGTCACAGATGGCCATTTTCTCCCTGTGTCTTCACATAGTCTTCTCTCTGTGTGTTTCTGTATCCTAATCTCTTCGTGTAAGGATACCAGGCATATGGGATTAGGGCCCACTCTAATGACCTCATTTTATCTTAATTACCTCTTTAAAAATCCTATCTCTAAATAAAATCACCTTATAAGGTGTTGGGGGTCAGAACTTCAACATACGAATTTTTAGGGGATACAATTCAGCCCGTATCACCAGCCCAGATGATTTCAGTTGTGAATTCTACCAAAACTTTAAAGGAGAAATAACACCAATTCTATAAAATCTCCCAGAAAATAGAGAGGAAAGCTTCCCAAATAATTTTATAAGGCTAGCATTATCCTAGTATCAACACCAAATAAAGATAATACAATAAAAGAAAACTACAGAACGATATCCCTCATAAACATAAACATAAAAATACTAAATGAAATATTAGTACATCAATTTCAGCCATATAAAAAAGAATAATAGACCACCACCAAGTGGGCTTTATTCCAGAAATACAAGGCTGGTTTAGCATTCAAAAATCAATCAAGGTAATCCTATTAACAGTCTGTGGGGGGAAAAAAAACACATGATCATATCAATTGGTATAGAAAAAGCATTTAACTCAATTCAGTACCCATTTGTGAAAACACTCAGCAAACTAGAAATAGGAAGGAACTAACTTCCTCAACTTGATAAAGGACATCTACAAAATACCTACAGGTAATATCATACTTTATATTGAAAGATTGAATGTGTTTCCCCTAAAATTGAGGACAAGGGAAGAATAGCCACTCTTACGACTCCTGTTCAACATAGTACTGAAAGTCTTAGCCAGTGCAATAAGGCAAGAAAAAGAAGTAAAAAGCATACATATTGGAAAGGAAGCAGTAAACTGTCCACATAATTATCTGTGCAGAAATCCCACAAAATCTATAATAAAACTGCTAGAACTAATAAATGAGGTTAGCAAGATCACAGAATACAAGGTAAACACGTAAAAAATAATTGTCTGTCTATATATTAGCAATGAATGATTGAAAACAAAAATTAAAAACATAACGCAATAGCTCCCCCAAAATAAAAATTTTAGCTGTAAATCTAACAAAACATGTACAAGCTTTGTATGCTGAAAAGTGCAAAACAGTGATGAAAGAAATCAAAGAAGACAAATAAATGGAGCAACATACCACGTTCATGGATTAGAGGACTCAACAAAGTAAAGATGTCAGTTGTTCCCAAATTGACCTAGTATGTGTAATAAGGAATTCGGTGTCACCCAAAGAGAGGTCTAGCCATTGTCCCTGGCTCACTTCTAAACTTTTGGCATTTCCCAAGTGTCTTTGTTTTTCATCATGGGCCCTTCAGACCACACCTGATAGTGTATGCTATTGAAGTTATTTGTGGTAGGCTCCTTGGACCACATGATATGAGCCCAGTATCTGGGGTGGGGGGGCTGTTGCTGGAGTTGAATTCAATCACATGGGCAGTGAATCAGTCAGTCATGCCTACGTAATGAAACCTCCATAAAACCTCTAGACATCAAAGCTTGAGTGGACTTACCTGGTTAGCGTTTGTGTGTGTGTATTGTTACACATCATGGCTCAGAAGACATAACATCATCCATGACTCCACAGGGAAAGGATGACCCATCTTAGACTCTGCCCTATGTGTTTCTTCCTTTGGCTGGTTCTAATTTGATCATTGTACTACGGTTCCATTGGGGGAAGCTGAGTTTTAGCAACTTTGACGTAATCTAAAATTATTTCGAAGTGGAAAGAAAAAGAAAAAAGCAATTAGACCTTTAATCCCCACTCCCACCGTTCTGTATAGCCCATAACTTCCTTCCTCTACTTGGCAAAGACCAGAGGTTTATTATCTGAGACGTGGGTATGGGTTGTAGTGGATGGGGGCCACTAGCCCAGCTGAAGGCAGGTGAACTGTACTGAAATTAAATGATTATTTATATTCTGAATACAGAGACCCACCCCCAGTCCTCTTCCTTACTAAGCCCCCATATTCAGAAAACCTCCCGCTGACAAGCCTGACCAGACCAGGGAAAAGACTTAAAGATCCTGACACCTGGGTATTTCCAACGAAATGGCCCCGTCAGACCATCTTCCATGGAAGGCCACAGTCTGTGGGTTCACACATTTCAACCAGCTGCTTAGTCCTCAAGTTCTAAACATGAGTAGAACACCAAGTACATCAGGCTAAGGAAATGCTCTAATGTGAAAAATTATTATGCAAACAACTAGCAAGCACTTGGGAGGAAACAGAGACAATTCAGGAAAAAGAACACTTTAAAAAGAACAGTCATTAATAATCTCAGAGAAGTAAGAGAGCATAATACATTCATTAAGCAAGAACAGATGCTACTTAAAAAAAGGGGGGGGTGGTGGACACAGAACAAAAAGGAACACCTGGAAATTAAAAGCAATGATAGAATACATGACAAATGCAATAGAATGTTTGAAAAATAAAATTAAGAAACCTCCCATAAGGTAGAGCAAAAGGAGATGGAAAATGGGAGAGGAAAAGATGAGAAAATTCAAGGACTACTTGAAGCAGTCCAATATCCAAAGAATGGAAGTTCTAGAGATAGAGCACAGAGAAAAAGAAGGATGTATATAAGGAAATTAACAGATCCAGAAATTTCTCCAGAACTGAAGCTACAAATGAAAATAGACCCACACCATGGCCACTCATTCATTCATTCATTCGTCCGTCAACAGATACTGTGTCCTCACCTGGACTTTCCTGTGCATGCATGGGGAAAGAGAGATCTCCGGTCTCTCTTCTTTTTCTTCCAAGGACATCAGTCCTATCAGATTAGGACCCTACCCTTATATCACCCCGTTTAACCTTAATTACCTCCTTAAAAGCCCCATCTCCAACACAGTCACATTGAGTGGCAAGGGGTTACGGTTAGGGCTTCAACATATGAGTTTTGGGGAAACACAATTTAGTCCATAACAACTCCCAGCATTGATTTCATAGCAAAATTTATTTTTGACACATATACACTTTTTAGATATATAATAATATGTGCAACTACTTATTATTTTATTAACTACTGTTATACATTTTGAGTCGGTGTCAAGTCTCTTTGCATCAGTCAGAACGTCCACAGTGCTGTAAAAGAGTAATCGTGCTTTTCACAAGCAATTTCACAAGTACCCAGTTAAAGTGAGGGGAGAATAAAGCTATTTTTGGACACGCAGGGTTCTCAAAATACAGCTCTTCTGCCCACACACCCCCTTTCGTTGTGCTATCAGAGTACACTCCAACAAAATGAGGGGAACAACCAAGAATTACCAAGAACTGGGACCCAGGAAACAGGGCATCTGATCCAGGAGAGAGGTGAAGGGACTCCCCAGAATGATGGTGCAAGGGGGTCCCACACCGATGCCCGTCATCAGGGCCAGAGGGCAACAGGTCCTCCAGGGAGCAGGTCAGGAGACACTGGGAGAGGGTTTTTCAAGAATATGAAATTGACAAATATCTGTTGCAGTGGAATATGGGGAGAGGAGTTGTAGACAATTCGAGGGGAGGGAGGAGGGATGAATAGGTGGAGCACAGGGGATTTTTAGGGCAGTGAAACGATTCCCTAAGATACTGTAATGATGGATACATGTCATTATATATCTATGTCAAAACCTGTAGAATATACAACACAAAAAATGAACTCTAATGTAAACCATGAAGTTTAGTTAGTACTAATGTATCAATATTGACTTGTCGATTGTAACACATGTATCACAGTAATGGGGAAACTGTGTAGAGGGAAAGAGGGTAAATGGAACTCTATACTTTCTACTTGGTTTTTCTATAAACCTAAAAACTTCTCTAAGAAATAAAGTCTTTTAATTTTTTTTAAGTGCAATGAAAAAACCGAGAAATTTGTTAACTCCAGGGGAAAGAGTTGTTTTTAAAAGGAAAAGGATTCATAAGATATGCCAGGGAATATCTGTGTAAATGCAATGATGATTTACCCCCGAGTATGATATTAGCACATTGTGAAGATGGGGGATGGGATGGGAGTGTGGGAATGGTGGGGCTGGGACGTGAAAGAGGGCAAATCCTCATCTTCCATAGTGAGAAGTCCACAAAGATGCCTAAAACTGCAAAGCCATGTGTCAGGGAGATGGGGTGGGGGGGCAGTGGGTTGAGCCTTGTAGAACTACTTTATAAAGACTATGCAAAACAGATTTTTAGTAAAAATAAAACCTTTAAAAACAATTCAGCTTCAAAAATATATTCAATCTCAATGCTGTTAATTATTTCAAAAAAACATTCTTATTAGGTTTGTTTTAGAAATTTTCCTGTTGTTTTGAATAGATTCTCTCCCCGCCCTCTATTTTTTCTAAGTGGAAAAACTATTAATTTTTAAAGTTCTTCCTCCTTTATTGAACTCATTAATTTCAGAGCTTGTTTTTGACCCACTTGGATTTTTGAAGTATTTGATAATATGTGCTCATACTTACTCCTTGATAATCTGTGATAATATTTACTATTGTTAAACATTTTGTGTCTGTTTCAGATCTTTTTGTATCAGTCAGAGTTTCCACAACACTGCAAAGTAGTAATCATGCTTGCTGGCATCCTTATATTCTTGATTTTATAGAGAGGCCACAGTCAAAAGTGTTCTATACTGTAAATTATACTGTTGGCTGTTGAATTAAGATGTAAAATCTTTATCGGGCTAAAGAAGAATCCTTTTAGTTCTAGTTATTGTATTTTATCAAGAAAAAGTATTAAATAGTATAGGTCTTTTGAGGCTTCTTTTGAAATTATGATTTTTCTTATTGGACCTAGTTTTTATGTCATTTCATAATATTAGACATCTTAGTAGTCAACTGTCTTCAATACCTGGGATAAATTCTAGCGGGCCATGACTCTTTAATGTACGGTTAGATTTGGTTTGCCACTATTTTATTCTGTATTTGTCATTGAGGTTTGGGTAGACTTTTCCTCGTTTCTATTGCTGTTTGTTTTCTCAGATTTTGGTGTTAGGGTTCTAGCTTTTTTCCACCTTTTCTTTGTATAGCATCAAAATCATTTATTTGAAAAGTATAAGGTGTTCTTGTTTAGGACATTGGACTGAACCCACATTTTCCTTTCCTGTCCCCTAATTCCCTTTGAAATGAGCATAAAGAAGTACAAGGAGATATGTAGGCTGAGTGGGAATTTAAGAATGGAGAGAAATCTTAACTGACCAGAGATAGTGAGGAACTGCTGGAGGATTCTGCAGCCTTGATCCAAGAGATGCTGGAATCGGGGGATTCTCCTGCCAGGGGCCCCAGAGAAGTCTCAAAGCCAGAGTGTGGGATGCTAAACAAAGGGAGAGAGGGCACAAATCCAGGTACAATCTCAAGGTTGGTCTGTGGAGTAGCTGCAGCATGGTAGCCGGTCCCCTGCCCTGCCCTGACCCTTGTGTGTGCCAACAGCAATATCCTGCCTGTGGATTTCATTCACCCAAGACTTCTTTGACTGTCAGATCCACCATCTTTTTAGGTAGCATTAATGAAATGATGACACAATGTTTTCTTAAGACTTAGAATTCTTATTTTTTAAAATTTTTATTGAAATATAGTTGAATTACAATGTCATGTTAGTTTCAACTGTATAGCAAAGTGATCAACTTATTATATACATTATATATATTATATATATTCAGAATACATATATATATTCTTTTTTAGATTCTTTTCCATTATAGGTTATTACAAGATATTGAGTATACCTCCCTGTGCTACACAGTAGGTCCTTGTTGGTTATCTATTTTCTATATAGTAGGGTGTATATTTCAATTCCAAACTCCTAATTTATCCTCCCCCCTCCCCTTCCCCTCTGGTAACCATAAGCTTGTTTTTTACGTCTGTGAGACTTAGAATTCTTATTTTTATACCTACACAAAGATTTTTTAGAATTTTTAGCAATAGATTTTTAAATCATATCTTTTTGTTACACATACATGAAAAGAAAAATACAAGTGAAATGATAGAGTAAAGGATTGATTCTCAAACTGGAACATACATCAGTATCACCTGGAGAGTTTGTTAAGATACAGATTGCTGGACCCCACCCCTAGAGTTTCTGATTTGGGAGGTCTGATTCAGTGGAACCCCCAAATTTGCATGGTTACAGGTAAAGGCGATGCTGCTGGTCCAGAAGCCGTACTTCGAGCACCGCAGCGTGAATGACTAATCCTTCTTCACATTCAGAGTTCACTCTTCTGAATCATTTTTTAACTCAAAGTCATTAGTGTGCATGATTTTCCCACAATTTTATGAACACTTAAGAGCATAGGTGGTGCAGTATTGTTAATAAGAATCCATTAAAGAATAAGGGCCATTGGTGCTGGGCTCTTTGGCTGCTTTTGCAATTATACAGAGCCACTTATAAAAAATAGCGTTCTTGAAATGTAATTTACATAATATAAAATCCATCCATTTTGAAGGTACAATTAAATGATTGTTAGCATATCTACAGAATTGGTCAAACATTGTCACAATGTAATTTGAGACCATTCCTGTCAATCCAAAAGAAAGCTATAGATTTGACTTTTCTGGACAGCCAGTATAAATGGAACTACACAATATGTGTTCTTTACATGTTTGGCTTTTTTTCCACTGAGCATGTTTTGAGTTTCATTCATGTTCTAGCTTGTATCAGTACTTCATTCTCTTTTTTTACCAAATGGTATTCCGTTATACAAATGTGCCATATTTTGTTTATCCATTTACCAGTTGAGAGACTTTTGGGTTTTTTCCACTTTTTGACTATAAGAATAATGCTGCTATGAACATTCGAGTACAAGTCTGTGTAGACTTTTTCATTTCTTTTGGAAACGTACCTAGGAGTGGAATTCTGAGTCATATGGTAACACTATGCTTAGCATTTTGAGGAACTGCCAGACCGTTTGGCAAAGTGGCTGCACCGTTTTACATTCCCACCTGCAGTTTATGAGGGTTCTGATTTCTCCACATCTAAGCCAACAGTTGTTATTATCTGTCCTTTTGATTGTAGCCATCCCAGTGAGTGTGAAGTAATACTTCATTGTGGTTGTGTTTTGTGTTTCCATGATAACTAACGATCTCAAGCATCTCTTTGTGTGCTTATTGGTCATTTGTATCTTTTCTTAGGACAAAGAAGAGATCGTTTGCCCATTTTAAAATAATTTAACTTTTTATTATTGAGTTGTAAGGGTTCTTCAAATATCCTGGATACGAGTCCCTTATCAGATATATGATTTGCAAAAATTTTCTCCCATTCTGTGAGTTGTCTTTTTACTTTATTAACGGTACTGTTTGGAGCATGAAAGTTTTAAATTTTGATGAAGGCCAGCTTATCTATTTTTTCCTTAGTTGCTTGTGCTTTTGGTGTCATAGCTGAGAAACCATTGCCTAACCCAAGATTATGAAGGTCTTCTCCTCTGTCTTCTAAGAGTTTTAGCTCTTATGTTTGAATTTTTGATTCATTTGAGTTAATTTTTGTGTATAGTGTCAGGAAGGAGTCCAGATTCATCTTTTTTCATGTGACACACGATTTTCCCACCACCATTTGTTAAAAAGGCTATTCTTTTATTATTGAGTTTTCTTGGAATCTTTGTTGAAAATCAATTGACTGTAAATATAGAGATATATTTAGGGAGGATATCTCAATTCTCTTCCATCTATCTATCTATCTATCTAATCTTTATACTAGTACCACTTACTGGCAAAACTTACAGCACTAACATTGTAATAAGTTTTGAAATCAGGAGCTGCAAGTCTTCCAGCTCCTGGGTCTTTTTGAATTTTCATATGAATTTTAAGATCAGCTTCTCAATTTCTGCAAAAAATCCAGCTGAACCAGCCCACTTTTTATTCTTGCTTGCGAATGTTGTTAAACATCTCTTTCATTTCATCCACTCTCCTTGTCCTCAACCCATTGCTTTCTATAGCTTAGGTTGTCATGTTTTTCTTATAAACTGTTGACACTTGTTTTGGAAGTATTGATGCGGGCACTTTTAATATCTGGGTGGGTTAGGGTCAGGACAGGTTGCCTCTCCTGATAAAAAGACTCAAGAAAAGTTCCCTTTTTGCCCTAGTGATTTGAGGTGTCACCTTTATCATACATTAAAATTCCACATGTGCTTGCATTTATTTCTGGATATTCTGTTCTTTTCCACTGGTCTGTTTATCTATTCATGTACTAACACTACACTATTTTAATTATCAAAGCTTTCTAGTATATTTTAATATCAAATAGGACTAGTTGCCTTTCAGTTTTTATTTTGTGGTGGTTTCCTGGCTATTACTGAATGCTTATTTTTCCAGATGAAGTTTATTGTCATTTAGTGATATTTTCTTTGTTACCTAATGTTTGATAAGTTCTGCTAAATATACCACGTGTGCTTGAGAAGATGGATTTTCTATTATCAGAGGTGAAGTTTGATATATGTCCATAAGGCCTATGGGGTTTTTTAAAATTATCATATTAATTTCTTTTAGATCCTTACTTATTTTTTGTCCACTTATCCAGCATCATTGAGCAGGTGAGACTTATCCAAGGGCTACTTCAATCCTGATGACTTTGAGATTTAGCCTTTCGTTCCATCAGTGAGATTTTCACTGGTTCATGGCGTGTTTTGTAGAATCTCATCTTGATACCCTGCTCATGCAGCCCCCTGCTGTCCTTGCAGTTTTTCTTAGATTAACACTATGAAGCTTGGCTTCTTTTTCCTTCCACATTCCCATCAATTAGTTGGAAGCTTATTTTCCTGGCAAAAAAATCATGGTGATCCAGAGTAATGGTTTAATACCACTTTTGTCATTTTCTGGTATGTACTTGGATCTGGGGATGATGGAGTATCTTGGGATGTGATACTGAGACACTGTCTGGGACAGAGTTGTGCTGAGGATTCTGGATACAGTCATGGGAAGGTAGTAGGGGAGGAGCTCAGAGGTTTGGGTATAAGGGTAGCCTGGAAAACATCGGACAAATGCTTGACAAAAGTGAGGTTAACTTCACGCCAGCCCCCTTCTGTTTCTCCAGGTTTGTCTTTGGCACATCTGGTTCCCAGGGAGACCTCTAGAAGGCATGCCGGGAGGAGAGTGAACTCCATGGCTATTTTAGTGGATTTTCACCCCCCTACCCCTAGGCCCTCTAGGGTCCCTCTACTCAGCAGTCAGCAGAGACTGGCAACTGGTGATAAAGAAGACTGGATTTCTTAATGCCCCAAAGACCAAAGCTCTGTGGGCACTGGCCCTCCGTATCCTCAGCTCCCAACCGCTACCCCTTTGTAAACTGTTTTCTCCTACAAAGTGCCTTTTATGAACTTTTCCCCTGAATTTCCATATAGAGGTGGCCTGGAGTGACTGGTGTCACCTCTGGCTTTCCTTCCATGACCTTAGAGCTACGGGGTGAGACCCTGCACACTCCACATGTGTGGGGGAAGAGGTAGAGGGAGAAAGGGAAGCACCGTGAGCTCTTCTGGGAGGGAGCAGGAAATTCGTTTGCAGACAGAGGCAAAGTAATCTGAAGTACCAAGTGAAGACCTGTGTGATGAAAGGAAATCATGCTGCCAACCTTGAACCAGTGATCCCGGATGACATGCATTTTTACAAAGCCTGTGTTTCGATCCACTTCAAAGGACTCACTGGAGTTAGTTTTGTAAGTTTCCCAATCCATCAACCAGCTGGGCTTGTGGAATAATATTTCATCTTGAAAACAGATTTATCAGGGAGAGGGTAAGAAGAAGCAAAGACACAGGAGATTTATGACGGCTCCCCTACCCCGCCCCAGGTCAAGCAGAGCAATCAGTTTGCCGTCATCACTTTAACCTTTCTGTCGCGGGAGTCTCGGCCTGGGCCTCAATCGTGGAGTTCACCCTGGTGTGGAGGTCTCCCCACTGGGGACATGGACACGTGCGTGAGGGAAGGGGACACCCTAATGGCGACTCAGGACACAGCAGGACAGCAGTCCATTCGCCTTGTGTTCCCCCTTTTCTCCCCTTTGTTTTTCTCTCTCTTTTCTTCTCCCTCTTCATCCCCTCTATGGGTGACTTGATTTGTTTCTAGAACTCTTGGAAATAGTAGCAGTAACAAAAAATTTGAAAAAAAGTTTTTGTGCAATTCTCAGGGAGCCACTGAGAAACCAAGACATTTCCACCTTGACCGACAGCCTCGGTCCAGCACTAGCATTTCAAGCACGTCCTCAGCTCTGGCCATAAGCCCTCAGAGGACCTCGCAGCACCCGGATGATGCTGAGATGATGGGTGCGAACGCAGGAACCCAGGATGCCGCGGAGGAGAGCAGGACTGTTTCATTTAATAGACGCGGAGGCAGACTCAGAGAAGGTTACTGGTGTTGGATTAGTCGGTTTTCAGGAAAAGTCATGATAGAAACAAAGTATGGGAAGCTGGAAATAAGAAGAACAAATGGAAAGGAACTTAGCAAACTGGAGAGAGCGGAAACTCAAGCTTGCAAAGGGGAAAGGCTAAGTGTAACATGGCGGTGCCTGTCTGAACTCCAGAGGCCACAGGCATCTCTGAAAGTGGAAATACAGCTTGGGTTCAAAATGGGAGGGTTGTTGGAAAGTCTCTAAGAAGAAATTGCATCTCCACGTCCTCCCCAACACCCTGCAGCTGCGGTCAACTCTGTCCACCTTAGCAGAACCTTGCAGGGCTCTTCTTTGCAGAGCTTGATCTAAGTGGAATCGGGGCTCTGGGGCGCCGGGCCAGGGTACTGCAGGGAAAGCAGGGGGATTAAGTACAAACGAACACACCGAATGGTATAGCGTCCGAGTCCTTGCCTTCCATCTGCCGCTTAGAATAACTCATAGCCAGGGTTATACATTTATATACAGTTACTGATAGGTGTAGACAACAAGCAGATGAAATAATGAGACCATCATGATTAACTCCAAGGAGATGTTGCATAAGGGAGAAATTGTTTCCATAGTACACCACTCAGCCGTGAATAATACTTATATAGGTTCTGAATATTGATTTCACCCGAAATTATAACAACATGTGGGAAGGTTTATAAGAAAGTTAAATCCTCATCTTCCATATTAGGAAGTCAATAGTTAATACTTAAAACTAAACAATCAAGAAATAGGATAAATATGCCATTCTCTAATGTGAAAATGGCGCAAAATGGTGAAAGTATTTACTCTGTGGAGGGAGGATGGGGGAATTTATTTTAAAGTTTTGAATGTGAATAATAGTAGTTAATAAGACTTGATAAGGTGGCTGAATTATAATTATAATATGTATTATATACAATATATGTGTATACCCACACATACATAAAATGTTATAGGGTGGAGAGGCTGTCACAGTTTGAAAAATATGTTAAAGTGCTCAGATGTTTAGGAAATTATACCTTATATTTTCAGACCTTAATCATAAAATGTTCTGAAGGTTCTAAAGCCAAACATCTATCATCACTGTATTTAAATGAAATTCAGCAAGGAGAAGGTAGTATTTTCACCACTCCTTCCCAAAGTTATAAGGTTTCTTCCAACAGTACAGCAGGAAAATACATTTCAGTAATTGATAAGTATGTAACTCAAACGAATTTTGAGGCTCTAAGTACAATGAAGAAACAATAGTCAGCAATTAAAAGTTTTTTAATTCCAATGTTGACTTATTTAAAGAATATTATAGTGGGTCCATTCATAACCCACAGCCACTGTTCTTAGAATGTCTGTTCCTCTCCACTGAGGCTCCCTCTCACCTCTGATTACTTGAGTCAGCTAACCTTAAAACCTTTGATTATTCACCCTTTACCCCAACTTATCTCTAAGCATTTTCCCTCTCCAGTCCTGGTGTCTTTCTACCCATTCTCCTGATTTCATATCATCAAAGCTCTTCTTGGAAGGTGTGGGCAGAGAGGAAAGACAAAATTGTCTTCAGCAGGTAAAAGAGAAGAGAGAGTCCTGAGACTATTTATTAATTAATGAATTTCATTCTCATCACAAATGCAAATACTTATTATTAACAAATTCCTCATTTTGATAAATAAGCAACGTGGTAACTTAGGTATCATTCTTTTGAATGTTTTCGTATAAACTATGAAATCATGCATGTAAATTATTATTTTGAGAAAAAATGATTTCAAGAGAAATTGACTCATACTCAGTGACTCTGAAATGGAAATCACTGGAAATTTTTAGCGAGAAGTTTTTAAATGTAGAAATGCACAAGGAATAAATAATAACACCGGTGCCTCACCACCCAGAATTAATATATGCTAACAAGTTTTCATGTTCACCACCCAGAATTAATATATGCTAACAAATTTTCACGTTTCCTTTAGGTATTTTTTTATTTTAAGAAACAAGAGGTCAACCATTAAATTAAATAAATAAGGGGCTTCCCTGGTGGCGCAGTGGTTGAGAATCTGCCTGCCAATGCAGGAGGCACGGGTTCGAGCCCTGGTCTGGGAAGATCCCACATGCCGCGGAGCAATTAGGCCCGTGAGCCACAACTACTGAGCCTGCGCGTCTGGAGCCTGTGCTCCGCAACAAGAGAGGCCGCGATGGTGAGAGGCCCGCGCACCGTGATGAAGAGTGGCCCCCGCTTGCCACAACTAGAGAAAGCCCTCGCACAGAAACGAAGACCCAACACAGCCTAAATAAATAAATTAATTAATATTAAAAAAAAAAATTTAAATAAGGAGCGGACTCAAAAGATTTGAAGAGGTTATGTAAGCAGAGGAGGGGGTTAGTAGGGAAAGGAAGGTAGGCAGGAGCAGAGTGTTACGAAAGTGAGTCCATGAGGCCCACAAAGGAGAGGCACAGAGAGGTGTAGCTGGAAACTTACAGCAAAATTCATAACTGATGGTGACTTTAATGTTAAGTGAATAAAATTAGTCATAACTAATTTTCAAATGAATGAATGGCACTATTTATATAAATTTATTTAGAAAGAGGGGGAGTTGAGTAGGAAAATCATATACTTAGTTTCTATAGGAAAACAACTTTTTTTCCCCCACGTGCTCAAGTTGTTTTGATTAAAAAAACAAAACTCTGGAGGGCAGGCTTTATTATACGAAACTATATCTTCTTGGATGATCTGTTCATTGCTTGATTAAAGCCATATCTAGGAAAAAAAATCATTCCTTTTAGAAACAATTATGCTTGTATATTTGCCCACATATTAACCATTTCCAATACTCCTCATACCTTTTTGTAGATTCAGATTTCCAAGACAATTATTTCCCTTCAGCTTAAAGAACTTCCCCTAGCACTTTTTGCAGTGCAGGTCTGTTGGCAACAAATTATCTCAACTTTGATTTACCTGAAAATATCTCTTCGTTTTCAGTTTTGAAGAATGGTGTTTACTGGGTATAGACTTCTGAGGTGACAGTTTTTTTCTTTCCACACATTAAAGATATTATTTCATTGTCTTCTGTACTCCATTTATCAGAAGAGAAGTTGCTTGTCAGTCATTCGCCTGTATATGATACCTCATTTCTGCCTGGCTACTTGTAAGATTTTCTATTTCACTTTTATTTTTATCTGTGATGTGGCTAGGTGCAGGTTTTTGTTTTGTTTTGTTTTGGTTTGGTTTTGGTATTGGTTTTTTTTGGAGGCTTGTTAAGCTTCTAATATGTGATGTTTGATGTTTATAATTAAGTTTGGAAACATTTTGGCCAATATTCCTTCAAATATTTTTTATTCTCTATTCTCCTCCTTTCTCCTGAAACCCCAATTATACATATATTGAGATGTTTAATATTCTGGCTCTGTTTGGTATTTGATATTGAGGTTCCATTCATCTCTTTTTTAAATACTTTACTCTCACAGATTCTTTTTGGATAATTTCTGTTTATTTCTCTTTAAATCAATAATCTTTCTTCTTTTTTCCCCCATGTGATCATCTGTTAATCTCATGCTATGATTTTTTAAAAAATTTTTCATATATTGTATCTTTCAGTTCCAGGGATTCTACTTGGTACCTTTTTAGAGTTTTCGTATCTTTTCTGAGATTCTCTGTCTCTTCCTCCAGTATATCCATTCTTCTCGTAAAACCCTTTAACATATTTATCACTTAGTTTAAAGTCCTTTCCTCCTAAATCCTAAATGTGGATCTTCTTTGTTGACTGCTTTTTTTCTTTTGACTTGTCATCACATTTTCTTATTTCTTCATATGTATCGTACTTTTTTATTGTATAGACATTGTGGTTGATTCATTGTAGAGAATCTGGATTCTGTTATCTTCCTCTGAAGAATGTTGGGTTTTGTTCTAGCAAATGTAGCAGATCTGCTGGCAGATCACCTGGATTTTGTGAAGGCTTGGTTTTAGGCTTTGTTAGGGTGGGTCTATTTGAATTTTGCCCTTAGTTCTAAGGTATAGCACTTAGTCCTAAGGTATAGCACTTAGTCCTGGGATGTGCTTCCTAATCATAGGGCATGGCCTTTTTAGAGTTTTGTTGAAAAGCTTGAAGTGTTTACCAAACTCCTCTAATTTGGAGAGACTTAAACTCTAAAGTCTGTCTTTCTATTGAAATTTCTGCCCAGCGTTTTCCGCCTTCCAGCTATTCTTTTCCTGTGGGCTCATTAGAGTCTCTCCCTATGGATATGCATTTACAAAGTCAGCAAGGACTTGAGGGGGTATCCATATATAGATTTTTGGTCCTTTCCCATATTTTCCCCACCTCTCAATTGCAGACTTGTCTGGCAGCTCCAAACTCTCATCTCAGATTCTTCAGCCTAATAAGACTGCTGCTATTTGCTTGAACTCCAGTCCTCATGCTCCAGGCAGACTGGGGAGTGCCTTCAGGAGAAAAGCTGGTTAAATGTGAATCTCACAGAGTTTACTTCCATTCTTTCGAGGCTTGTATCCCCCTAATTTCTGCCTGCTTTTGGTTACTCTCTGAGGACATTATACAGTTATTTTAATATTTTGTCCATAATTTATAGTTGTCAGCAAGTGGGTTTCATCTAATACAAGCTATCCTGCCATTATCAGAGCTGGAAGAAAAAAGAATTGATAAATAAGGTAGTCATGTCTACTATCACTACTTCTATTCCATATTATACTGGAGGTCTTAACAAGTACAATAAAACAAGAAAAAAGAAAAGGTATATGAATTGGAAAGGAAGAAACAGAACTTGAATTATTTGCAGATGATATGAAAATCCAAAATAATCTATAGAAAAAGCCTTTATAATTACTATAATTAGTAAGAGTTAAGGAAGGATGCTAGGTATTAGAGCAGTATTTTAAAAATCTGCTGCTTTCCATAAATCAGCTCCAGGTCTCTTAAACTATACTTTAAGAACATTAAAGATTTGTCTCAGATTTGGAGCACCTTTACGATCCCAATTCTTGTTCACATTTATCTGCTTTCTTGAAGCAATCTGAGTTTTGTTCTCTGTTATTTGCTACCAGAAGAGCTTTGGCAAAAGAGAAGAGATTTCCCTGCGATCAGATATAGAGAAGATGGACAAGTGATCCCTTGCTCATGGGGGGTGGTGTGAGCCTGCTGGAGTAGAGTGAGGAAGCTAAACCAAAATGAGCTCTTTGGAGGCAAAAACTGTATCTTGTTCACTGCTGTATCCCCAGCTGCTAGCGCACTGGGTCTGATGCTGACTAAATCAATGTCTATTGGCGGAACATGGTTGCTCTTGATAAGTATTTGAAGGCCTCACATAGAGGAGGAACTGACTCAACCTGCAGAGGACGTCAGTGCCATCTGAGGACAGAGTGGTCAGAGTTGGAGGACCTTGAACTCCTGCCCAGAAGGATTCAGGCAGTGGTTGAATGAATACCTGGTGGAGGTTTAAAGAAGGGATTCAAACAGCAGCTAAGAATTTGTACTTTGACCTTCACGGTGGAAAATGCAAGAAAAACTGAATAGTAATGTGGTAGCCAGCCTCTGAGATGGCCCTCAATGACTCTTGCCTCCTGGTTTTCATGTCCTTGTGGTCCCTCCCACATTGACTTGGGGCTGGCTCTGTGACTGATAGAATATGGTGGCAGTCATGTAGGTGACTGACTAAGACCAAGTCATAGAAGACATTGCAGCTGTTAGCTGGGTCTCTGATATCATTCACTCCGGGAGAAGCCAGCCCTCAGGTGGTAAGGACATGTAGAGTCCTGTGGGAGGCCCACGTGGAGAGGAACAATCTTGCCAGCATCAACTTGCCAACTCTGGGAGTGGGCCACCCAGCAAGCATACCCTTCTGCCCCAGTCAAACTTTCAGATAATTCCAGCCCCAGCTGACATCTGATTACAGCCCCCACAAGAGACCCAGAACCAGAACGACTCACTGAGTTGCTCCTGAATTCTTGACCCATGAAAACTTTGAGAGATAATAAATTACTATTATTGTTTTAAGCCACTCAGGGTTTTTGGGTGATTTATTACACATAACCTTTGAGATTTGGGACTGTGGAATCTCACTCCAGTTCTCTTTCACTCTAAGGATCTATGCTGTTTTAACATTTTATCACCTCCCTCTGGGATGCCTTTGACTTGCCACCAGAGACAAGTGTTCTGGGCAGCGTCCCAGTCAAGGATCTACTGGAGGACAAGGATCACTGCCCCAAGTTTGTATTACTGCTAGCTCAGTGACTACACAGTGTAGGTGCCCTTTAAATTGTTTTTGAATAATGAACAAATAAAGGTGAGTTTGTCAGAAACAGGTCCTCTGGCTCTTTGCTGTCTCTTCATGTTCTTCTGATTTTTAGTCTTCCTGACATACTGCTCAGCAGAGGGCAGGATAGTGCATCCCTAAGATGCAGCAAAATTCATCTGTTGAAATAGGGAGTTTTCCCAAGTTCCATGGCTCTGTTATTTTGGGGATAATTGCTTCTTGCAATAAGCTCTAGATTGATATACGACCAGAAAACTATACCCACAAAGCACAGCTAAGCATTTCTGAAGCTGAGGTATCTAGTGACTGTTGGTACAGGTACACAAATTGATTTACCTCATCTTAGAAATAATACAATGCCACCTCCATTAGCACACAAAAAGTTTGGATAAATAGAATTTATTTTCATTCTGATTTCCAATAGTAACCCAAATGTTTGAGGATGGCCCAGAAAGCCCTGAAAGATCCAGAAAAGATGCTTTAAGAACTATGAAAAGAAGAATTAATCCAGAGCATAAATGAACCTTGAAAACATTATGTTAAGAGAAAAAGGCCAGTTACAAAGGACCACATATTGTGACTCCATTTCTATGAAATGTCTAAGATAGGCAAATCTGTAGAGACAGAAAGTAGATTAGTGGTGGCCTAGGGCAGGAGAAGATTGGGGAGCTGGGGGATGACAGCTAAGGGATGAGGAGTTTCTTTTTGGGGGTGATAAAAATGCTCTAAGATTAGGTTGTGATGATGGTTGTAAAATTATGTGAATCTATTAAAAACCATTCAATTATATACCTTTAGTGAGTGAATAGCATGGTATGTGAACTATATCTGAAAGCTTTAAAAAATAATTAATGATGTTCAGCTGAATTTTTATATTCATCTTGTTTATCCCCCCAGTTTAGTCTCTGAAAATACGTTAGTCATCAGTGATGGAGATGATGACTTTCCAAGGACCAAACATCATTGTCCAGACATCATGGATAGCACTCATGTAGAGACATGTCTGTTCCAGCACTTGGCAGTCAGTCTATCTTCTGATCATTGCCATGGTTTTTGTGAGGGGCTTATCTGTTGTTCCCATTCACAGATAATGACCAGGCTGGGAAAGAAGTCAGTGTTCTCATTCTCATCACCAGCCCCACTGCTAGAGCCATGGAGCCAACAACTGAAGGTTGGCATGGTGTCTTCTAGCCCTGCTGGCATTTGTTTGGGGTCTGCAAGAGCAGCCCTAGGACAAGACAAATAGGAAGGCTTCGCTTCCAATTCTTACCCAACTTGCATCCAAGATCTGCCTTCTTCCAATTTGTACAATGGCCCCTGTAGTAAGCACCTTCAGGAAGGTGGCACTTTCCGGAACCAGTAATCTGAGTAATTTGAGGCAAAACAATATCCATCTTTGGAGGAAGCATCCCTGGCTAGAAATTAGGAGGCTTGGCTTCTAGTCCTGGCGCTGCTATTTGAATTGACCTAAATCACCCCCTGAGTTCTCACTGACCTTGGGTATGTCAGTAAATCAAATTTCATATGGGAATCAATGCTTAGAACTGTAAGGTCATCCTCAGTTCTAAATTCCATGAGCTGTTGGTTTACCCTCTTGGGGACAAACGTATTTCACCTGTTGAAGGCTGACAGAAAAGGCAGTGAATCTCCACTTGTCTCTTTCCTATTTGCTATCTCTGTTGCTTGTAATTGCTGTAGTTTGAAGAGCTTTGGTTACTTTGCCTACTGCCCAGCCAAGGTGCCTGAGCCTTTGTGCCCACCAGGAGGGGTGAGGCCGGGGGAGTGACGGGGCTCCAGAGAAGCTGCCTTTGACCGCTTGAGCCTCTTGTTTGGCCTCCATGGTTTGCCCCATATCTCAGGCAAGGGATACGGAGCAAACCATATCCCAGTGTCACAGAATGGGATTCTGCCCATTATATGACATTGGCAGGAAAGGAATGTAACTTAGAGCATCTTGGATGGCATAGTGCTTGAAAGAGCATCTCAGTGTTTTCTTGCTACTTGCACATAGTGATGCTTGGTGTTCTTTCAGGGTCTTTGGTCACTTAGAGAGAGGAAAACAACACAGTTGTCTTCAGGGACGCTCCTTTCTAGTCCTCTGGGTCCCATTATCCCAATGGTCCCCAATCCAGAGGTTCCTCCAGCAGAAGAATGGTTTGCACTCAGCAGGCCTGAAGACCCTTGTGAGGAGCCTCACTGAATAAGCCTAGATGGAAAGAACCCTTGTCGAGCTGCCAAGCTGTGATTCAGCATATGTCATACATGTTCATCGTACAAAATGTGGATGATACAAGCAAAGAGAAGGAAAAAGTTACCAATAGTCTCACTGCTTAGAAGCCACAATAATCAATCGTTTCCCATTTTTGAGCATTATTTTAAGGACTAGGCACTCTGCTTTGTAATTGCAAACATTATGTAATGTAATTTTCACAACACCTCTCTGAAGTTTGTGCTATTATTTCCCTCTGCAGACATGAAAACTGGGGTTTAGAGAAGTTAGACAACATACCCAAGGCAGCACAGCCGGTAAGTGGCAAAGCTGAGATGAAAATCCAAGCCTGGCTGACTCCAGGGTCGATGTCGTATGTAATCTAATTTCCTAACATTTTGTAGTCTTCTCTGCCAGTCTTTTTGTCTGCACAGTTTTTGTTTCTTTTTATCCTTGCATAATCATGGTCTTGCTGGGTTTTCTGGGGGTCTTCTACCTGCCAGACCCCCAAGCCCTTGGGGGTTCTTGGCTGTTGGATCTCTGCAGAAATCCACACCATAGAAACCATTTCTGGAGGACTCTAGTGCACTCTACCAATGTGGCAGGTCTGTCTCTGTTTGGCAAGGAGAGGACAGACTCTCTTTTTCAATCTTTCTTCAGTCCCTAATCTCTTAAAGCTTTACTTGCAATTCCTTTGTCTAAAAAGCAAAGACCAAACAGAGTTACCTGTGTCTGAGACGGTCTCCACGGGGTGGTCCAGAGAGCCGTGCAAGGAGCCAGGAGGGCTGGCCACATGTGCCGGCTCAGGCATGTGTGGGCTCCCCAATACCTGAGGCATACAGTAAGGACATTGGGGTACACATCCCAGCAGCCCTGGGATGGGGGATTGTTGAGGAAGGGTCTGTGTGGGGCCCATGCAGGGAATGCAGCCAGACTCTACCTCATGAAACTGCAAACGTCCCTGCCCAGGCAGGGGGCTGCAGTTTGGGGCTGCAGCATGGATACAGCCCCCTGTACAGGGCCTCTCTCCACCAGGCCTTCCCTCCCATCCTCACTGACTCCTGGAACTCGCTCTATCGCCACCCCCCACCCTCGTGTCTTTTTGTTCCTTCCAGTTTTCAGGAACATCAAATAAAAGCTCTTTCAAGAGGCTCCCTTGAGGCCAACAGCCAAGAAACCACATTTCGTTCTCCCGTTCCAGCAGACGAGCCAGCTTGATGGGATTTGGCCCCTTTAATAGAGAGAAGCTCTTCCCTGAGATTAGACTGTTTTGGGCCTGATCCCTCAACTTCGTAGGACCTCAGGCTTAAGCCATGAGAAAAATATTATAAAGAAAAAGTGAGGGAGACCTTCAAGAGGGCGGAGGAGTAAGATGTGGAGATCACCTTCCTCCCCACAAATACATCAAAAAATACATCTACATGTGGAATAACTCCTACAGAACACCTACTGAACGCTGACAGAAGACCTCAGACTTCCCAAAAGGCAAGAAACTCCCCACATACCTGGGTAGGGCAAAAGAAAAAAGAAAAAACAGAGACAAAAGAATAGGGACGGGACCTGCACCTCTGGGAAGGAGCTGTGAAGGAGGAAAAGTTTCCACACACTAGGAAGCCCCTTCACTGGCAAAGACAGGGGTTGGCTGGGGGGAAGCTTCGGAGCCGCGGAGGAGAGCGCAGCCACGGGGGTGCGGAGGGCAAAACGGAGAGATTCCCGCATGGAGGATCAGTGCCGAGCAGCACTCACCAGCCCGAGAGGCTTGTCTGCTCAGCCGCCGGGGCGGGCGGGGCTGGGAGCTGAGGCTCGGGCTTCGGTCGGATCGCAGGGAGAGGACTGGGATTGGCGGCGTGAACACAGCCTGAAGGGGCTAGTGCGCCACGGCTAGCCGGGAGGGAGTCCGGGAAAAGGTCTGGAACTGCCTAAGAGTCAAGAGACCATTGTTTCGCAGTGCGCGAGGAGAGGAGATTCAGAGCACCTTCTAAACGAGCTCCAGAGACAGGCGCGAGCCGCGGCTATCAGCGCGGACCCCAGAGACGGGCATGAGACGCTAAGGCTGCTGCTGCCGCCACCAAGAAGCCTGTGTGTGAGCACAGGTCACTCTCCACACCGCCCCTCCCGGGAGCCTGTGCAGCCCGCCACTGCCAGGCTCCCGTGATCCAGGGACAACTTCCCTGGGAGAACGCACGGCGCGCCTCAGGCTGGTGCAACGTCACGCCGGCCTCTGCCGCCGCAGGCTCGCCCCGCATTCCACATTCTGTACTCCTCCCTCCCCCCCGGCCTGAGTGAGCCAGAGCCCCCTAATCAGCCGCTCCTTTAACCCCATCCTGTCTGGGCGAAGAATAGACACCAGAGGGCGACCTACACACAGAGGCAGGGCCAAATCCAAAGCTGAACACCAGGAGCTGCGCAAACAAAGAAGAGGAAGGGAAATTTCTCTGTGCAGCCTCAGGAGGAGCAGATTAAATCTCCACAATGAACTTGATGTACCCTGCATCTATGGAATACCTGAATAGACAACGAATCATCCCAAAATTGATGTGGTGGACGTTGGGAGCAACTGTAGACTTGGGATTTCCTGTATCTGACTAGTTTCTGATTTTTATGTGTATCTTAGTATAGCTTTTAGGTCTTGTTATCATTGGTGGATTTGTTTATTGGTTTGGTGGCTCTCTCCTTTTTTTTTTAAATTACTTTAAAAACTTTTTTTATTTTAATAATATTTTTAAAAATTTTACTTTAACAAGTTTTTAATTTAATTTTATTTTATTTTATTTATTCTTCTTTCTTTTTTTTTCTCCCTTTTATTCTGAGCTGTGTGGCTGATAGGGTCTTGGTGCTCCAGCCGGGTGTCAGGCCTGAGCCTCTGAGGTGGGAGAGCCGAGTTCAGGACATTGGACCACCAGAGACCTCCCGACCCCACGTAATATCAATTGGCGAGAGATCTCCCAGAGATCTCCATCTCAACACTAAGACCCAGCTCCACTCAACGACCAGCAAGCTCCAGTGCTGGACACCCCATGTCAAACAACTAGCAAGGCAGGAACACAACCTCACCCATTAGCAGAGAGGCTGCCTAAAACCATAAGTTCACAGACACCCCAAAACACACCACCAGACACGGTCCTGCCCACCAGAAAGACAAGATCCAGCCTCATCTGCCAGAACACAGGCACCAGTCACCTCCACCAGGAAGCCTACACAATCCACTGAACCAACCTTACCCACTGGGGGCAGACACCAAAAACAACAGGAACTACGAACCTGCAGCCTGTGAAAAGGAGACCCCAAACACAGTAAGTTAAGCAAAATGAGAAGACAGAGAAATACACAGCAGATGAAGGAGCAAGGTAAAAACCCACCAGACCAAACAAATGAAGAGGAAATAGGCAGTCTACCTGAAAAAGAATTCAGAGTAATGATAGTAAAGATGATCCAAAATCTTGGAAATAGAATGGAGAAAATACAAGAAATGTTTAACAAGGACCTAGAAGAACTAAAGAGCAAACAATGATGAACAACGCAATAAAGGAAATTAAAAATTCTCTAGAAGGAATCAATAGCAGAATAACTGAGGCAGAAGAACGGATAAGTGACTGGAAGATAAAACAGTGGAAATAACTACCGCAGAGCAGAATAAAGAAAAAAGAATGAAAAGAATTGAGGACAGTCTCAGAGACCTCTGGGACAACATTACATGCACCAACATTCGAATTATAGGGGTCCCAGAAGAAGAAGAGAGAAAGAAGGGGACTGAGAAAATATTTGAAGAGATTATAGTTGAAAACTTCCCTAATATTGGAAAGGAAATAGTTAATCAAGTCCAGGAAGCACAGAGAGTCCCATACAGGATAAATCCAAGGAGAAACATGCCAAAACACATATTAATCAAACTATCAAGAATTAAATACAAAGAAAAAATATTAAAAGCAGCAAGGGAAAAACAACAAATAACACACAAGGGAATCCCCATAAGGTTAACAGCTGATCTTTCAGCAGAAACTGCAAGCCAGAAGGGAGTGGCAGGACATATTTAAAGTGATGAAAGGGAAAACCTACAACCAAGATTACTCTACCCAGCAAGGATCTCATTCAGATTCGACGGAGAAACTAAATCCTTTACAGTCAAGCAAAAACTAAGAGAATTCAGCACCACCAAACCAGCTTTACAACAAATGCTAAAGGAACTTCTCTAGGCAGGAAACACAAGAGAAGGAAAAGACCTACAATAACAAACCCAAAACAATTAAGAAAATGGTAATAGGAACACACATATCGATAACTACCTTAAATGTAAATGGATTAAGTGCTCCAACAAAAGACATAGACTGGCTGAATGGATACAAAAGCAAGACCCATACATATGCTGTCTACGAGAGACCCACTTCAGACCTAGGGACACATACAGGCTGAAAGTGAGGGGATGGAAAAAGATATTCCATGCAGATGAAAATCAAAAGAAAGCTGGAGTAGCAATTCTCATATCAGACAAAATAGACTTTAAAATAAAGACTATTACAAGAGACAAAGGACACTACATAATGATCAAAGGATCAATCCAAGAAGAAGATATAACAATTGTAAATATTTATGCACACAACATAGGAGCACCTCAATATATAAGGCAAATGCTAACAGCCATAAAAGGGAAAATTGACAGTAACACAGTCATAGTAGGGGACTTTAACACCCTACTTTCACCAATGCACAGATCATCCAAAATGAAAATAAATGAGGAAACACAAACTTTAAATGACACATTAAACAAGATGGATTTAATTGATATTTATAGGACATTCCATCCAAAAACAACTGAATACACTTTCTTCTCAAGTGCTCATGGAACATTCTCCAGGATAGATCATATCTTGGGTCACAAATCAGGCCTTGGTAAATTTAAGAAAATTGAAATAATATCAAGTATCTTTTCTGACCCCAGTGCTATGAGACCAGATGTCAATTACAGGAAAAAAACTGTATAAAAATACAAACACATGGAGGCTAAACAATACACTACTAAGTAACCAAGAGATCACTGAAGAAATCAAAGAGGAAATCAAAAAATACCTAGAAACAAATGACAATGAAAACACATGGCCCAAATCCTATGGGATGCAGCAAAAGAAGTTCTAAGAGGGAAGTTTATAGCAATACAATCCTACCTCAAGAAACAAGAAACATCTCTAATAAACAACCTAACCTTACACCTAAAGCAATTAGAGAAAGAAGAACCAAAAAACCCAAAGTTAGCCAAAGGAAAGAAATCATAAAAATCAGATCAGAAATAAATAAAAAAGAAGTGAAGGAAACAATAGCAAAGATCAATAAAACTACAAGGTGGTTCTTTGAGAAGATAAACAAAATTGATAAGCCATTAGCCAGACTCCTCAAAAAAAAAGGGAAAAGACTGAAATCAACAGAATTAGAACTGAGAAAGGAGAAGTAACAACTGACACTGCAGAAATACAAAGGATCATGAGAGATTACTACAAGCAGCTATATGCCAATAAAATGGACCACCTGGAAGAAATGGACAAATTCTTAGAAAAGCACAACCTTCCAAGACTGAACCAGGAAGAAATAGAAAATATAAACAGACCAATCACAAGAACTGAAATTGAAACTGTGATTAAAAATCTTCCAACAAACAAAAGCCCAGGACCAGATGGCTTCACAGACAAATTCTATCAAACATTTAGAGAAGAGCTAACACCTATCCTTCTCAAACTCTTCCAAAATATAGCAGAGGGAGGAGCACTCCCAAACTCATTCTACGAGGCCACCATCACCCTGATACCAAAACCAGACAAAGATGTCACAAAGAAAGAAAACTACAGGCCAATATCACTGATGCACATAGATGCAAAAATCCTCAACAAAATACTAGCAAACAGAATCCAACAGCACATTAAAAGGATCATACACCATGATCAAGTGGGGTTTATCCCAGGAATGCAAGGATTCCTCAATATACACAAATCAATCAATGTGGTACACCATATTAACAAATTGAAGGAGAAAAACCATATGATCATCTCAATAGATGCAGAGAAAGCTTTCAACAAAATTCAACACCCATTTATGATAAAAACCCTCCAGAAAGTAGGCATAGAGGGAACTTACCTCAACATAATAAAGGACATATATGACAAACCCACAGCCAACATTGTCCTCAATGGTGAAAAACTGAAACCATTTCTACTAAGATCAGGAACAAGACAAGGTTGCCCACTCTCACCACTATTATTCAACATAGTTTTGGAAGTTTTAGCCACAGCAATCAGAGAAGAAAAAGAAATAAAAGGAATTCAAATTGGAAAAGAAGAAGTAAAGCTGTCACTGTTTGCAGATGACATGATACTATACATAGAGAATCCTAAAGATGTTACCAGAAAACTACTAGAGCTAATCAGTGAATTTGGTAAAGTAGCAGGATACAAAATTAATGCAGAGAAATCTCTTGCATTCCTATACACTGATGATGAAAAATCTGAAAGTGAAATTAAGAAAACACTCCCATTTACCATTGCAACAAAAAGAATAAAATATCTAGGAATAAACCTACCTAAGGAGACAAAAGACCTGTATGCAGAAAATTATGACACTGATGAAAGAAATTAAAGATGATACAAATAGATGGAGAGATATACCATGTTCTTGGATTGGAAGAATCAGCATTGTGAAAATGACTATACTACCCAAAACAATCCACAGATTCAATGCAATCCCTATCAAACTATCAGTGGCATTTTTCACAGAACTAGAACAAAAAATTTCACAATTTGTATGGAAACACAAAAGACCCCGAATAGCCAAAGCAATCTTGAGAAAGAAAAACGGAGCTGGAGGAATCACGCTCCCTGACTTCAGGCCATACTACAGATCTACAGTAATCAAGACAGTATGGTGCTGGCACAAAAACAGAAATATATATCAATGGAACAGGATAGAAAGCCCAGAGATAAACCCACCCACATAAGGTCACCTTATCTTTGATAAAGAGGCGAAAATATACAATGGAGAAACGACAGCCTCTTTAGTAAGTGGTGCTGGGAAAACTGGACAGCTACATGTAAAATATGAAATTAGAACTCTCCCTAATACCATACACAAAAATAAAATCAAAATGGATTAAAGACCTAAATGTAAGGCCAGACACTATAAAACTCTTACAGGAAAACATAGGCAGAACACTCTATGACATAAATCACAGCAAGATCCTTTTTGCCCTACCTCCTAGAGAAATGGAAATCAAAACAAAAATAAACAAATGGGACCTATGAAACTTAAAAGCTTTTGCAAAGCAAAGGGAACCATAAACAAGACCAGAAGACAACCCTCAGAATGGGAGAAAATGTTTGCAAATGAAGCTACTGACAAAGAATTAATCTCCAAAATATACAAGCAGCTCATGCAGCTCAATACCAAATAAACAAACAACCCAATCCAAAAATGGGCAGAAAACCTAAATAGACATTTCTCCAAAGAAGATATACAGATTGCCAACAAACACATGAAAGGATGCTCAACATCACTAATCATTATAGAAATGCAAATCAAAACTACAATGAGGTATCACCTCACACCAGTCAGAATGGTCATCATCAAAAAATGTAGAAACAATAAGTGCTGGAGAGGGTGTGGAGAAAAGGGAACCCTCTTGCACTGTTGGTGGGAATGTAAATTGATACAGCCATTATGGAGAACAGGATGGAGGTTCCTTAAACAACTAAAAACAGAACTACCATATGACCCAGCAATCCCACTACTGGGCATATACCCAGAGAAAACCATGATTCAAAAAGAGTCATGTACCACAATGTTCATTGCAGCACTATTTACAATAGCCAGGACATGGAAACAACCTAAGTATCCATTGACAGGTGAATGGATAAAGAATTTGTGGCACATATATACAATGGAATATTACTCAGCCATAAAAAGAAATGAAATTGAGTTATTTGTAGTGAGGTGGATGGACCTAGAGTCTGTCATACAGAGTGAAGTAAGTCAGAAAGGGAAAAACAAATACCATATGCTAACACATATATATGTAATCTAAAAAAAAAAAAAGGTTCTGAAGAACCTAGGGGCAGGACAGGAATAAAGACGCAGACGTAGAGAATAGACTTGAGGACACGGGGAGGGGGAAGGGGAAGCTGGGACGAAGTGCAAGAGTGGCATTAACATATATACAGTACCAAATGTAAAATAGATAGCTAGTGGGAAGCAGCTGCATAGCAAAGGTAGATCAGCTCGGTGCTTTGTGACCACCTAGAGGGGTGGGATAGGGAGGGTGGGAGGGAGATACAAGAGGGAGGGGATATGGGGATATATGTATACGTATAGCTGATTCACTTTGTTATGCAGCAGAAACTAACACAACATTGTAAAGCAATTATACTCCAATAAAGATGTTAAAAAAAAAAAACTTAAAAAAAAAAGAAAAGAAAATGTGAGTTAAAAAATAAATGCTCCGAACTCTGCTTTCTGACTTGTGCTAAGAATAATAACAGGTAAGATTGTGTCAGAAATCCAAGCTTCAGGCGGGCCTGGAGCCACACACTCAGCAAATGTGTCTTGTATTGAAGTTAGAGAAGCTATAACGATTCTTTCTGGTAAAGGGGGAGTCATTTTTCTTTTTTTCTGCATGTTTCCAAAGTGGAGATGCCCTCTGGTCTGTGTCCTGGAGGAGGAGTGTTGGAGTGGAAACCTCCATACCCGTTTCCACCACTTACTCAGTTCTTCACCTGGGCAGGGAGTGGCTGATGTTCTCTCAGAACCCATCAGACCTTGATCCACATCATTGGGGGTTGTCACTGTTCTTCTGAAGCAAAAATATCCCACCTCATCTCTCTAGACCGTCTGCCTCCTGTGTGGGTAAGAGAGTCCATGGGCTCTCCTTGGTTTCTGACTCCCATAAGTATGCACACTTGGGTCAAGGCAGGGGCCAGTTTTGAGAAGTAACTGGGTGTGTGAGTCCAGCCTGGGGTCCTCCATGAAGCTGGCAGGGTATGAGGAGACCCACCAGGAATATAACCCAAGGCACATGTGCTAACATAGTTTAGCAGAAAGCCCTATTCTTTGGAGTCATTGGTACTATGTGGCCCACTAGTCAGGATGATCCTCTGGTGTGCATTTGGCACCCCCATTGTGTGTGTTCTCTTACCACTGAGAATCTTGGAGAAGGAGGAGAGTGAAACTTGGGTCCTCTGACCTCCAGCAACTTCCAAAGTACTCGACCTTGAACTCATGCTCCAGCTGCCCTCCATACGGGTCTTACTTTCTCATCCCCTGTGGGGCGGTTTTCTTTCCTAGAGTCAATGTCCGAAGAAGCTTCTCCAGTCTTTGTCATATGTGTCAAAGTTTTATTATCTCCTTTTGATCCTTTTCCTATGCCTACTCCTCTTTTCTTTTTTCGTAACACTCTCCCCAACTTGACTATCTCTGCCAATCTTTATCCATCCCTGACCCACATCAAAAAGGAAGTAGAGACACACCCACATCTATTATGATTATGCTTACGTGTGATACATGCATGATGCATTGTGTGTGCCTGTGCACCACATTCCCATGAATATCGCTGGATTTTGAATGCTGTAATGTTCTTTATAGAAGCAAAAAAAGTTGCCCCAGATGCATTTTATAACTTTGTAGTTAAAGTAGCCATTAAAATAATTAAATTTGGTGTTTTATAAGGACTATCATAGTACAGTACTAGGCAATTAGTGAATATTTGTTGAATGAATGTTTGAATGGAGGAAGGCTATGAAGGAAAAATAAACGGTGGTAATAAAAGTTTAAAAACATTAGATTTTATTTTTAACACTATATACAGTGAAGAGACAGCATAAATGGATCTTACTGTATTGTAGAAAAGGATATGATTAACAGATTTACATATATTATTACCATAGTACCTTTGTTGAGAATTTCATCTGCATTATTATTATATCTATATTTGGTCTAGCAACAGTTCACTTTCAAATTATGCAAAGTGAACACGGATCAATCTTGCTTATGCACAATGTGTATGTAGACAGCACCCCTTAAACTTTCTTCAGTTCCTTATTTTTAATGAGATTTATGCATAGATTTTAAAAATGTTTTAATTAAAATAGTGAAAAATTTCAATATAAATTCTGTGATTATTCATGATCACAACTATTAATGGTACATCAAAAATGGTGACATAGGTAAGAGAAGCTGTGGGTTATTTGCCTGTCTTGCAGGCCAGGTATTGGGTTGGCCAAAAAGTTCGTTTGGGTTTTTCTGTAAGATGTTATAGAAAATCCCAAACGAACTTTTTGGCCAACCCAATATAGGATCACCACTTTCTCTCTCTTCATAAGAAAGTGTAGGACTTTCACTTCTGGTCGTGGTGGAGTAACAGGAACCACACTTACTAACCAGCCTTAAATAACCAACCAACAACTAGTGTATATATATATATATATATATATATACATATATATGTATATATATATGTATATATATATAACATTTTCAAGACAGTGGACACAGCCAAAAAATGACAGTTTTCCTTAAGAGATGAAAAAAATGTGGTAGGCCCTCTAACTGCCTGCATCCTCCTTTGAGAGAGTATCCAGGCAGTGTTGCAGGGAGGGGAAAGCCAGGCAGAGCCTGGCAGACTCCCTGAGTTGAGAAGAGATAGCTGACAGTTTGGGGAGATGAAGGTGGCTAGAATTCAGAGGACTGGGCACCAGGGAGGTGAAAGCCACACAGAGGAATCCTGAGATCTGCAGAGGGCAGCCCCCAGGTATTCAGCTGAATACTGACTGGTTCGTGGATATGAGGAAATTACTCAAGGCTGGTAAAAGAACCATCTGAAAGAATTAGAGGTAACAATGCTTGACACTCACACAGGATGGGAATAAAGCTTACTCCCATCAGCCAGAATAGAGAACCTCATGATTCATGGGACATTTGGTAGGGTACATAAAGTGTCTTTCCTCAATAGAATAATTAAGTCTAATCACGGTTCTGGGTCCACCTAAGAAATCTTAAAGTCAAGTCCCAAATAGAGGGGAATTCCCTGGCAGTCCAGTGTTTAAGACTCCAGGCTTTCACTGCCAAGGGCCTGGGTTTGGTCCCTGGTCAGGGAACTAAGATCCCACAAGCTGTGCAGTGTGGCCAAAACAAACAAACAAACAAACAAAACCAACCTCAAGAATATTTATAAGAATTTAAAAATAGACATCACCCAACAAGGTAAAATTCACAGTGTCTGGAATCCAATAAAAAATTACCAGACATGTAAAGAAGCAGGAAAATATAATCTATAATGAGAAGAAAACTCAATAAACAAAACCAATGCAGAACTGCCAAAGATGTTAGAATTAGCAGATAAGACATTGAAGCAATTATTTGGATGGTATTCAGTATGTTTAAAAAGTAGAGACATGGGGGATATAATAAAAAATGCAATCAAACTTCTGGAAATAAAACAATGTCTGAGATGAAGAATACACTGAATGAGATTTATGGCAAATTAGAAATTTCAGAATAAAAATGATTTTTTTAATGACTTGGAGTTATAGCAATAAAAATTATCCAAAATGAACCACAGAGAGAAGAGAGAAAAATAAAGAACAGAGTATCAGTGGACTTTTGGGACCTTAAGCAATCTAATAAATGTATAACTAGAGGCCATTAAGGAGAGACTCCTTCATAAAGCAGAAAAATATTTGAAGGAAAAATGGCTGAAATTTTCTAAATTTAATAAAAATTATAAACTCACAGATACAAGAAGCTCAATAAACCTAAAGCACAAGAAACACAGAAAAAAATATATACCAAGGTATATCATAATCAAACTGCCAAAAACCAGTGATAAAGAGAAAATCTTAAAATCAGCACAGTAAAAAGACATATGATATATAAAAGAACAAGATAAAGATGATAGTAGATTTCTTGTTAGGAACAAACCAGCTGAGAGGACAGTGGAACAACATTTCTAAAATAATAAAAGACTGAAAAACAAACAAAAAATACCTTTCACACTAGGAGCAAAATATCTTTCAAAAGTGAAGGTGAAAGAAAGAGTTTCTTTTTTTTTTTTTTTTTTTAATTTAATTTTATTTATTTATTTATGGCTGTGTTGGGTCTTTGTTTCTGTGCGAGGGCTTTCTCTAGTTGAGGCAAGTGGGGGCCACTCTTCATCGCGGTGCGCGGGCCTCTCACTATCGCAGCCTCTCTTGTTGCGGAGCACAGGCTCCAGACGCGCAGGCTCAGCAATTGTGGCTCACGGGCCCAGTTGCTCCGCGGCATGTGGGATCTTCCCAGACCAGGGCTCGAGCCCGTGTCCCCTGCATTGGCAGGCAGACTCTCAACCACTGCGCCACCAGGGAAGCCCAGAGTTTCTTGAATATAGAAAATTGAACCAGTTAATCACCAGCAGACTCCCCAAATGTGAAATGTCTAAGGAGTTCCTTCAGGCAGAAGAAAGATGATACTGGAAAGAAATACGAATCTACAAAGAGAAATGCAGAACACTGGAAATAGTAACTACTTATATATGTAATATTGTTCATTATTACTTAAATTTGTTTAAAACATATTGACTGTTTAAACAAAAACATGAATAATGTATAACAATAGTGCATGGGTTGGGAGTAGGGAAATAGAAGAATACTACTATAAGATTCTTACATTATACATGAAGTGATATCATGTCACTTAAAGGTAGACTGTCAAAAGTTAAAGATATATCCTATAAACCTGAAGCAACCACTAAAATAACAAAACAAAGCCAGCAAGCAGATAAAATGGAGTCATAAAAAATTCACTTAATCCACAAGAAGATGGAAAAGGAGGAAAAAGTGACTAAAGAACAAATGGAACAAATAGAAAGGAAATACCAATATGCTAGGCTCAAACCTAATCTTGTTAGTAATTACACTAAATGTAAATAATCTAAACACTCCAATAAAAGGCAGAGATTTTCAGATTGGGTAAAACAGCAAGACCTAAGTACATGCTGCCAACAAGAAACACATTTAAATATAAAAATCCAGATAGGTGAAATGTAAATGATGCTAACACTAATCAAAATACAGCTGGAATGGCTATAGTAGTATCAGAAAAAGTAGATTGCAGAGCAAAGAGCATTCCCAGTGATTTAAAAAAATGTTGATTTCATAATAATAAAAAGATTGATTCATGAAGAGGACATTATGATTCTAAATGTTTATGCTTCTAATAAGAAAGCTTCAAAATATCTGAAGCAAAACCAGATGAAACTGCAAAGAAAAATAGATAAATCCACAATTATAATAAAAGGTTTGAATAACCCTCTATCAATATGTGAGAAAACAAGTAAACACAAAAATCAATACAGGTGTAGAAGGTTTGAACAATACTGTCAACCAAGTAGATCTGTATGACATTTATAGAATATATAAGTCTCAGTAAATTTCGAAGAATCCAAGTAATAGAGATACGTTCTATGACCACAATGGAATTGAATTAGAAATCAAATTAAATTCTAAGTCAATAACAGGAAGATCTTTTGAAAATCTCCAACTATTTGGAAACCAAATAACAAGCTTTTAAATAAACCATATGTCAAAGAAGAAATCGAAAATGAAATTAGAAAGCATTTTGAGTGGAATGAAAATCAGAATAAAACATATCAAAATTTCTGGGGTGCTACTCAAGCAGAACTTAGAGGGACATATACAACACCTATATTAGAGAAGAAGAAAGGTCTTAAATCAATAACCCCAGCTTCCACCTTAAGACCCTAGAAAATGAAGGGCAAAATAAATCCAAGACAAGGTAAAAAAAAAAAAAAGGAAATGATAATTAGAATGAAAATCAGTAAAATGGAAAACAGAAAACAATAGAGAATATCAATGAAATCAAAAGTTAGTTTTTAAATAATATCAATAAAATTGGCAGACATCTAGCCAGAACAGTCAGGAGAAAAGGAGAGAAGACATATATACATTGTCCATATCAGGAATGAGACAGATAACATCATTAGAGATTCTACAGGCAGTAAATGGATAATAGGAAATATTCTGAACTACATTTTTGCCAACAAATTTGACAATAAAAATGAAACAGGTGAATTCCTTGAAAGATACATTATCAAAGCTCACTTGAGAAGACATAGATAACCTGAAAAACCCTGTATCTAGTGAGAAATTGAATTTGTAGATTAAAACATTTCCACAAAGTAATTCCCAGGCCTAAACATCTTCATTGGTGAATTGTACTCAACATTTAATGAATAGCACCAATTTGTGCAAATTCTTCTGGACAATTGAAAGGGAGGGAATATGTCCCAACTGATTACCCTGATACCAAAACAAGACAAAGACGTTGTTAAGAAAGAAAGAAAGAAAGAGAGAGAGAGGGAGGGAGGGAGGGAGGGAGAGAGAGAGAGAGAGAGAGAAAGAGAAAGAAAGAAAGAAAGAAAGAAAGAAAGAAAGAAAGAAAGAAAGAAAGAAAGAAAGAAAGAAAGGAAAGAAAGAAGGAAAGAAGAAAGAAAAAAGAAAAAGAAAATTGCAACCCAATATCCCTCACGAACATAAGTACAAAAATTTTAAATTTTTGGCAAATCAAATCTAACAATATATAAAGAGGATAAACAAATGGAGTTCATCCCAAGAATGATGGGTTGGTTTAACATTTGAAAATCAACCAATGCAACTTATAACAAAATCCAACATCCATTCCTGAAAAATAATTTCAGAAAACTAGGAACAGAAGGTAGCCTGATAAAGGGCATCTATGTTTTCCCCTAAGATTGGGAACAAGGTTAGGATGTCCACTCTCACCATTCTGTTCAACATTGTACTGGAAGTTCTAGCCACAATAAGGTAATAAAAAGAAATAAGAGGCCTCCTTATTGGAAAGAAAAAAAAGTTAGAAACTAACACTATTGATCCCAAGGCTTACTATAAAGCTTCAGTAATTAAGATGGTGTGTTATTGACATAAAAGAAGACAAAACTTCAATGGGATAAAATAGAAAGTCCAGAAATATACCTGCACTTATATGGACAATTAATTTTCAACAAAGGTGCAAAGACAATTTCGTGGACAATGGCTAGTATAGTCTAGTCAATTAACTAGTGCTGTAACAGTTGAATTTACATATGCGAAAAAGGAACTTAAATCCATACCTTATATCATATGCAAAATTAACTCAAAATGAATCAAAGACCCAAATGTAAAACCTAAAATTATAACATTTCATAGTAGAAAATCTTTGCAACCTGTTTTTTTTTTTTTAGCATAATGGGGTATCATTTATATACAAAAACCTGCACATATTTAATATATATCATTTGATGAATTTGGACATATGTATACACCCATGATACCATCACCCAATTAAAGTGATAAACATATCCATCACTTCCAAAAATTTCCTTGATCAATATTTTTGATGTGTGTGTGGTAAAAACACTTAACATGAGATCTACACTCTTAAAAAAATTTGAAGTCACAACACTGTCTTTAACTATAGGGATTATGTTGTACAGCAGGTCTCTAGAACTTATTCATCTTGTATAACTGTAAATTTATACCCGTTGAATAACTACTCCCTACTTCTCCCTCTTCTCATGCCCTGGCAACTGCCAGTCTATTTTTTGCTTCTATAAATTTGACTATTTTAGATACATAAGGGGAATCAAGTGTCCCTCAACAGATGAATGGATAAAAAAATGTGATATATACATACAAAGGAATCTTATTCAGCCTTAAAAAAGAAGGAAATTTGCAACTACATGGATGGACCTAGAAGACATTATGCTAAATGAAATAAGCCAGTCACAGAGGCAAAATTTTATTTGATACCAAAAGCATGATCCATACAAGTAAAAATTGATAAATTAGAGTTCATCAAAATTTTAAAAGTTCACTTGTCTATAAGATACTGTTAAGAGAATTAAAAAGCAAGGTACAGAAACATATTTGTGGGAGAAATATGTTTAAAAATTCTCATATTCAGAATACATAAAGAACTTTCAAAACCTAATAATAAGGAAACAAGCCTTTAAAATGGGTAAAATATATGAACACACACTTCACTAAGAACTCATATGCGTAACAAATAAGCTTGTGAGTAAAAGATCAGTACATTAGTCTTTAGGGACATGCAAATTAAAACTACAATACACCCCCTGTAATTTATTATTTTAATTAGATTCTTTGCAAATGTTGATTTTATTTTTGGTACCCAATTATTCATGATACACTCACAATTCATCCCTGTATACCAGGGTGTCAAGATAACTATACTAATTGGAGGGGAATCAGTGGTGGGCAGTCATTTGAAGACAGGAGGACAGGCACCCTCACTAGGCTCTGAGGTGTCAAGGGCCTTCCCTGGGCTTGCTACCCTCACTGAGATGAATATGCCCAGAATGGCTGAGCTGCCCGTGTCATGTCCTGGTTATAGATGTTCTAGAGTTGTACTCAAATCATTCATTCATTCATTCATTTCTTGCCCAGAATGTGTGGGCTGCCCGTGTCATGTCCTGGTTACAGATGTTCTAGAGTTGTACTCAAATCATTCATTCACTCATTCATTCATTTATTTCCTGCCTATTCTGTTCTAGGCAATGTGAGAGGCCCTGAGGATGTAAAGATGAATACCACACAATCCCCGTCTTAATGGAGCTTAGAAATGAATGGGTAAGATAAGGATGTAAGAAAAGAGTTTTGCTAACCTTTTCCACCTCCAGCTCCTAGTATGGTGTTTGGCACAGGGTAAATGCTTAGCACCTTTGTGTGGGATGAGTGAATGAACAAACGAATGAATAGTTTGAAGAGAAGCTGAAGAAGCAGCCCTAAATGATATAGGCTGATCGTGTTTGAAGGCTGAGGGGCTTGGTTGTGCAGGCCCCCAGAGTGCTGACAGGCTCAGGCTGAGACGTGATATGGGCACATCCAGTAGAATTCCACTATCTGCAGGGGACCTGAGAGAGCTCCATCAGGAAGTGACTCACAGCACTACACTTCACCCAAGGGCCAGGCTTTGCCAGCTGAGGTCATTCCAGAATTCCTAGGGACTCCCAACCAACTCCACAGTAGATGCTCTTTTTCCATGTCCTTCCTATCTCTCTGTGGGAGCTGGGCTTGTCCAATTTTCAGATAGTCTTGGGCATTTTGTGCAGGGGACATGTGCCATGAAACTCATTCCCTTGAATTCATGAAAATTGGCATTAACAGTGCGAAAAATAAAGCATTCTAGAGTAGTGAAACAAATAGAGTTATGCATCCGGAAGATCTGTGTTTGAGTCTTGCCTTGACCACTTTCCAACTGTGTGATCTTTAAGTGGAAAGTGGGATAAAATTATCTTTGTTCAACCATTCATGAAAGGTTTAAATTGGATAAGATCAATAGATTATTTCGGACAAAGTCTAACGTATGGTAAGAACCCAGTAATTGGTAGTGTTGCCAGAATTACCACTGGAAATACTGTATTGGGAGGGCTTGATTCCCCAAGTTTGGAGGAGTCGAGGAAGGACTTCTGGAATAAGTATTCCTTGAGGCAGGTCATGACGTAAGCATAGGAGTCATCCAGATGAACAAGTGGGGGAAGAATGTTCCAGGTTCTGGGTATAATGAGACTTGGGCAAAGTCGAGGATGGAAGAGGCCTGTGTGTTCAGGGGTCTGTATAGGCCAGAGTGCTGGGTGCCTGTGCAGAAGTGGCAAGAGGTGGTCTGGTGAAGGACTCAGTGCATGCAAGGCTATGGGTGTCCTGCCCAAGAGCTGGGCTTTATCCTTGAAGGAAACAATGAGGTGTCATTACAGGGTTCTAAACTCTGTAGGTGCATGTTTTAAGATATTTTCCTGATAGCCTAGCTCTCCCAGGTCTTAGGGAGACCTTCACAACCCATCCACAGAGTTCAAACAAACAAACAAACAAACATCTAAATCTTGGAAATAAGGCAAAAAAAGGACAACATCTTCTTTCAGCATCACACAGGGGCATTGCTGTGCAAGCCCCCCAAGCATTATTTAATTATAGGGGAATGTACCTTTGTTAGACTATTTCATCACTGGTTGAAAGCCCAGATACTATGGAGTTACCCGTTAACTCGATGTTTTGTTTTGTTTTTTCCTAGTGGAGAGACAATTGATTTTTACCTGGTAGGAACGATAAATCCAGATGTTAAGGCCTTATTGGACTATCAGGACATCAACCAGTTTTGTATCTAACCTAACAACTTTATTCTTTTTTTTAAAACCCAGTTCCTCAAATGCTTTTTAAATCAGCTTTACCCAATGTTCTGATCTTCTCATTAATAAGTTAAATAAGTCTTTGACGTGTTTTTTCATTCTATATTTGCATGATAACTGTGTTCACTTTTTGAAAGTCACACTTTGGCGTCAGTGTTTTAACCAAAAATCCCTATGAAAGAGCAAGTGATGGAACTGGAAAGCCTGGAGCTGTTTTCTTAGTCTTTAGCCTTGGGATGCCCAGTCCCTGAGATCATTGGAAAGGTTACTCTGGGCATTAGTAGGGAGTATTGTGACTCAGGTTGGTACCCTGGGACCTCGGCAGCTGTGGTTGATGGTGAGGAGCAGCGAGCACAGGCACAGGGGAGCTGACTCAGCTCAGCATGGGTGAGAGGGGTTTGATTGGGGCCAGCATGGACTCTGGTCCAGCAGATGGGACAGGCAGGAGGATTCCCTGCAGCAGGTAGTATCAGAGTCAGACCCTAGTAGCGCCCCTCCCTGTATGTTGCTAGATGTAAATCTCTTGAAGGCAGGACTCGAGCCAATAGCTGGCCAACATCAGGGATACGGGCTGCATCCAGCCTCCTGTGGGAGGGTTAGCAAGGGTGTTCAGGCTGCAGGGACCCACATCCCAGTGGAGAACTGAAAACAAGGCCAAAGCACTGTCTTTCAGATCTGGCCAGTGGGTTAGGAGCAGGTGAGAGTGGGGAGACTACAGCTCAGAACTATAGCTCCTGGGGCTCAACCCCAGACCTGCCAGATATTGTGTCAGAGGCAAAGAAGATCGGCCTACACTGTCTCATTTGTCCTTTCATTTATTCATTCACCTAGTACAAGGATGTATTGCTGAGCAAATGCCAGGCTCAAGAGACCCAGGAGGTAAGAGGGTTTCCGTGACTACATTGATAGGACTAGCGAAGATGGCCCTGTCATGTCCCATCTTTCTACTGACCCATTTTGCCTGCCTTCCCTGCAGTGTGATTGGGAGCAGAAGAGTGGTATTATGCTTACGAAGACTAAATCGGACCTCATTAAGACACCCTGAGTGGTGAACAACTGTCATTAACATTGAGCTCCTTTGACCACCCAACCTGTGTTGGGAGAATCCCTCCAATGATGTGTCAGTGCCTCGCCAATGCAAAGCTCAGGAATAAGCTTCTCCAGATGCCCTTGCGGCTGGAGGCAGGCATGTGACTGAGGCTCTGCCAGTCACAGGCATGCTGGACAAACTTCAGTTTGGAAGCATGTGACCCACAGAGGCAGGGACCACTTGGGCTCCACTTTGGCAAGGGTGGTGCAGAGACACCTGGCCTCCAAAAGCAGCATAGGTCCAGCCTGTGCCCGGTGATAGGGTGGGCGAGTTTCCCAGGGAGGCTCAGGGATAAACACCACTGACTGTTGGCAATCTCTCTCTAGTACTTGGCTCAGGCCAGTTGCCCTGAAGCCCTGAGGGTTTCCAGACCCATAATGGGCTCCTTCTCCAAAGAAGAGTCCAATTCAATACATCTGTCTCCATTTAGGCATTTATGTGAGCCTCTAGGGAAGTTTCACACAAAAGAAATTCTGGGAAGCAGTTAGATAACCCTATGAGCTCTGTCTTGCCTCCCTCTTTAATAGAAATGTAGGATGATTAGTTATATTGGATCCCTTCCATCAGGAAGGGAACAGGGATTGGTTATCACTGAAATAGACCCTCATTCTGTATTTGCTTTCCCTGTTCACCAAGCTTCTGACAACATTATTTGTGGACTTACAGAAAGCCTAACTTACCATATAGTATCCCACAGAAGACTGTTCATTCATTCATTCATTCATTCATTAGTAAAGGAGCTCATTTACGGCAAAGGAGGTAAGGACATATTAAAAAAGACCTATGTTGTCTCTTGTACTGCCTGGCTTGGCTCAGGGTGTGCCTGGGACGGATTAAAGCAGTCACGAGATCTACCCTCAATGAACACCCTTCCAGAGTAGGTATATCAGATCTTTGAGTAGTCAGGATGTGCCATGTTTCCATGGTCATTTCCCAATTCCATTCTCTGTGATTTATTCAGCAGATACTCTGGGCCAGATGCTTTATGTACCTTGTTGCACATATGCAGTTCTCACAACAGCCCATTTTCCATGTGACAAGACCAAGGGCCAGAGAGCATAAGTTATCCAAGACTACAAGCTAGTAGCTTCAGAGTTGGGCTTGAAACCCACCCATGCCCACGTTCTTTTCACTTCATTATGCCGCCTCCTTTCATAGGGAACTGAAGGGAGTAATTCCTGCACTGCCTCTCATGGCTCTCCCTCTTCCCCCTCCTTACTCTTACTCTGACTTCAGAATTAGAGCCATAATCCACAGTCCCAAAGGACATTTGAGAGTATGGCACTACTTATGAGGTATCCAGTTAGGAAAAGGAGCACTGCTTTAGGTCACCTCCCCTTGACTGGGTTTAGACAATATTAAGGAAAGAGACTTCACAACTTATTATAAAGCTATAGTAATCAAAACTGGTATTGGCTGTGGTATAGCACAGCGAGCTCAGCTTGGTGCTCTGTGATTACCTAGATGGGTGGGGGGGGGGGGAAGGGAGGTCCAAGAGGGAGGGGATACATATGTATACATATAGCTGATTCACTTCATTGTACAGCAGAAACTAACACAACATTGTGAAACAATTATACTCCAATAAAAAGAATATATATATATAAACAAAAAACAAAAAAATGAAAAACAAAACAAGACAAAAAAACTGGTGCTGGCACAGGATAGACAGATAAACCAATGAAATAGAATCACGGATCCAGAAATAAACCCATATATCTATGGCCAGTGAATTTTTGGCAAGGGTGTCAAGACCATTCAATGGGGAAAGAATAGTCTCTTCAACAAATGGATTGGGACAACTGGAAATTCACATGAAAAAGAATGAAGTTAGGAGGAGAGGAGGCCAAAATGGTGGAGTAGGTGAACATACCTCCTCCCACGGACACACCGAAATTACAGCTACTTACAGAGCAACTACCTGTGAGAATGACCTAAAGACTAGCAGAAAAGATTTTCCACAAATAAGACATAAAGAAGGAACCACAAGAGATGGGTAGGAGGGGCAGAGACACGGGATGGGGAAGACCTACACCCCAGGCCAGTGACCCACAAACAGGAGAAATACCACAATTGTAGAGGTCTTCTCCAAGGAGCAAGGGTCTGAGCCCCACATTGGGATTCCCAGCCCAGGGGTCATGCACTGCGAATATGAGGCCCCAGAATGTCTGGCTTTGAAAACTAGTGGGCTTATGTTTGGGAGAACCAGAAGGCTACTGGAAACAGAGAAAACACACTTAAAAAGTGCACACAAAATCTCACACACTCCGAGTCCCAGCCTAGAGGCAGTAGTTTGAAAGGAGCCTGTGTCAGACCCACTTGATGATCTTGGAGAACCTCCTGTAGAGGCAGGAGGCAGCTGGGGACAGAGATGCTGACAGCCGCCATTAGTGGAAGATGGTTCTACTGTCATAACACCAGTGGGCCAACACCAGCTCTAAGTCTCACCCCTGGGGCCAGGCAGACAACTGTGTGGGGACCTGGCCCTGCCTACCAGCAGGCTGGCATCAGCCCCAACACCCCCTGGGCCAAGTAGACAGCTGTGCTTGGACCCAGTCCCACCAATCCTGACCACCCTCCACTCCCTGGGTCTGTGCAGCCAATTCTGCAGGAAGCCTACCTGGCCCTCCAGTGGGCCCACAGCTCTTGCATGAGGCACAGACTGGTTTGGGGGGCCAGCCCCACCTACCCACATGCCCACAGTAGTCAGCCCCACCACAACAGAAGGGTGCAGGCCCATGTTTTTTTCTAGGAGTTTTATGGTTTCAGGTCTTGCATTTAAGTCTTTAACCTACTTTGAGTTTATTTGTGTGTATGGTGTGAGAAAATAGTCCAGTTTTATTCTTTTGCATGTTGCTGTCCAGTTTTTCCAACACCATTTATTGAAGAGGCTGTCTTTTTTCCATTGTATATTCTTGCCTCCTTTGTTGTAGGTTAGTTGACCATATAAGTGTGGGTTTATTTCTGGGCTCTCTATTTTGTTCCTTTGATTTATGTTTGTTTATTTTCAGTACCATACTGTTTGATTATTGTAGCTTTGTAGTATAGTTTGAAATTGGGAAGGGTGACATAGGTTTTAGCAATTTTTTTTTTTTTGGATATGTCTCCTAAGGCAAGAGAAACAAAAGCAAAAATAACAACTGTGACCACATCAAACTGAAAATCTTTTGCATAGTGAAGGAAGCTATCAACAGAATGAAAAGGCAGCCTACTGAATGGGAGAAGATATTTGCAAACAATATATCTGATAATGGATTAATACCCAAAGTATAAAAAGAACTCATACAATTCAGCATCAAAAAACCCAGCAGTGCAGTTAAAACTGTGCAGAGGATCTGAATAGACATTTTTCCCAAAGAAGACATGCAGATGGCCAACAGACACATGAATAAATGCTCAATATCACTAATCATCAGGGAAATGCAAGTCAAAACCACCATGAGATACCACTTCACACCTGTCAGAATGACTATTCTCAAAAAGACAAGAAATAACTAGTGTTGGTGAGGATGTGGAGAAAAGGGAGCCTTCGTGCCCTGTTGGCAGGAATGTAAATTGGTGCAGCCACTATAGAGAACAATATGGAATTTCCTTAAAAAATTAAAAATAGAGCTACCATTTGATCAGTAATTTCACTTCTGGGTATTTACCCACAGAAAACAAAAACACTAATTGGAAAAGATACATGCACCCCCATGTTCACTGCAGCATTATTTACAAAAGCCAAGACATGAAAGCAACCTAAGTGTCCATCAATAGATAAATGAATAAAGAAGATGTGGTACACATATACCATGGAATACTACACAGTCATACAAAAAATGAAATCTTGCCATTTGCAACAACATGGATGTATATAGAGGGTATTATATTAAGTGAAATAAGTCAGATAGAGAAAGACAGTTACCATACGATCTCACTTATATATGGAATCTAAAAAAAAAACCCCAAACAAATGAATGAATATAACAAAACGGAGACAGACTCATAGATACAGAGAACAAATAGGTGTTTGCCAAGGGGGTGGGGGTCGAGGGGTGAAATAGATTAAGGGGATTAAGAGATGCAAACCTCCAGTTATAAAGTAAATAAGCCATGGGGAATGTAATATACAGCATAAGGAGAATGGTCAGTAGTATTGTAATTACTTTGTATGGGAACAGATGGTTACTAGACTTATCGTGGTGATCATTTCATAATATATGCAAATGTCAAATCACTATGTAGTACACCTGAAACTCAGATAATATTATACGTCAACTATATTTTGATTAAAAAAAAAGACCTCTGCCATGACTAGTCATTGGCTGGGAGCAGCCCAGCAGAAGCACGGCCTCCCTCTGTATGAATGTGACGGTAAATCCAGGTGGACTGCAGCCAGGCTACCAGTCATTTATGCTACCTACACTAGGAGCCCTGAAAGGTGCATTTTCATGGCTGCCACACTGTTTGGCTGAGTTCCAGCCAATGGAATGTGGGCAGGACTGATGTGTGCCTCTTCTAGGTCTGGCCTATAAATGCTTTATGCTGATTTCTCCTTGTCTACTTGATATGCACAAGTATAGGAACCTTGGAGCCATGTGCTGAAGAACCAAAGATAGAAGAAGCTTGACTCACCACTTGAAGAAGAGCCACCCACCAATCAGAAACACTCATTTAGGGCATCCCTTAAGTGAGAAGATTCTATTGTGTTTTTAAAAAAGAAAAGAGAAAGGAAAAGAATGAATTTGGACCCCTACCTCTACAAAATTAACTCAAAATGGATCAAAGACCTAAGTATAAGAGCTAAAACCATAAAACTCTTAGAAGAAAGCATAGGAGTAAATATTCATGACCTTGGATTTGGCAATGGATTCTTAGATATGGCAGAAATAGTGCAAGCAACAAAAGAAAAAATAGATAAATTGGACTTCATCAAAATTTAAAATTTTTGTGCAACAAAGAACATTATCAAGTAAATGAAAAGACAGCCTACAGAATGGGAGAAAATATTGGCAAATCATATGTCCGATAAAGATCTGGAATATATAGAGAACTCTTATAGTTCAACAGCAAAGGACAACCAATTTAAAAACGGGTGAAGGCACCCTAACACCATACACAAAAATAAACTCCAAATGGATTAAAGACCTAAATGTAAGGCCAGACACTATAAAACTCTTAGAGGAAAACATAGGCAGAACACTCTATGACATAAATCATAGCAGCATCGTTTTTGACCCACCTCCTAGAGTAAGGGAAATAAAAACAAAAACAAATGGGACCTAATAAAACTTAAAAGCTTTTACACAGCAAAGGAAACCGTAAACAAGACAAAAAGACAACCCTAAGAGTGGGAGAAAATATTTGCAAATGAAGCAACTGACAAAGGATTAATCTCCAAAATACAAGCAGCTCATGCAGCTCAATATCATAAAAACAAACAACCCAATCCAAAAAATGGGCAGAAGACCTAAATAGACATTTCTCCAAAGAAGACATACAGATGGCCAACAAATACGTGAAAAGATACTCAATATCACTAATCATTAGAGAAATGCAAATGAAAACCACAATGAGGTATCACCTCACACTGGTCAGAATGGCCATCATCAAAAAATCTAGAAACAATAAATGCTGGAGAGGGTGTGGAGAAAAGGGAACCCTCTTGCACTGTTGGTGGGAATGTAAATTGATACAGCCACTATGGAGAACAGGATGGAGGTTCCTTAAAAAACTAAAAACAGAACTACCATATGACACAGCAATCCCACTACTGGGCATATACCCTGAGAAAACCATAATTCAAAAAGAGTCGTGTACCACAATGTTCACTGCAGCTCTATTTACAATAGCCAGGACATGGAAGCAACCTAAGTGTCCATTGACAGATGAATGGATAAAGAAGATGTGGCACATATATGCAATGGAATATTACTCAGCCATAAAAAGGAATGAAATTGAGTTATTTGTAAGTGAGGTGGATGGACCTAGAGTCTGTCATACGGAGTGAAGTAAGTCAGAAAGAGAAAAACAAATACCGTATGCTAACGCATATATATGGAGTTTAAAAAAGTGGCCCTGATGGCAGGGCAGGGATAAAGACGCAGACGTAGAGAACGGACTTGAGGGCACAAGGGGGAAGGGGAAGCTGGGATGAAGTGAGAGAGTAGCACTGACATATATACACTACCAAATGTAAAATGGACGGCTAGTGGGAAGCTGCTGCATAGCACAGGGAGATCAGCTCGGTGCTTTGTGACCACCTAGAGAGATGGGATAGGGAGGGTGGGAGGGAGGCTCAAGAGGGAGGGGATATGCGGATATATGTATACATATAGCTGATTCACTTTGTTGTAAAGCAGAAACTAACACAACATTGTAAAGCATTTATACTCGAATAAAGATGTGAAAAAAAAATGGGTGAAGGATTTGAATAGACATTTCTTCCAAGAAGATGGCCAACAAGCAGGTGAAAAGATGTTCAACATCATTAGTCATTAAAGAAATGCAAATCAAAACCTCAATGAGATTGCACTTCACAGTCACAATGATGACTATTAAGAAAAAAATAAGTGTTGGTGAGAATGTGGAGAATTTGGAACTCGTGTACATTACTGGTGGGAATGTAAAGTGGTTCAGTCACTGAAGAAAACATTGGTGATTCCTCAGAAAGTTAAACATAGGGGCTTCCTTGGTGGTGCAGTGGTTGAGAATCCGCCTGCCAATGCAGGAAACACGGGTTGGACCCCTGGTCTGGGAAGATCCCACATGCCGTGGGGCAACTAAGCCCCGTGCGCCACAACTACTGAGCCTGCGTGCCTAGAGCCAGTGCTCCACAACAAGAGAAGCCACCACAATGAGAAGCCCGTGCACTGCAACGAAGAGTAGCCCCCGCTCAGTGCAACTAGAGAAACCCCGCGCGCAGCAATGAAGACCCAACACAGTCATAAATAAATAAATAAAATAAATACATGTTTTTTAAAAAGCTAAACATAGAATTACCATGTGACCCAGCAATTCCACTCTTAGATCTATACCCCAAAGAAATGAAAACAAGTACTCAAATAAGTGTACCTGAATGTTTACAGTAGCACTATTCACAATCACCAAAAGGTAGAAAGCCAAATATGCATCAATGGATGAATGGATAAAAATATTGTGGTGTATGCATACATGAAGTACTATTTGGTTATAAAAAGTAATGAAGTACTGATACTTTGTACAACAATGTAGATGAACCTTGAAAACATTATGCTAAGTGAAAGAGACCAGACACAAAAGGTCACGTATTATACAATTACATTTATATGAAATGTCCAGAATAGGCAAATTCATAGAGGTGGAACACAGACTGTGGTTGTCCGGGGCTGGAGGTGGGAAGGAAGTAACTGCTTAATAGGTATAAGGTTTCCTTTTGTGGTCATGAAAATATTTTGCAACTAGATAGAGATGGTGGTTGCATAACATAGTGGGTGTATTAAATGCTACTGAATTCTTCACTTTAAAAAGGTTAACTTTATTTTGTGTGAATTTTACCTCAGTAAAATATATATTGGAAAAAAAAAGGATTAGAGGAAGCCAACAGCCAGTCCCGTAGCGGAGGACTCTACCCAGGGTGCGTGGCAGGTGGGGTGAGGCAGGAAGTGCAGCTCAGATTTAAGCAGCAGCTTAACCAGGAGCGTGTCCAGAAGGAGATGCACCCTCACCTGCCTGGGTGGTTGGCGCTCTGCAAGGGGCTTCTTGGGTCACCCTGCTGATCCTACAGCTTCTCGCGAGTTAATCTGAGCCTCTGGAGGTTTTATCAGGCTCTCTCCAGCTCCTCCTCCACCTGCCTGGCCGGCCAGAGGGCCCTGGCCAGGCTCCAGGGAGCTCGCGGCTCACTTCTCCGTCCTGCAGCCCAAGCAGCCAGCCTCGCCAGGGTCTGGCACACCTTCAGTGGGTTCCAAGGGGCCAGGCTGGGGCCAGCTCTGGAGTGGGGCTCCCCAGCTCTGCAGACACTGCAAATCCTTCTTCTTAGCACAGCTGGCAGGATTGGGACAACTTTGGCAGCTCTGGGAAAAGGGCTTGGGACCACCTCCAGGAACACCGGTAAGTGATAGGCTCTGAGCTCCGGGGCCTCATCAGGGGAATAGACTGGCTCTCACATGTTTGAGGTGTATGTGACCCACACTGATCTCCTCACCTTAGACCCACAAGAGGGCTTTAGCTGTTTTCTGCGGGTAAGGGCGGGGGATATCTCATGGACATGCTTCTGGCTAACTTCTACTTGATCTTCAGAGCTTAACAGACATCACATTCTGCAGGAAGCCTTCCCAAGCCCTAAGGTGCCCTTTCTCTGTGTCCTCAAGGCATCTTGCACTTTCTCTGTAGCATTTTCTATACTAGATTATAAATGTCATACGCTAGCCGGTGGACTCCCTTTTTGCTGGGTGCCCTCTTCCGAGGGTCCTCTTACCTCCACATCAGTGACCCTGTCGGTGTCTTGGGTGCCTGCTATTGATCTGGGGAAGGAGGGCTAGTCCCTTCTCTTAATTTGCCAGGCAAGTACCTGTTCACTATTATGTGCAAATGTACACACACACACACACACAACCTCAAGGAAAGTTCAGTCTCAATCCAGGTGCCTGTGATAGACTCTAAACTGTACAGAACTGGGGTGGCAATGGGCCGAGTGATGAGCATTATAAGCTCAAATCCTTGCACCACACCAGGCATGGATCTCCCTGACCAGACCTTTAGGGCGTTGACCCCCAAGTAGATGTCCTCTTGGTTGACCAGATCTCCCACTTGGACCTGTTTCTCGTCCTCATTCTTCTCCATTTTGCTTTTCTCCTTTCCCGGGTGGGAGCTGTTCCCTCCGTTGGGGTATCCCAGCTCCTCATCAGTATTAGAGTCCCCATGCATTTTATTGCTGCTCAGAGTGAGGGGGAGACTTGGAGCCTGGAAGTCAGACAAGAGAAGGGAGGAGACCCTGACCTCCGGGGCGAAGCTTGCTTTTTCTTTTTGTTCCTCTATGATCGCTCCAAACTCTTTTTTTTAAATGACAAATCACTTATACTGCAAGTGTTAATCTCCTGCCCACAGACTTCAATGATCTACACACAAGATTCATGTCTTCCTGCTGACATAATTTTTGGACTTTATTATGCTGGAAGAGTGTCTGTCTCTTTCCCAACCTTGACTGTGACATTACAAAACCCGCTTCTATTGATTTGACCTTGGAGAACTCTGTTTTCAAATCCCACTTCTCATTTCCCCCGGTTGCAGCAATTAGGGCTGGTGGTGAGTGGAAAGCTGTTAGTCTTGGTGCAGATAGACACAGGCCAGGTCTTAAAACTCAAGTTTTGGGCTGGGAGGAGCCAGGCCACTGGCAGATGCAGGAGGTCATGGCTATAGCCTTCCGTACGAGTGAGTAAGACACAGCCCCTGGGCTCAATAGCACACAGTCTAGTGTGTGTTTGGGAGCAGAGAGGCCCCTGGGAATTCAAAATGTGGTGTAATAAGTCTAAAAGGAAAGTACATGTTGCTTTGAGAGCACAGAGGATGGGAGCCTAAACTTGTGCATGAAGGAAGGCTTCCTGGATGAGGTGATGTCTGAGTTGGGCCATGAATAGCAAAACAAAAGTTATCCAGGAGCATATCCATCTGCACCATGATCCCCAAATTCTCTCCTCTCTCTCAAGTTCTGGAGACACTAGAGAGGCATCTGAGATGCCCTCCTGTGCTTTGTCCGGGATAATTTGGTTTGATAACCTTCTGAAGCATTAGCTGGACCGAGGCAGCCATGGCTATTCCTCTCCGACGCTAGGCAGATGTGGAGACCTCTAGAGGGACTGGAGGTTCTTGGAAAGACTTGGGGTTGCCATATGTGGTACCACTCCTGATTTCTGTCCAGGAGAGTCTCAGATATGAGATGAATCCGAGTTTGGGTCGTAGGATATTAGTGGTTTCCACTCTCAGCACCTTTGCTATGTGATGGCATCCGTCCCAAGGACTAAAACATATGAATCCAAGTGGGAGCCATAAGCCATCCTCACAGTGACTGTTCCTCCTGTGGCTGAGGAAGGGGGCTGGAGATATTGCTCTAACTTTGCTTGAGTGGTGTACTTCCCAAAGCTGGAGTCGTTCAGGCTACAATGTCACCTGGGACAGCCGCGACTGGAGAGTCTAGAGCAGGCTTTGCTCTGCCAAATTGAATGAACAATCTCAGATGGGCTAAGGAAAACTTAGCTTAAGGGCTTGGTGGGACCTTGGCCACATGAAACAGAAGGCAAGATGAAAAAGCCGGGAATATGTGGGATTAGCACGCAGGGATGGGCTAGCAGTGGGATGCCCTTGGGGTGGATGTGCCTAATATTGCTATTTGGCTACTATTATAATATGAATTCAAGGGAGGGACTCTTTTTCTTCTTCTTCTTCTTCTTACTGTTGAGGGGGCTTGAGGTCTAGGTGGGCGGGGGGATGAGAATATACAAAATAGGGATGGCGTTTTTATTATTTTGCAAAGTAATATTAGTCGTACTTTACCCTAGCTATCAGCTGTGTCCCTGAGTCCAATTGCATACAGAACCCAATAAAAGAGATACCTATCTATTCATGGCTATACAAAGACACAACAGAGCCTTGACATTACTGGTTTTCAGGGTGGAAGGGGAACCATATAAGCATTTACCCCTTCTGCACAGCTACCCTGGGGTAGTGGTGGGGGTGCCGTTTGATGTAACCAACAATGAGGTAGGGACTCAGTAAGAGATCAGATCTGTCCCATTCCCAACCAGTTTGGACTCAGCAATCTCAGGTTCTTGCATGTTTTTTCCTTTAAGCTTATAGTGATCTTCTACTATAATCCTGCAGTGATCTTCCTCACTCCACTCTGAGCTGTCCTTGGATCCTTGGAGTTCTCTGAGTTCCTAGAAGAAATGGTAGTTGGCTCCAGGATGGTCTTTTATCTCCTGAAAATGTGCTAGTTCTTGAACCTGAGAAGGCAGATGAGGGGGGTCCGGTCTTGATCTCCAAAGACAGCCTGCCCACACAGGTGTTGAGCCCCTGTGGCCCAGCCTCTGCCCCAACTGGCTCGGCAGGTGGGGTGCAAGCAGGCTGGGTCCTCCAGAAGAGACTCAGGGCCCAGTCACCTTAGTGCCTGGTCACAGTTTATAAAGAAGCGGGCGGTGGAGAAAGAGGCTTTTGCCAGGCTCTTATTGGCAATAAATCAAATAAATTTTTATGGCAGTGACCCTTGGATGGCGGCATTTGGAAAGATTCCCTCTGTGTTTTCCAACTTTCAAAGATGAGTGTGCATTAGTTGTGTCGAAATTGCACGGAAATTAATAAGGACTCCGGCCAGGGAAACCTCAGAGTGGACTAAGGTGGCTGGACTGGAGAGAGCCGCGTGGGGGTCTTTTGTTTTGGGGGTGGGTGGGTGCTTTGGGCATCCTAGCAGCTCCCATCCCATTCCCCACTCAAGCTTCCTTGCACGGCTCCTATCTCTTGGCCGGAAAAGACCCTGGTTGCAAGGCTGGCTGGTGGCAATTCATGCCCCTGACAGGGCTGCCCTTTGCCTGGAATCTCACCGCTTGACTGTAGCCCTCTCTCCACGGTGGGTTTTCTGTGTTTGGAGCCAGGATACTGGGGCCGTGGACATTGCTCTGCTTCACTTCTTCTGGCCTCAACCTGTGTCTGTACACACACGCTTGTCTGACTGGTTTGTTTTCTTAGAAGCCAATGGTTTTATTGTTGAGTTTGGCATCTCGTCCGGCTATGAGATAGGAGAGGAAGTTCGGTCTTTGAACGTCGGTAGATGGCCTTGCTAAGTGACAGCAGTGTGATTTAGGGAAATGACACTGATGCTCGCTCACATACGCCTTATCCAGAGCACCCTGCGGGGCTGCTCTACTCCTAGAGGCTTGGACAGTGTGGCCAGCTGTGCTGACGCCCAAGGTCAGGTGGACAGAACGAGGCTATCCGTCAAGCTGTGAGCCACTCATCACCTTCAGAAAGTTCACCTGGGGATGTCGCCCCACCTCCCCAGGCCGCTGCGTTAGCCAGTGAGCCGCTTGGGGACCTAACATCTGCCCAGGCTGCACCTCTGTGTCTGGATTTAGAGCGGCTCCTGAGGCCCTAGCCCTCCATGTTCTGGGAACAGATTCCACTAATAACTCCTCGCATGTCCAGTTCATGCTCTGAGTCTGTCGTGCCCTCTCATAAGGTGTTTGTGGCACCAGGTGTGCCACCCTCTCGGCCCAGGGAGTGGGACAGAGAGAAGGAAGGAGGAAGGAGAGAGGAACTGGAGAGGGAAGAATCTGGCCGTTTGGAGAGAACAAAGCAGGCTGCCGTTTCTGCTCTTTGCAAATCCTCTGAGGCCTTGAACTGCAGGGCAGTGAAGCAGAACTCAGATTCACCAGGGATTCAGGAAAGCAAAGCTCTGTGCCCTGTAGTGGGGGATGGGGGGCAGAGCAACATCTGTACCAGGTCCACATCCACCAGGTAAATGTGGCCGTGGAGGCTGATCCGTGATATGTTAGGGAGCTGGGCATAAGAGCAGATCAGGAAGTTAGAGCTGGGATTCAAGAGGAGACTTCAGCCAAGACCTTACGTTTATACAGTTGATCCCACGGGCTCACAGAAATCTCCTGGGGCAGTAAGCTTGGGGATTTTCATCTCTGCTTTACCACCGGAGGAATGAGGTGGACGTCTTTTTTTTTTAATAATTTAAATTTATTTATTTATTTATTATTTATTTTTGGCTGTGTTGGGTCTTCGTTTCTGTGCGAAGGCTTTCTCTAGCTGCGGCAAGCGGGGGCTGCTCTTCATCGCGGTGCGCGGGCCTCTCACTATCGCGGCCTCTCTTGTTGCGGAGCACAGGCTCCAGACGCGCAGGCTCAGTAGTTGTGGCTCACGGGCCTAGTTGCTCCGCGGCATGTGGGATCTTCCCAGACCAGGGCTCGAACCCGTGTCCCCTGCATTGGCAGGCAGATTCTCAACCACTGCGCCACCAGGGAAGCCCGAGGTGGACGTCTTTTTGCCTTCGTGGGAGAAGGCTGTACGTTGGCGCTTGGACTTTGGTGCTTTGTAAGCTGGTGGCTCCAAATCTTGCACGCCCGTATCCCATACACATGGGAGCCATGCCGTGTTGGAGCGCTTTCCCTTTAAATTGGGACCCTATACATTTACTTTGATTTGGCAACCCATGGGCAAGCCTACAGGAGCAGAGGCCTCTTGTTCTTGCATTGAGGGGGCGTGTCTAGCCTACTTCTGCGGGCAAGGACACAGTGAAACCACTCTAGAAAATTTGACTAATGTGCGGAAAATGAGAAAATTAGTAAATCATTACTTGTGGTTTATTCCAACAAAGAAGACAACTACTTGCTTACTGAGCAGACTTTCCCTTGATTATAGGCCATTAGTGGCTCCCAGATCGTTGACATTTGACGTGAAATTCATAGGTGTGAGTTTTACAAAGTTTGCATTTTACACCAGGGAGCTAAGCTCACTTAGTTTGTTAATGTGGAAGTATATACTCTAGTTCATTTGAAACAGAATTTGTGGGACTACCTTGTACAAGGCACTAAGAATAGGAGGACACCTGCTGGTACTCTTACGGAGCAGGAGGCAGTCATGTGGCTGTACAGGGTGGTAATTGCCCCCAGGGAGGTAGGTACCCTTCTCTGCCTGGGGGAAGCTGGGAGGAAAGGTGATCCTTGGGGTGACATCAGAGTCGGGCCTTGAGGGATAAGTAGGAGTTCACTAGGGCAGCAAGGAAGGACATTCCAGGATGGAGGAACAGCAGTGCTAAGGCTCCATGTGTGAGGCTGGCCTCTTCTGGGAGCTGCAAGTGGTTGCGTGCGGCTGGAGCTGATTGATGTGCATTAGGAGGGGACCTGGGAGGAGAGGGGGATGAAAGGTAGATTGGTGCCACCAGTTTACAAAGGGCCTTTTAGATAGAATAAGGAGTTTGATCTTACCCACAGACCACGGGTAACAAATGTTTTGTATTTTAGACCCATTGATCCAACCGTGCTCCGACTGTCAAGCCTTGTTCACGTTTCCTTCATTGCTTACTTGGATTGTACCGCAGATTCCTTAGAGAATGCATATTGATGAAGGATCGTTTAGGTACATCTCACGATCCAGCTTAGCCCCATAACAGCTTCCTCTCTCCTTTACCGTGAAGCACACAGGCCGCGCGGGTGTCCCTTGATTACTTACTTCTCCATCTGACCATGAACCAGTGTCTCCGCTTGGTCAGTGTTGGTGTCCTGCTTGCCTGGTGCCTGGTACCCTAGAGCCTCTTCTGTCTGTCGGGAGCAATCCCTCTCCTGTCACATCATCAACACCTACTTATTCACCAGGTCCCACCTCAGGAGCCTTCCCCAATTCCTGCAGAGTAAATCAGTCCTCAGATGAGAGCTGGCCATCGCCCTGGGCATTTCTTGTTCTTTGCCCTTGTTCCCTTTTGCAATTGCTTGATATTTGTCTTTCTCAAGTTCCTGAGCTCCCCAAAGGCTGGGCTGCATCTCCCCTACCTGCCACCATATCTCTGGTGCCTAGCAGGACACCAGGCATGACTGGTGAATGGAGGGAGGGGGATTCATTTAGAAATTTCTCGTAGGAGATCAGCTGAGAGAGAAAAGGGCTTGCGTGAAGCCGGTGACAGTGCGGATGGAGAGGAGAGGGCTGCGTAGGGCCATATCTCTAGGGTAGCACACGCTGACCATGCTGGATGTGGTGTTCTGGAAAACTGGGCAGAGGTCAAGATGATGTAATGGGCTGCAAAAACATTTTGCCTCCACATTCTTACCCCTGCCCGAGGAACAATTCTGTCTTGCTCTCTGTTCTCAGATCAGAACCCCAAGGGGATGAAATGAGAGATGAATTAAGGAGCTCCAATGCCCTAATAGCCTACACGGTCCAAGTTCCAAAATACTGATGAAACGTTCTAAGATTTACTCAATGAACCTAATGTAGCATCTACCAGTAAGCAGAACGATCATGTGTAAGTTACCCTGAGTTCTTCCCCGTAGGGCTGGCGTTCAGTTCAGTTCTGAGGTTGACTTCCTAAGTTGCCCCTGAAGAATCTTTTGTTTTGAATTCAGTAGCTCTAAAATTAGACCAGGAGTATTTTTTTCTTTTTGATATCTGTAAATTTGGTGTAATAAATGACAAATATGTAACATAAGGATATGCCAGTGGGCTCCAACATGAGGAACAATCTTAAAACTTTCCGCTCCCTCGTAATTTCTTTTAACCTGCAAATGTTAACATTGATTTCCAAAACGTGTGGTATGTGCCAGAATGTTCAGATTCTGACTTGAACATGACTATCAGAACACTCCAATTTGGGATCTCCAAGGAAAATTCTTGTCCAATCAGGAAAACAAAACCACACTAGCTATTTCAAACAGATGGTATTTAACACAGAGGATTAATTACACAGGAACTGGAAAGCTGAAACAATCCAAGAATTAATCACTGTGAGAACAGCTACCATCTCTAGGGCTGGGGAACACAAGAGAAGAGGTGGTCTTACCTGGCCTAAGAGAGGCCCTGACGGAGGCATCAACCCAGCAGGACTGCCACAGTGGAGGGGACACGGCGGTTGGGGTGGAGTGTGGATGGCTGGTGGGTGGTCTGAGTGCACGGGGACATGACCCAGCTGCTGGCACCTCTGCGAGGCGGGCAAAGCTGGTGCTGGACCTCGGAAGGGGTGCAGTGAGGCTGGTCTCAGCAGTAACGAAGGAGGCTGGGGGTGGGAGCCGTCCCTCTGCTCTCTCTCTCTCCTGGCTTTCCCATCTGCCTCCTTTGGCTGAACCACTGGAGGCCAGGGGGCAGGGGTGCCTGGGAAGAGTGGTCTAGAGAAGGGGTGCAGTGAGGCTGGTCTCAGCAGTAACGAAGGAGGCTGGGGGTGGGAGCCGTCCCTCTGCTCTCTCTCTCTCCTGGCTTTCCCATCTGCCTCCTTTGGCTGAACCACTGGAGGCCAGGGGGCAGGGGTGCCTGGGAAGAGTGGTCTAGAGAGCCCGGTCCCAGCGTGGCAGAGCATCTGCGACTGGCCTGTGCTGAGGGGCCAGGGTGGGTAACCAGGTTCACAAAACCAGATTTGGGGACAGGCCAATTTCGAGGCTCCACGGAATCACTCCCACCGTCTAAAGAGTGAGGCCTCCTGAGTTGTATTCTGGTAAGCTTATCTTGCAAAAGTCAGATAAAGTTAAGCTCCTGCAGATAGGAATGAAAGGGGTGGACATTCTCATTTGTCAATCACTGGAGGAGAGGCAGGTCATCATTTGGGCCAAAGGAGCAGAAACAGTGGACCTCAGACCGGTGGGGAGGGACCACCCTTCTCTTTAGGCCATGGTCTCTTCCGTTTGGACTTGGAGAGGTCAGGATCTTCCCAAGGGCACTTCCCCATTGTGGGGGCCTCAGATGACCTCCCCTCCTAAGGGCCCACTGGGGGCTGTGGCAGAGCTGAGTAAGCCACTCTCTCTGCCCCGGGGGCCTAGATCCTGTCACTGTCTGCGTTCATAGCCCTTTGTTCTGAGGAAAGACGTGTATTGCGGCATCACGGGGCACCAAGGGCCATGGGGCCATGGCGCTGGCAGCTGTGGTCCCATGGGGAGAGTACTCCAGGGGTCCCCGGGCGAGGGGTATCAGGCCACTGTCCCTCCCCAGGGAAGCACTCCCTTTGCTGCCAGTCTCAAAGATGTGGGGCTTGATTTTATTAATGAAAACTGGGGAAGAGACCCCAAGGATCTGATAGTAGGAATGGAGCTTGGAATTCCCTTGTCCCCTCCAGATACTTCCTTGTCATGTGGCTTTTCTTGGACGTGTCTCTGCCGTGCCAGCTGTGTCAACCCCAGAGGCCACCTTCCTCAGAGATGCCCTGAGGGCCAGAGGGCTCTGGGGCTGTGAGTCTGTGGGGACACTTTTTGTGCCAGGTACACATCTCCCACCCCAGCCCCCAGCCCCGATCTCCCCGTTTTTCTTGGTCACTCTCATTCAAGGCAAGAGAAGATGCCATATGCAAGTCTCCCTGGAGGATGGAGACAGGAAGTTACATGGAGCTGATGTCTAAGCGGGTGATAGCAGGGTCTTTGCTAAGAAGGTTTTTATTGCCAGGGGGCTTGAGGGCACTGGCCTCTGAGGGTGAGAGGAGGGTGCCAGGCAGGGGTAAAGTGGGTGTGGGAAAGGTGGGGAGAGACTGGAGCTGTCAGTGATTTTACCTGAGGCTCGGCTGGAATTGCAAGCACTTGCTTCCTGACCTTTGCCAGCCTGAGCTGGCTGTGCGCAGGACCCATGGCTCAGAGGAGAAGCTGCGATCAGGGAGAGTGTGTCCGCCCCACTCCATCCCTCATTGACTCGGAGGCCTTTGGAGATAATCCCACACAGTGTTTTTCTAGATTTTTTTATTTAACGGATGCCCTCTGCAGTGTGCCATCCCCGTCAGCCGAGGAGAAGATGTGGTCCAGCTTGGTGTTTGGATGATGGAGCGTGCTTTCTGAGAGTCCCCACGTCCCCCTCCTTGCTTCCCCTCTCTGGGAAGGGCGCTGGCTCAGTTCAACCCTGTCATTTTACAAATGAGAAAATCCAGGCTCAAGATGGGGAGAGGGTCGCATCTGTGCTTGTAGCAGAGCTGGGCAGGATCTGAGGTTCACCCGCATCCTGCCGCTCAACTCCCCTCCCCCTCCCCCCGCCCCTGAGGGCTGGGCCCTGAGTCTGCTGAGCCCCAATTGGCCGGATTTCTTTTGGGTGCTTACTGGGAGAAAATGATATTAAAAGTATCACACTAGGTGCTGCTATATCAGCTGAAGTGTCACAGAGAAAATCAACTCTTGTAAGGATGCCAAGCCCAGGATAGGTAAGTGTGAGGATGAGACAGGGAGGTCTTATCCGAGGTGAGGCTTCACGAATAGACAGCAGGAGCAGGTGGAGAGAGGCCATGTGGCCAGGGGGGCTCTGGGGGTCTTGGTCTTGAATCGAGACTCTCCGTGGCATAGAGCCCTGCTCCTGGACAGGCAGCACAGAGGCAGGGACCCCCCCGCCCCCCCCGCCCCTTGGCTCATACCTCCACCGCCTTTCCCTAGGCTCCCTTCTGGCTGTGCTCTGTGTTACAACTGTTTCCCTTATTGATCTACCTGTAAAATACAGGACGTCTGGCTGGCTGCGGGTCATGTGCCTTTGTACCTGGGGGTCTGGAAGATGGGCATGTGTGCGTACCTAGATAGGTGTGTGTGTACCTGGGCAGGCATGTGTGTGCATGGGCAGGGGTGTGTGTGTACCTGGGCAGACGTTTGTACATGTGCAGGTACGTGTGTGTGTGCATGGGCAGGCATGCGTGTGTACCTGGACAGATACGTGTGTATGTGGGCAGGGGTGTGTGTACAGCGTACACGGTAGCTGTCACCCAGCCGTCCTTTCAGGAAGGAAGCACTCAGCAGAGCCCCTGCTGCCCACTTTTCCTGGGCACTGTCCATCCAACCCCACATCTGGAGAGGGGGTTCCTGCAGTCACCTGCACCCAAGGAGCCCAGCTCTTCTCCCCGGTCTGGGAGACTGCGTGCAGGACTCACTCGGATGGGCAGTGCCTGGGTCCACGGCCCTGCAGTTCTGATTCAAACCACGTAGCCCAAGATCCCCCCCGGGTTCCCGGCTGCACTTTCCCACCTTCACTGCTCGGCTTCCTTGCTGAAGAGAGAGGTCTGCAGGAAGCTGTTCCAGCAGCTGGGAGCAGTGGACGGACCAGCAGTAAAGGTGGCAGCAGGCGCAGCACCGGCACCCTCCAAATTGGGGCTCTAGCCCTTTAAATCTTCTCAGTTACCAAAAAAGAAGAGGCATCAGACCCTGTTAATTAAAGCTCACCCTGGTCCATCATTCTGAGGAGCTGCAGTGCTCCGCTCCTTCCTGATGGCGTAGAGATTCTCCTTAACTCCCAGCCATGGATCTTGGAGAATTTCCCCCGAGATCAGCAGGAGGTATGATCCTTGTCGATGGCACTCCGGGGCTTGTGTGGCTCTAAATCAATAACACAACTGACTGCATGGACGCTGCCTGGCCCGCCTTTCCTTCCTGCTTCCCCTCTGCTTCCTCTCCAATTTCCCAGCTTGTGTTTAGTTGAAACAAATCAAGTTTTCATGGGTTTTGGAGGAAGGGGAGGGGTCGGGGTCTGGAGGGAGCTCCCAATGTGTTTGTTTTGGCCCTGGCTTCACCTAGCTGCCCAAGTGGCTTGGAGGAGCCAGGAAACATGTTTCTTCAAGCTCGGGCTCCTGCCAAACCATTTCCTCCCTGGCCGGGTCCCCTCCCTCAGGTCAGCATGAAAAGGGCATAACCCTGACTTTGACTCGCTTCTTAAATCAATGACCTGCCACCGAGTCAGTCTGACGATGGCCGTTCCCCTGTGTTATTGGAAAACTCATCGCATAGAACTTTCTCTCTGTAAATTGTCCCGGCAGGAACACCGTGCGGCGCCTCCCTTCCCCTTTACATTGAATGCTGCTCGATTAAAATGCTTGCTGTAGGATTTCAGGAATCCATAACCCTTTCCCGGTGCCTTTTGAGGAAACTCACTTCTAGCCGAGTCTAAGGTTCTGTGGCAAAGAGTTGTTTTTCTTCAGGAATCTGCTCTAGGCTGGCAGAGAGAGGGAGGAGATTTATCTTCTTTCACATTGCATTTCGTAAATTGTACTTGGGCCCAGAGAACATCTATCTGTAAATCCTTCATTGATTTGTTTTCAGCCCCAGAGCTTCCTTCTGGGTGAAATGCTCTTCTCGAGTCGTACCCGAAAGAGAGGTTTCCTCTTAATCAGCTTGACGTGACCTCACAGATGTCCCTGAAGGCCAGGCCCTGGCAGAGGGAGCCCTTTTCATCGTCCTGGGTAACAATCCCCGGGAGCTCGAAATACGGGGTCCATGTGCTTTGAGAGGAGGCTTGCAACCCCCTGCCCCGGGAAAGTAGCTTCGGATGCAAAGCACTTTTACTGATGTTTCCAGGGGTTTTAACACTCTGGATGATTAACATTGCTTTCCAAATCTTGAGAGGGATCTGGGCCAAAACATAGCTCACGGGAGTGGGGATTTCCCCACAAAGTCATTGCCTGCAGTGTCCCCAACTGTTCACAGGAACAGTCGTTAGGGTGTGTGCAGCGAAATCCTTTCCGATCCCCCAGCCAAGAATGGGAACTTTCTCTGGGTGAATGGCATGGAAGTCAGTGTCTGTGCCTCCCGGAGACCAGGGATGCAATGTGATTCGTATTCTCAGGACAATAAAACTCTCAGCCGTGGCAGAAACACTCTGGTTAGGAGAGACTATTCAGAACCTACAAATGAAGCAATTGATGGCATTCCTAATCACTGTGCCCATCAGTGGATTCGTGTAATAATTTGGAGATTCTGAGGGAGGCATCCAGGGAGAGACGTTTCCTGTAAACTGAAAGCCACACGGGAAGCAGGATGAAGCGGGGTGGCCCGTGGGAGGGTTCCATACCCCCTTCCCAGCTTTGCTTCCAGCTGGTCTGTGAATGGCTTTGTGAGGGTTGGGCTTCTGCCTGGTGTTGGGATGCTAGGTGGCACCGTGGCCATGGCGAGCAGGGTACTTCCCTGAGCTCATAGACAGAGGGTCCAACCTGAGTGCTCCTCAGGCAGAGCCGGGCCCCTCTTCCTGCCCTTTTCCCTTCACCCCCTTGAGGCCCAGTGGTTACATAAGTAGACTGTTCCTTTGTGTCAGTTTTTCTCTTCACCTTAATGGTGTGTGTGTGTGTGTGTGTGTGTGTGTGTGTCAAAATTTATTGGATGGCTACTGGCTTTCAAGGAGCTATGAAGAGATCCCAATGGAGTTTGTTTAGACCCGGCAACTTCGTAGAGTTTTGTGGTCCATGGGAATTCATTTAATGGCCTTGGCAGGCTCTCACATTACCAGGGTGATGGAGCAGAAAGGACGTGGCCTTCGGGGAAGGACAGACCTCTGTTGGAATCTCAGCTCCACCGCTTACTAGCGTGTGGCCTGGGCCAGTTACCTAATCTCAGTGAGCTTCAGTTTCTTCAACTGTGATATGGTAAAGTTGTCAGGATTCAATGGAATAATGTAGCTAAGGTCTGGGGACACAGCAGGTATGAAAGAAATTGTTCTCTCCTTCCAATGAAGGCAGCCACCTTCAGTTAAGTAAACTCTATCACCAAGGATGGAACTATTGATATTTAAATATCTCCAATGGCTCCTTCACTGACCGCTGGCCCGTGCCTTCTCTGAGGGCAGGGACGACCTCATTGTGTCATCACACCCCTCCCCATGGCTAGCACGGGGCCTGGCGTGGCCCTGAAACTACATAAAAGTTTATTGAAAAAATACATGATGGTCTGTGGACATGTAACCTTCAACATCGGTGATCTTTAACAGCTAAACCAAACCACTGCTCACTCACTTTACTTACGAGATACAGCGGAGCCAGATGCGTCAAAGAGCCCCGTGACTGTCATAAATTGGGACTCAAATATGTCCTTTTGTGGGGAAATCTGAACTAGTACTAAATATCTCCTGCACGAGGACCTGGAGCAGGAGCCTGCGGACCCCAGGCATGTCCTGGAAGCCGTTCTGCTTGCTGAGTGTCGAAGTCACCACTGCCCTCCCTCACCGTGGGCTACCCACTCTTTGTCACGCTTGAAGAAGAGAAGAGCGTTGAAAAGGGAAAACCGCTCCGTGTCTCTGGTGTGTAGGACAAGTCAGTCAATAGATCAGTCAGTTCATCGATCACTTGATGTGTATGTAGACAGTGCCCATTGGGGAGGGTCGTTGATTTAATAAATATTTATCAAAGGTAATAGTAATTGTGATAATAATCGTAATAATAATAACAACAACTCATACCATCGCCACCTAGCATTCACCCAGGGCATCAACCCCAGGATGACAGCACCTCTGCTGTCAAGTGGGAGGCAGACAATTGTGTCCATGCAGATGATGCAGGTTATGAGAGGCAGGAGTCCAGGGGACCACGGGCGCACAGCGGTAGGGCCCTAACTTGGGCTCAGCTCAGTTATTTGGGTGACCCCCAAAGTGAGTCCCCAAAGAGGTGGCTTTGGAAGAGCATTCTTGACAGAGGAGGTGACACAAGCAAAGGCCAGAGGTAGAAGAGGCACTTGAGGGGGTGGTGGGTGATTCCACCTGGCTATGTTCTGGAGGGCCAGGTGGTGAGAGAGGGGCCAGGTCCCAAAGGGCCCTGGGTACCCGCAAAGGAAGGAACATTATTCTAAGGGAGATAGAGAGAGTCACTTGGGAAAATGGAATTCAACCAATTTGTATTGAGCACAAAGTGTGCACGGAGCTGCGGTCTAGGCACAGCAGTGAACAAACCAGACAGAAAGCCCTGCTCTTGTGAAACTTTCATCCAGCGGGGAAGACAAAAAATAAGCAACAGCAGGGTGAATTGTAAATTGTAAATAGCATGTGCTGGAGAGAACATCACTCAGGGAGAGTGATGGGCCTGGGTGGGCGCAATCCCAAACAGGATGCGGGGAGAAGGCAGTGCTGGAGTAATGCCCTTGGAGGTGTCACCAGAACTTGGGCTCTGACTTTGAGGGAGATGGAAGTTTGCACCGGGTTCTGAGCAGAGGAGGGACATTTAAAAATGATTCTTCTGGGACTTCCCTGGTGGCGCGGTGGATAAGAGTAAGAGCTCCCTATGCAGGGGGCCCGGGTTCGATCCCTGGTCAGGGAACTAGATCCCACATGCATGCCACAACTAAGGAGCCCGCATGCCACAACTAAGGAGCCCGCCTGCCACAACTAAGACCCGGTGCAACCAAATAGATAAGTAAATATTTAAGAAAAAAAAAAAAAAGAAAGAAAAAAAAAAGATTCTTCTAACTACCGTGTTGGAAAACGATTCTAGGTGATGGGGTGGAAGCAGGAAGACCAGCTGGGAGATGATTACCAAATCCCAGTGAGAGGGGACGGTGGCTGGACAGGGAGTAACAGTGGATGTGTGCAAAGTACTAGGATTCTGTTTTTTTGTTTTTTGATACTGTTTTTTTTTTGTTTTGTTTTGTTTTTGTTTTTCTTTTTAAGAATGGAGGCAATGGGATTTGCTGATGGATTGGGTAATTGTCTGAGATGAAACGATGAGTCAAGGATGACTCAAGCTTCTTTGGCCTCTGCTGGGGACAGCTGTGGGTGGAGCAGGTTTGGGAGGAGCTCAGGAGTTGGTTCTGCTAACTTTGCAACGTCTGTTGAGCATCCCGGCAGAGGTGTTGAGTGGGCTGTCCTGAGTTCACAGGAGAGATCTGGGCTGGGTACAGCCTTGGGAGCCATGAGCCCAGATGGTATTTAAAGCTATATCAGATGAGATCATCAGGAGACCGGCTACGGATGGAGAGGACACGGGACTGGATTCTGAGGCATTACAACTATTTACATGTTAAAGAGAGGAAACTAGCAAAACCAGTCAAGGAGACGGAAGAAGAGGTGTCTCTGCTGTATAAGACAATTCATCCCCTTCCTGTATTCTACCTTTTCTCTTCTCCTGGGAACAAGGCTCATAGATCATCCTCCCCATTTTCCGCTTGTCTTTTTCTCTTGGCTTCTTCCCAACATCCTTAGAGACCTGCTCAGGTCTCCTTCATCTTAAAAGGAACCCTTTCTTGACTCCTGAGATCTCCATTTTCTTTTGCCCTATTTTTCTCTCTTCTTTTACAGATAGACTTTTCTTTCTTTCAACATTAATCGAGTAACTACTATATGCCAGGCATGAAGGATGCAGAGACAAAAAACAGACTTTCTCCACTTGAAAGAAGATCTATTTATTTCTACCTTGGCTACTTCCATAAAGCATTTTGGATAGCATTTTGGTGGTGGATATATAATGAAGTAGAAAATATATAAATCATAAACTAAGGAGAAAAATATTGTACCAAGGAGAATACAGTTTAGAAGCACAAGATCAGAAAAAAATAGATTGCACAATTAAAGGTCAAAGGGTTGTATAAGAATATAATTGAGGGACTTCCGTGGAGGTCTAGTAGTTAAGACTTGCGCTTCCACTGCAGGGGGCGCGGGTTCGATCTCTGGTCAGGGAACTAAGATCCCACATGCCGCACGGTATGGCCAAAGAAAAAGAAAAAAAAAAAGTAATAGAGCCACCAATCTGATCAGAACTTCTGGTCAGAAAAAAGGAAAATGGGCCAATAAGTACGTACTGTATAGCACAGGGAACTATACTCAATATCTTGTAATAACCTACAATGGAAAAGGATTTTAAAAAGGGGATTTAATATATATATATATATATAATATATATATATATATATCACTTTGCTGAATCTAACACAGCATTGTAAATCAGCTATATTTCAATTTTTTAAAAAAGGAAAATGGGAACTCCTTAAAATACTTACAGAAGTACAATATGTATCCCAGAAGTTCTCGTATCATTAATTATATAGCTTCATACATTTTTACCAACTGAACACACTAAGCAGCTCCCAGATCAAGAACTAGGACAGTATTCACACCCCAGATCCCTCCTCTCTCCATAGGGACTGACATTGTCGATTTGCCTGTTTCAAACTTTTTTTGGGAAATGCTTATTGAGTTTCATTGTCCATGAGATGATATGCTAGTTCCTCAAGGCAAACAAAATTTTTCTGGCATTTTGTTCTAAAAGAATATTTTCTTCTGGAGTTTCATTTAAGGGACACTGAAAAAATTGGATAGACTATACCTTGTCTATTTCCCTAACATATTTTGGATAGTATAATGTATACATGTGTATGTAATGAAACATCAAATGTAAAAATTTAAACTAAGGATACAAAAGGTCGAAGGGTGACAGTTACTTAGCATCAGAAGGCAGAACCTGGAGAGGATGGGATGCCATAGAGAACGGGGGCAGGGAGCAACCCTCGGGTTTGGAAAGTAGGAGGCGCCCAGCACGCTTTCCTGGAGCGATGGAGGTGGAAGCCAGATTGAGGGAGGTCAGGGGAGGAACTGGAGCTGTGAAGTGATGCCTTTGATTGGAGACCACTATTTCAAGGGGGTGCATTCTGGTGGGAAGGAGAGAGAGGGTGGCAGACAGAGGGAGTTGCAAAACCTCAGGAAGCGTTGAGTTTACTTCTCAGTAGAATGGGAGAGACTTCATCATGTTCTCGGAGAAACAGATGGTCAAGAGATAGCGGAAAGAAATAAAGGGGAGAGAAAAGAAAACTAAAGGAGCAGGGACCTAGCTAAATTCTCCTAGTGCGCACGTGCAGACGCGCACACACACGCTCACACATTCAGCCTACCTTGCTTTCCCTCCCTCTGTCACTCTTGCTGGTCATGGACCCCTCTCCTTGCCGTTGTTCTCCTTTGTTTGGAAGCTAAGATGCCTTTAGCACTCACACACCCCAGTGGGGGCTCTAGGACGTGATCCACTCGGGCCTCTCCCTAAAGACAGGGGCACTGTGGGTACCTGCTGGGCTTCATTTCAGCCATCTGTCCCGGATGTCAGGGCTGCCTTAGTGAGGTCCAGCCTGTGTCCTTATTTTTCCAAATGAGGAGACTGAGGCCCAGGTTTTCCTGGCAGCGTAGAGAGAGCAGCACAGAACTCACCCCCAGACCTCTGGACGGCTTGATCACAGCTTCAACAGACATTTCTAGAACTCTCTCTCTCTCTTTTTTTTTTTCATGTTTTCCCACATCAGTTTATTTTACCTGAAGAACAGCGAGAGGTTACAGCACTACATCCCCATGGATAAGACATTTTATTAAATTCCATGTCATTCTGAAATAGCACGTAAAGAAAATCTTTGTTTTCACTTGAGAATGCCAAACAATGCTGTGTGTATGTGTGTGTATGTGTGCGTGTATACATACACATACTCACAGGTACATATATTGATATATATACATATACAAACATATGTATGTATTTATTTACATATGTATTTATGTATGTATCTACCTATTACTATGTTTTAAATAAGATTGGCAATACAATGTAGAGGTCATGAAATGTGATTTTAAAGGCTTTGGAACTGAGTCCCATTAACTTGTAAGCATTCCTGGGGGCACTAGAGAATGCTCTCTCTTGATCTCTCAAACTTGAGTATTTCTCAAATTCCAGCGTGCTTCAAAATCACCGTGGCGGGGGGGGGGGGGGGGGGTGGGGTTGTTAGGACACAGATTCCCTGAGCTCCACCCCCAGAACGTCAGATTGGGTTCTGAGGCGGGGCTGAGAATTTGCATGTCTAACAGCTTCCCAGGTGATGCAGAGGCTGCTGGTCTGGGGACCAGGCTTTGAGAACCCTGCTGGGGAGGTGCTGTGGGCAGAAGAGGCAGGGAGGGAAGCTGGACCGAGTTCCTAGGAGGTTTTCCTTTGGGCTGGTCTCAGTTCCCTCGGGTCAGGCCTGAATGAGGTGGAGGTGGCCAGCCCCAGGAAGACGAGCCATTCCACCTTCTAGCCACCAAAAGATCTAAGGAATGCGGTGGGGCAGGCTGTGTGCTCTGAGACTAATCCCGGCAGAGTCAGGCTGTCCTTAAACACGGCACCGTCCGGGCTGTTCCAGCCCTCCTGCCTGTCCTTCCGTGGGGGACAGAAACACAGGGGAACCCGCTGCTTGGACCCAGGTTGGGACTCCCAGGTCACAGTGCACTCCCAGCAATTCTGAGAGCTGCTTCCCCTCCCGGATCCCCAGGGGAAGGAGGAACGCCTTGCTGGGTGTGACCCAAAGTTCTCCCTCTGCATATTCCATTATCTTAGCTCTCAGCGCATATGTCAAGTGAATTCTGTGTCTCTGGCAGGTTATTAGGCACTGAATTAGTGCGGTGCAATAAAAACTGTAATAAAGCTGTACCAGACTCTTAAATTGTTAAAATTTATTATAAAACTTGCCTAGTTATTAACTGATTTTCGCCTGTGTGCGTTTGCCGGCGCCCGAAGCCAAAGAAGATGAAAAGTGGCTCTGTCAAAGGGAGGCCGAGAGTTGGCTCCTGGAATTCTCCAGCGTCCCAGCGGGGCAGCAAATTCACAGATTCACGGAGAGCACGGCTGACCTATCACTGATGGCTTCTGCCCCTCCCTGGCGCTGCCCGGGGCTCTCCAGGGCTGCAGGTCACGGTCCCATGGGAAGGCAGCCCCTCTGTCCACTTCAAGGAGGTCCTGGGGAGGCCGAGGGACGCGTGGATACACGGGGCCTCGCATCTCACCAGTGTTTGGGCTCAGGAGGCCTGGGTTCTCCCCCATCTCTAATCCTGGGACCGAACATTTAGGCTTGGAAAACTGCTGCCCGTGGGCTTCTGCCGCATTCTCTTCTGCCGTATCCTCAGGCTTATTTCCCATTCTGTCTTTTTTTTTTTTTTTTTTTTTTCGTGCTGCGTGGCATGTGGTATCTTAGTTCCCCCGAGGAGGGATCGAACCCACACCCCCTGCACTGGAGGCTTGGAGTCTTAACCACTGGACCATCAGGGAAGTCCCCCTCCCACCCCCGCCTCTGTCTTTTGAGAACCAAATGGAGTGGCCAAATTTTCCTCCACTCAGCTAAGGCTGTTTGCCGGTGGGTCCATCACCAGGGAGCTGGTCACTGGGCTGTCTGGGTCTCCCAAGCGTTCTCCGGAAATGAGATGAGGGTGTCTTCCCTGCTGCTCAATTCCGTGGGACGTGGGAGGATGATGTGTTCTCTGGTGCAGACAGAGATGTTCTCTAGAGACCTTAGGATGGAGTGGGGGAGGGGATCCCTGGCTTCCAGTGTGCATTTTGAACCAAGTCCCAGGTTGCTGTCTTGACCCTGGCTCCAACCCCCTAAGAGATGCTTTTGAGCCGATGGTGGTGTCCTGATTGGTTTTTTAGCCCTGAGTTTTTATTGCCACCTTGAGACTAGCTAGATTGTAAATTTACCTGAACCCAGAGGCACCTCTGCCTGAGAAAAAGTGAGAAAGAAAAGCTCAGAATGTTTCCCAAATGCCAAGGCTGAGAGTTTTCTTGCGTCTCCGCCACTGTGCCCTGGAGTTGCCCTCGGGGGCTCATCAATCCACTGGTACCCTGTAGATTTCCACCCGTAACATACCAGGAACCACACACGCCGTCATGGAGTCCCTGGGGTGGGGGGGAAGGGGATTGGGCCCTGCGCTTAGGGAGCTCCCAGCCTTGCCATGATCTGTGTGGTTCATGGTGAGCTGAAAAGCTCAGGGCCGGTATGGGAGATCTCCTCATCTTTACAGTCCCTTGGGGAGAGGTTTTCCTCCACCATGTTTCTGTTTAGTCCCTATGTATATAGCGTAGCTGATGCCTAAGCCTCAGAGCTCACCCTCTTACTAAGAGCTGGGGAAGCCCAGTGATTGAGTTCCTGCTTTCTTGCGAATACACTGCTCTTGTTGGGACACTGGTTTGTTTTCGTTTTTTGACCCTAGGTCACTAAGACTGCCACTTGAGTGGGAAGTTGCGGGGAGCATGACCTATATTTTAAAGACTCCTAGATGGGGCAGATGGCTTTCTCCCTTCTAGTCACTGATTTGGAGGAAAGTGAAATGAAATCAGCAAAAATGTAAGACATCTAAGCTTCAGTGATTGTCCAACACTCCAAATCCTCCCTTGCCTTTGCTCTGTCCCATCAAAGCCTAAGGGTAGTCCATGGCACGTGTACGGAGAGTAACAAATATTTGGGATACAAACAGAGTCATGAGTTTCTTCCTTTCTCACCTCCTCTTGGCATGGTTGTACCGTGCACACAGAAGCTAACAAGATTACATGAATATGTCATAAAGTGAAATCTAGCTAGTTCATCGTCTCTTTGGCCAGGCAGAATGATTTCCTGGTTTTAAAAGACAATGAAATTGCTGATGTGAGAGCTGGTCCCTGCTGAAGTCGGTTATAAAGTGGCCAACTTAAGAGAGCCATGGCGCACTGCAGAAACCCCACGTTTAGCATCCATTTATATCTTCACTACCTTGTTCCAGAAAGGATGCAAGGCGGTTTGCAAGGATGCATATCCAACTGCAAGGCCTCATTAAATGAAAAAATAAATGGACAAAGAAAATAAGACAAAGGGAAAACAAGACAGCAAAAGCAAGAGTGGAGACAGGAATGAGGTTAGGACACAAAATTCATGACATCCGTTCCTGTGCATTTGCTAGAGGTGGAACTCTGGGGCAGCCCTGAGCTTTCCCTCAGCCAACACAGAGAAGGAAGCGGTCCTTTATTAAAGCATCCACGCCATAAGAGCCAACCAACTGCTCAGAAAAGGCACAGCTATTTCTGTTTCTGGAGGCAGAGAGAAATGTTCCCCGTGGGTCCTCAGAGAAGGGACGCGGTGTAATACAACACGCAACGACCTGAATGGCCTTACTGTCCATATGGCAAGGAGTTTAATAGAGCTGCCTCTTGGAACATTCCTCAAGGTGGGGGGGGGGATGGTTAGGGAGAGAGAGCTGCCCCAAAATACTCTCCGGAGGTCTGACTCAAACTTAGAATTGAGATGATCGATGATAGGCTGCCTTTGCCTCAAGCCTTTTTCCATGATGAGTGATTCCAAGGCGTGGCATCAGAGGCTGCTGTAGTGTTCAGGGGTGTGTGTGTGTGTGTGTGTGTGTGTGTGTGTGTGTGTGTGTGTGTGTATGGGAGGGTGGTAAAGATGGCTGTGCTGAGGGTTTACCTACCCCAAACCCTCAGCTTTGTCCCTGTCATTTTTCATATTGGGGTTCCTTATAACATTTACCTGAAGAAAGGGTTTCCCCACTAGTCGTAATAGCTTGAAAATCATGGTTTAGGAAAATGGCTTAACTTAATTCGATGGGTGGGTTTTCTCCCAACAGCATGAGCACAGGGCAATGAATTTTGAGGTAATTCTCCTTGACAGGTTCTTGGAGGGCAGCTGCCCTGGGCTGCTGGATGGGTTCAATCCCATATGCTTTAACAGGTGGTGGAGCTGGAGGGGGCCCTGAAATCCTCTAAGGAAACTGAGGAGGTGACCAGGACACCTTCCTGAACAGAATGCTGTTTGGGATGCATCTACCGCCACACCAGCTCCTTCGAACTGGCCTCTCTTCTGATTGCTTGGTGCTCGACTGGTGTCCATTTTGATTGGTCAGTGTCTATGCCCTACGTGGTTGCTCATTTTGAATATCACCCTGCCTGCAGTGCGGCTGAGAAGCTCCTCAGGGAGAATTTTGGGTCCCCTACAGAGTCCAGACCAAGGGTCTAACAACGCCCCCAACTCTGACTATGGCAGAAAAACTTTTAATCCAGAAAAAAATGTAAACATTCCACCTCAGTGATTAGCCTCCCCATAAAAAAAAAACCCATTATATTTAACTTAAGGCATCACCATTTCCTCTGAAATAAACTGGCCACAAATTAAACTTGTAGGTCCCAGAATGAGCTAATTTTACATACATATTTTTGACTCCAAGGCAGTTAAGTGATGAAGAATGATTTCTGAAAAATGATGACGTTGGGTTTCAGAGTAGCTGATCTACATGCTTTCTTTTTGGCAGTAACTAGAGATCAAAGCCACTTGTCTATAACGGCCCCTACTAATTCATGACCATAAAATCATGCCCTCTTTTCAAAAGAGAATAATGATCATTCTGTTCTCTGTTGGTGTTCAGTTCATCTAAGAGGGGCCTCAAGTTATAAAGACAGAAAATAAGAAGGAAGAAATACAATCCTACTTTACATCACGTTTATATGCGTTCTCTGCACCATTTGCTATTCTGGGTGCTGGGTTAGAGCAAGGAACAGAGCTGATAAGGTTCCCACACTTATAGAGCTCGTGCTCTAGAGGGAGAGACAGACAATAAGCATTTAGCAAATATTTTCTTTTATGTCTTTGAACTAATTCCAATATCTGAATCAGCTTGAGCTTGGTGTCCATCAGTTGCTTTTTCTCTTGAATACAGGTCATATTTGCCTGGTTGTATGTATGTCTAGTAATTTTGAATTGCGTCTTGGGCTTTGTGAATGACACATGGCAGAGACTCTGGGTTCTGTTATGTGCATCTGAAGAGTATCCACTTGTTTGTCAGTTTGTTTGTTTTGGAAGGAAGTTAACTTGGCTGGACAGGAGCTGAAACATCCACTCAGTTCTCTGAGGCTTAGCTGCGCTGCCTGAGTCTGCCCTGGGTGTATAGTCCTGGGATTGACCAGAGGTTCGGCAGAGTTACTCGGGATATTTGGGTCTCCCCTCTGTGACTCTCTCCCTTCTGGTACGTCCCTGATGCTGTTGATTCCCTGAACTCTGTGTTCTGATTCCTTAACAGTAAGATTTCAGTTTCTAGCCTCACAGGGCACTGACAGGGGGCTACCTTCAGGTGAAAACCATAAAAATGGGAAATCACTTTCCCTCCTCCAAATATCAACTCCCTATCAGTTTCTTCCTATTTGTGGTCACTCTCAGTGACTTTTGAGCATTGTCTTTTAGATACTCCCCAGAATTTGTGATTGTTATTTGTCGGAGAGTTAGTCTTCTATGAGCTGCTCTGCAATTATTATAAGTAGAACTCCCAAATTTATCAAGCAGATAGATAGATGGATAGATAAGATCATTTCAGATAGTGATAAATGCTATGATGGAAAAAAATAGGACAGAGAGTGTCTGGAGTGTATGTGGAGGGGGCACTTCACCTGAGTGATTGGGAAGAACCTCTCTTAGGAGGTGACATTGAGCGGAGACCTGAATGATAAGGAGAAGCCAGATGTTCATGGATCTGGCATGAGCCCTCCAGAGGGAGCATGAGGTATACAAATACCCAGGCAAGAATGAGCTGGGTGCGTAGGAGGGCCAGGGATTAGGTAATGGGAACAAGAGAGCAGGTGGTCAGAGGCTAGATCACACAGGGCCTCGTAGCCCACGGTAGGGCACTGGCATTTTATTCTGCATGTGATTGGAAATTTAAACGAGACATGATGTGATCTATTTCGTGCTTTCCAAAGATCGCTCTGGCTCTTCGGAGAGCAGGCAGGAGCGGAAGCAGGCTGCCGTGGTCGTCTAGATGGGAAGGATGGGGGCTTGGGCGACGGGCCCAGTAGTGGGGAGTGTGGATGAGCCCCGGACACCAGGGGTCAGTGCTGGCCATAGCTAGCCACTGTCCCCAGAACAAAGACCTAAATGAGGTTGTCAGAAGTGGTTCCTAAGAGACCACTCCTGGAGTGATCAGTTCAACCCAGTGGTCATAGCAGAACGGCCCTGCCTAGCCCTGTCTGGCTTTCTGGGAAATTTGGGCTCACAGTTTTTCAGGCACAGAACTAGTAGTCATGAGGTGGGACAAGAGTCTCATCGAACTGGGCTGGGCCAGGCTCGTACCCACTTCCGGTCCCTTTGCCCAGGTGAGGCCCTTCCATGCAGTCTGAGGGTAAGTGAGCTCAAGTCTGGACCTCATATTCTGCCATATAACATTCCATTTCCAGAAGTCAACGGCAGATAGTCCCTCCTGGTTTCCTGGCCTAAGCGGGGGCACTGGCACAGCCCAACAGAGAAGTCCCTGCGTCCCACGCAGCCAGGGTGACCCCAAGACCCATTGATGAGGCGCCCGCAACCGTGACTAATGGACACGAAGAGCTAATGGACTCCCCTCCATTCTCAAAGCCTCTGCCGACACTGCCACCAAGAATAACAGGCGTTTAGAAACTAATTATACATCTGGACAAATCTGTTTCAGTCTACTGGGTTGAACATAATCATATTAAAATATAATGAATACATTCAAACACACAGTGGAAGCAGCGCCGGCAGGGGAGGCTGGCGTTTAAGAGAGTGGCGCTGGCGGAGCGCCCCGCAGGCCGGTAACTGGTTTCCTTGTCACTTTTAGTTTAGGTCCTAATCTACTGCCTCCTGCCCTGACGCGGGCTTGTCCACACAGACTGGTGGCGGGTCTGGCCCTGACTTTGTTGGCTGGCGTTTGATCTTTGTCTCGTTTGGGTTGGAGAGGTGGAGTCGGGGTTGCAGGATGTTTGGGGTGATGTGGTGACCACAGCCCTCAACCCTCTGGGCAGCCAAAGTCCCTGGGAATGGGGGTGGAGGGCACCAAACGACACTGGTGCTGCCCAAATCCCGGCCTCCAGATCCAGCCTGGACACCCTCAACCGGACTCATGGAGCATGTGTCCTGCACTCCAGCTTGGACGAAGCCTCAGGACTCTCCTGGGAATCCCTGAGAGCCTGAGCCCCCTCTGGCAGCCGACCCGGCCCCTGAAGCAGGTTTTGGCCGCGACACCCTGGACCAAGGCCTTGGCCTCAGCTCCCTGCGGCTTCTTGCTGCTGCCCTGTGCCACCTGTACCAGCCGAGCCCAGCCCAGCACAGTCCTCAGCTGGGTGTGGTGTTCCAGGTGACTGGAAAGTGTCAAGGGTGGGGTGAAGGGGCCCCTGTAGGCATCGGTAGCCCGCTTCCGGAAGAGCAGCACCGCAGCATGGAAGCAAATTGGGTCTAGGGCTGAGGCTGTCTGTCTCTTTTGGTGCTGCCTCTAGGTGGAGGGTCCTGGACCCCGGGGACTACATCAGAGGCAGGCACTGGGGTGACCACTGCCGAAGGAAGCCACAGGTGAGAGCTTGATTGTACCTCCCAACCGGGAGGCTAGTGGCCCAGTTGGTACCTTGCAGCCACACATTATCTCCGAGGCCTCTTCCCACCGCCCGGGGTCCCAGCATCTTAGTCACTGCTCTGGCTTCCAGAACTGTCCCAGGAGGTTCTTCTAAAATGAGATGGTGAACTGGGGGCCCCTGGGCAAGAGCCAGCCCACAAAGAGGTTTGCCATTGTTGTTGTTTGGTTTTGCGTTGTTGTGTTTTTTAATTTTGTTGTTGTTTTCTCACAAAGTGTTTTAAACCTTTGAAGTAGGTGCCAGCACTTAAAAATCAGTCGATTTATTGTTTCAACCGTCTGCATTTCTAGCTTCTCTGTAAACATTACACCTGGCCATGCCGTGCCAGACTCCCTCACAGTAGGTGCAGAGCTGTGGCTACTCCTTTGGACAAGGTGAGCCATTCCACGGTGGTCACCCGCTTGCTTGACACTTGGCTGCTTTGCCTCTTTACATTACTGCCCAATCCCTGCAGGCATTGGAGTCGCCACCCCCTGTCTTATAATAAGAAGGAAATAATACTGATGCATCAGCAGTGGATCACACACTAGTATGAATTAGATTCTAGTGCCCCAGCAAAGAGAAGGGTGCTAACTTTGTATAAGTCAGCTTGGGCTGCATAACAAAGTACCATTGCTGGGGTGCTTGAACAACAGACATTTATCTTTTTCATAGTTCTGGAGGCTGAAAGTCTGAGATCAGGGTGCCAGCATGGTCAGGTTCTGGTGAGGGCTCTCATCCTGACTTGCATATGTCCACCTTCTCACTGTGTCCTCGCATGGCAGAAAGAGAGAGACAGAGG